>NC_060141.1:248940963-249273879 GCF_021461385.2 Schistocerca piceifrons | reverse complement strand
AGGGTACGGTAAAAGAGAAAACTGGTCATAACATCTATGGCTCATGTAGACTGAGCTAATAGACACTATCATAGTCTGATGTCGTAAAACAATGCATCCGTTGATGAAAGCAATGATTAAACAGAATTATAAGCTTTTAAATATTCTGAGTCCGTTTGAGATTTTCATGGTCAGTAATAGCCTGTTTAACATGGAAGTTCAGTTTTACTTCTTGTTCGTTTTCTGACTTTTTCCCACATGAAACTTGCATCTTAAGTTGAGAACACTTGACAAGTGCCAATATGTGTTTTAGCAAAGCCAATATTGAAAAACTGATGATATTTTTACAATACATCCCAAGGCTAAGGGATTCCCTATTGTTGTCTTTGCACTTGTCCTGATAAAGACTGTACATCTTGTTAATGTTTAGATCTGTGCAAAAGTGTGTCGTGCTGGGATTGTTTTTCCTTGAGTAGTGACTTGACAGCGTAGGAAAACTATTTACTTGTACATGAGCCCATGCAAATTCCTGGTCCTCCTTGCTGCATTTGTTGGGTGACTGTTACGTCTCCCCCACTTACCCACCATAAATAAAATGTTTAGCTTTTAATGTCATGTTCCATGGAAATCTATTATTGTGAATGTATGTCTAGTGTTTTATTGTGTAATGAAACACATAAACTAATTTCAGGAGTTCCAGATGTTTTCTTTGGTTAATTCACATGGGATAGGTGTACATTGCTTATACCAAAGATTGCTAGACAAGCTTTCTTACAAATCTGAACATCTACTTCATCTACATTAACCTTATGGATGTTGGTTGTCTGCTGCCTACTCCTCTTTGGATCATCAGTATACCTCTGCTTGACAGGACTCGTATTCATATATCAAAATATATAAGAATTTTGAAGACCATTGTTACTAACATTTCGGAAACCACGAAACAACTTGTCCTGTGTACCTGCAGGTACAATATCAAAGCATCTTCTCTCGTAGGCTCAATCTGAACCTTGTGATTTTGCCCTTTTCGCTACACCCTTGTAATTAATGTACCCTTTAACACCTTTGCGGCTATTCTGTGGATTACGCTTCTTCTATCGATAATTGCCACTATTATTCACGCTTTCGCCAACGTTTCTACATCCACCGTGTTCCTCAATTATATTCTGCACTGAATGTTCCAACTGAACATTTTAAACACTCTAATCTAGGTTCATTAAGTGATTAATATTACAAATCGCACAAGTATTATATTTTGTGTTTATACTTTCATTAATTCTAATATAATCTACCTCAGTTCCCAAACCTTTTCAAATTACAACTAATTATCCTTTGTCTGCTTATCGCTGGCCGGGGTGGCCGAGCGGTTCTAGACGCTACAGTCTGGAACCACGCGACCGCCATGGTCGCAGGTTCGAATCCTGCCTTGGGCATGGATGTGTATGATGTCCTTAGGTTAGTTAGGTTTAAGTAGTTCTAAGTTCTAGGGGACTGATGACCTCAGAAGTTAAGTCCGATAGTGCTCAGAGCCATTTGAACCATTTTGTCTGCTTATCTTATGGTACAGTATGTGCTAACCTGCTACTCAGCTTCTTTCTGTTGGAAGAAAGCCGAGTGGAAGGTTAGCCCCTTTTTGGCATTACAGAAATCATATCTGGCAAAATGCAAGAAATTCTCAGTGTCGTATTACATCCTAATGCGATATTTAGGGGTGAGGCCAATGTCAATTTTGGTAGTTCCTGTACCCACCAACTGATGGCAGCACTTATCTCTAAGTTTTTACATTTAGGGGCTAGCCAGTTTTTCCACGCATGTCTTCAAATCCAAAATGTACTAATCGTCTACATTAAACTGCTGCAATACCTCCGGCTGCTCTTTCACTAGAATACACATTTTAACATCAGCAAATTCCACTTTATATAGTATAGGCACAGGGTTTTTATATTTCTTCTAAATACTTTCTAGTGCTTCCTTACGATTTTTCCCAATACTCCTCTTGCTGTTACACTGACGTTTCCATGTAGGAGAAAAGCCAACTTCACGTTCCCTTCATGTCTTGCAGTGAAAAACTAGGACCATTTGCTATGTACGTAATTGTTAAACGTTACAGACCACCCCTTCTCTATTTTCTCCTGACAGTCTTAATCACATATATTTACAACTATAATGTTATCACAGAATGGTTCTGCACTAGGTGTAAGGACATTTAAATTCTGCTTCCTAAGGAGTGTGCCATTTTCGCTATAAATTATGCTACCAATCACAGTAGGCAGATTGACCTGGTTGTCCAGTAATAACCACAAATCAAAGCATTAGTCAGTTGGGCTCATTTTCCTCCCTAATAGCGGAGGGATATTTAACACTCTGGAGCAATCCATGTTGACACTTATCGCTACTAACGAACTAAATCATTAATTGATAATGTATTTATTGACATAACCAAGATTGATTATATAGCTGTCAGACAAGTCCTAGATGGTCTCTCTGATTTGATGGACAAACGTAGACTGGTCCAGTGCACAGGGTGGTACATTGATCGTGGCCAGGCCAAATATCTCACGAAATAAGCGGCAAACGAAAAAACTACAAAGAACGAAACTTGTCCAGCTTGAAGGGGGAGATCAGATGGCGCTATGGTTGGCCCGCTAGATGGCGTTGCCGTAGGTCAAACGGATATCAACTGCGTTTTTTAAAATAGGAACCCTCATTTTTATTACGTATTTGTGTACTACGTAAAGAAATATGACTGTTTCAGTTGGACCACTTTTTTCGCTTTGTTATAGATGGCGCTGTAATAGTCACAAACATATGGCTCACAATTTTAGATGAACAGTTGGTAACAGGTAGGTTTTTTAAATTAAAATACAGAATGTAGGTACGTTTGAACATTTTATTACGGTTGTTCCAATGTGATATATGCACTTTTGTGAACTTATAATTTCTGAGAACGCATGCTGTTACAGCATGATTACCTGTAAATACCACATTAATGCAATAAATACTCAAACCGATGTCCATCAACCTCAATGCGTTTGGCAATACATATAACGACATTCCTCTCAACGGCGAGTAGTTCGTCTTCCGTAATGTTCGCACATGCATTGACAATGCGCTGACGCATGTTTTCAGGCGTTGTCGGTGGATCACGATAGCAAATATCCTTCAACTTTCCCCGCAGAAAGAAATCTGGGGACGTAATATCCGGTGAACGTGTTTCGACGACCAATCCACATGTCATGAAATTTGCTATTCAACACCACTTCAACCGCACGCGAGCTATGTGCCAGACATCCATCATGTTGGAGGTACATCGACATTCTGTCATGCAGTGAAACATCTTGTACTAACATTGGTAGAGCATTACGTAGTAAATCAGCATACCTTGCACCATTTAGATTGCCATCGATAAAATGGGGGCCAATTATCCATCCTCCTATAATGCCGCACGATACATTAACCCGCCAAGGTCGCTGATGTTCCACTTGTCACAGCCACCGTGGATTTTCCGTTGCCCAATAGTGCATATTATGCCGGTTTACGTTACCGCTGTTGGTGAATGACGCTTCGTCGCTAAACAGAATGCGTGCAAAAAATCTGTCATCGTCCCGTAATTTCTCTTGTGCCCAGTGGCAGAACTGTACACGACGTTCAAAGTCGTCGCCATGCAATTCCTGATGTTTAGAAAGATGGTACGGGTGCAGTCGATGCTTATGTAGCATCTTCAACACCGACGTTTTTGAAATTCGCGATTCCCGCGCAATTTGTCTGTTACTTATGTGCGGATTAGCCGCGGCAGCAGCTAAAACGCCTACTTGGGCATCATCATTTGTTGTAGGTCGTGGTTGAAGTTTCACATGTGGCTGAACACTTCATGTTTCCTTAAATAACGTAACTATCCGACAACGGTCCGGACACTTGGATGATGTCGTCCAGAATACCGAGCAGCATACATAGCACACGCCCATAGAACATTTTGATCACAATAGCCATACATCATTTTGATCACAATAGCCATACATCAACTGAAATCGACCTTTTCCGCAATTGGTAAACGGTCCATTTTAACATGGGTAATGTATCACGAAGCAAATACCGTCCGCACTGACGGAATGTTACGTGATACCACGTACTTAAACGTTTGTGACTATTACAGCGCCGTCTATCACAAAGCGAAAAAAGTGATCCAACTAAAACATTCATATTTTTTTACGTACTACACGAATATGTAATAAAAAATGGGGGTTCCTATCTTAAAAAACGTAGTTGATATCCGTTTGACCTATGGCAGCACCATCTAGCAGGCCAACCCCCTTCAAGCTAAAAGTTCATTCTTTGTAGTTTTTTCATTTGATGCTTATTTCGTGACATATTTGGCCCGGTCCTATCAGTGGACCACCCTGCATAATATAGAAAATTCCAATCCCAAATACAACCTTTTCAGTAATGAAGTGGCTCTAATACTTGAAAGTAACTTCCCAAAAAGAATATATAAAACCCATACTAAAACATCCACTAACAAGCCTTGGATTAAGACTGGAATTAGGATTTCATGCAAATGAAAGAGAGAGTTGTACATTGGGTGTGGACAATATTTCCAGCAAACTGCTAAAAGACAGCTGTAATCAACTCTCTAAAGCTCTACCTCATATATTCAATGCCTCTCAAAATCAAGGTATCTTCCCTGACAGAATGAAGTATGGTACTGTGAAGCCCCCCTCTACAAAAAAGGTGATCCCACAGATGTTTCCAACTATCGTCCTATCTCTCTTGTAACAGCATTTTCTAAAGTCTTTGAAAAATTAATATATGTCAGGATTGTCAATCACCTTGAAAAATTTGCACTAATTAGAAAAAAACAACAGTTTTGTTTCAGATCAGGTATATCTACAACCAAAGCAATTTACACACTTACAAATAATGTTTTAGAATGCCTTGACAAGAAAGAATTACCTGTCGGCATATTCTGTGACCTGACTAAGGCTTTTGACTGCATCAATCACAGAATCCTTTTAGGGAAAGCAGCCCAATATGGAATCTTTGGACAAATTGGTAACTGGCTCAGATCATATCTAGAAGACAGACAACAAAAAATAGTATTTGGTGTTAACAATCTATGAGTAGGAGAGGTAGAGTCTGACTGGGGAACGATACATCATGGATTCCACAAGGGTCAGTTCTTGGTCCCCTCCTATTTATTATATATATTTATGACCTACACCTGTCCTCAAACAGTGCTAGCAATATCACAATGTTTGCAGATGACACAAGTATAGTGTCAGCCAGCAAAACCCCACTGACGCAAAGTTAAATGCCAACCAAGCTCTTGCTAATGCTCTGAACTGGTTCATAACAAATTCTCTAGCAATAAACCCCAGTAAAACAAATTATATGTAGTTCCAATCCAGTTACATAAGCCCAGAAGAGATTAACATTGCACATGAGAGGCAACAGTTACAGAGCATTCAGTGCACAACGTTCCTAGGTGTTCAAATAGATAGCCAGCTCAACTGGGAATTCCACATACAGCAAACTCTAAAAAAGCTTAGCTCAGCAACATTTGCCATCCGAATAATCTAAAAACTGGAGACATCAACGTATCAAAGTCTGCATATTTTGGCTACTTTCATTCAGAGATGTGCTATGGAATAATCTTTTGGGGCAACTCACCACTTCCAAAAAATATTTTTGTAAGCCAGAAAAAAGAAGTCCGAGTTGTATGTAGTGTTCCTCCAAGAACCTCATGTCGCAATCTATTTAAACAGTTAGGTATATTAACCACTACCTCACAATATCTCCTCTCACTCATGGCTTTCACTCTTCTCAGTTCCTCTGAATATGAAACAAATGAGGCATACCATCATTATAACATAAGACAGAAAGCTGATATACACTCTGAACGGAAAAATCTGTCTCTGGTACAAAAAAGGGTAAAGTACACAAGTACAAAAATCTTTAATGCACTCTCGAGTAATATATAAAGTGTCTAAAAGAAAATAAAACACTATTTAAAAAAAGCTAAAGGAACTCCTATTGGTAAAAGTTTCTACTCTTTAGATGAATTCTTCAGCAGATAAATAATTGGAGTAGTAATTCAGATTATTTCCTTTGTCTTTGGATCTGTATTGCTTTTTACCACAACTGTATTTTTGTACTGTATTGTTTATTATCTATATTATATTATTGTATTGTACCAGTTTTGAATCATTCATCTACCATGTATAATATACCACTATATATTGTATTGTATGATATCTATATTGTATCTGCTTTGACTTATTCCACATCCATGCATAATAACGCCATACTGGATCTATGGAATATGTATCTCAAGTAAGTAAATAAATAAATAAACCACAGAAGACTCATCGAGTTTAGCTCCCAAGCCCCCTTTTATACTAAAGATCCATGCTGGTGGCACTTCACGTGATCTTCTGGACATATCTTCTAAATATGCCTGTACCCGCAATCAAGATGTAAACTTCTAGCCCTATTGCTCTTTTTCGTGTGTTGGTGTCTCACAGGAGCCCCCCATGTTCAGAGGAGGTTCAGGGAACAGGGGGTATGAAAGTTGTCCAAAGGTGAATCCACCTGCAATATGTCTGTAATATTGTTCGGTGTGGATCCTCCTTGGAGGTAATCAGCTGACATTATTCTGCTGTCAATACACAGTCTCGCCTTTTTGGGTGTTGATTTCCAGAATGAACCCTCACTCACTCCCTACATTGGCGTCAGAGAGAACCACCACCATATGGCGGCTACAGCAGCAGCAGCAGCAGTGGCGGTGGCAGTGGTGATCGACCTAATGTAGGATGATCAGCCTTGCTACCCCAGATCATACATGGATGGAGCAATACGAATATTCTATAAATGTATATGTATAAATTAATTAAGATTTTGTACAAGAATACTCCCATGTCTTATTCGCCAACCTCCAAAAATCCTAAGACTTATCCTATTTACAATGATTTACGTACATGTATTTAGGTTGGTGTGGGGGGAGGGGAAGGAATGTGTAGTTGGAAAACCTTGAAAACTAGCCAAAACTAGGTAGCTGAAACTGTAGCGACCCACTTTTGTCAGCTATGTGAAGTCATCGGTAGAGCCAGGTGGTGGTTGTTTTCCAGAGTTCAGTAAACGTCAAAGTTTCAAGTGGGCCTCATCTGATACCGAAATGAGCGATACTTTCCTTACTAATTTATCCAAAACTATTTGGTTTTCCACTGCTTGCTCTTCTTGATTGTATATATTGTTATCTGTTGCACTTCGAACAAGGATCAGTTCCTGTTTAGCATGCAAAATGGCTCTCTTATTGTCTCAAAGAACCCCATAAGAGTTTTTAGAGGGACACATATACTATAGTTGTTATTTATCAAACCGTCAATGAATCATCCTGCGTTTTGTAGAACATTCAGTCCGAATTTAATATGCAGATACATAAGTTTTGAGTCTTGACGTGATTCCAACGTTTTTGTTCGGTTGACCTCGACCCTATTAAGTTCATATGGTATCTCTAGTAACAGGATGGCGAATGCATTACTGGTGTGTTACGATGATTCCACTGGTACACTTCTGTCATTCCTCACAAATGATATTCCAACAATAGAAAACTGCTGCTCGGAATTGTTAATTCATCTTTATGCTGAATCAATATTCATATTTCGTCGTTGTTACTAATGTCGTTGATGCAAACGGTTTGTGAGATGTGTATTCCTGACGTTATTTCGAGCGACGCCACTGCGAGGTTTCAGTCCAATTGACTTGAGGAACTCTGCATTCTGGAATGTTATTGCCTTGTCCTTCTTCTGCATAGTGGCGTACTGACTGGTATGTGTGGTGTTTTTAAACCTTAATTCCATGGTTGAGATGTCTTAGATGAAGATGTACCACGATTTCCTCTCCTCGAAAATTGGCTAGCTTCCCGTCCTGGTCAACGATGTTCAACTCGAGATGATCTCATGTCTGAACAGAAAAGAATCCCATGGCTAAGAAATGAGTGCACATACACATGGTATATCACCACAAGGTATTGGCTGCTACAAACTGTTGCTAAAACCCTAAAAATAGAACATGTTTTACGCCATCTCTGTAGGAACAGATACAGTATGCACAGCAGTTCTGTCGATATTTGACCCCCCTACTATACTTAAACATCATGAACATCTTTAGCTGATGTGATAATTCTTCATATAGCAGAACAGGACTTGACTCACTATGTCCTGTTACGCTACATATCCCTGCACTCAAGCTAAAGATGTTGCTTTATCATTTTATTTTATGAGATACATGCACTCCATCTTCAGGCCAGAAGTGGCCCATCGGGACCATCCGACCTCCGTGTCATCCGCAGCCGAGGATGTGGATAGGAGGGGCGTGTGGTCAGCACACCGCTCTCCCAGTGATGGTTTTCTGTGACCGGAGCCGCTACTATTTGGTCGAGTAGCTCCTCAATTGGCTTCATGAGGCTGAGTGCAACCCCAAAAAATGGTAACAGCACATGGTGGCCCGGATGGTGACCCATCCAAGTGCCGGCCACGCCCAACAATGCTTAACTTCGATGATTTGATGGGAACCGGTGTATCCACTGCAGCAAGGCCGCTGCCTTATGAGATACAATTTAGACAAATTTCATGGCGCATAACTGCCTCCTTATTAAATTTCCTTTTGAATTCATTTTATTCCTTATTACATTATTATATATATTAGTATATTTTCTTATATCTGAATTCCAGGTTGTTACTTGGTACCCATTGCACATAATTGTTGCATTACTTTGTTACATCATTAATAAGTGTTCTTAAATAGTATAACATACAGATTCACTTGAATGATTGATTCTACCAGTACACATTGAGTGATTGGTACCCTCATAGATAAAAAAACTTTACACAGTGTTCTCTTACAGCAGGCTTCATGTTTCCTTTTATTAACGTATAACATACAATGGTTCTTTATATTTAAGAGCAAGAACATTAATTCTGTTTCGTATTTCATCAACAACAGGGTACATCTCGAAATTTCAAGTTACAACTGGAGATATATATATATCCTTAATTATCTTTTCTATTTATGTATGACATCACCTATTTTATGTAAGCATTTGTCCTACTAACTTCTACTTAAATTCTTTTCTATTGCATCATAGCTGAACCACTCCAGTTTTGGGTAAGTACTGCACAACTTATTTGCACATGAAAGTGACCCATCCTCAATCATTTTATAAAAGTGGTACAGATCATTTCTCTTGTGAATGGACCTGACCTACAGTATAGATCAGTCACTCCATGACCTGTCTATCAATATAATATCCAATCTGTCATGAATCCACATTCTTTGTATGCCTTATTTTTGTCAGACAGTGCTGGGCAGCATCTTTAACAACCTTATTGTCCAGGAACAAAGTGCTTCATTAACACTTTTCCTCGAATTTTACTCTGTTATGACTTCAACACATTCTTTCTTCTCTCTCTACATATTCTTTGTCCACATAAGTGTTATCGTCATGCACCGATAATACTTCCTATTTTAACCCACCAGATTCTTTTTACATAATTTATGTGGGTCATTTAGCGCATTATACATTACTTCATTGATGTATCAACTATGCTCCTTGAAAATGTGATACAACTAATTTGTGTCCTTTATCAATAAATTTGATTGGAATGCTTTTATCTGAATATCTTTTCTGGATTGATTTTGAACTTTGTCAACACTCAGTTCCACTAATACAGTTGCACTATTGAGTATGCATATTTTATTTGAATAACATATTTCTGTATTTATGGGCGAACTTGGTTTAAAAGGTACTTCTAACTTATAGTCCTCCAGACTGCATCTTAGAGTTATATTGTAAATGGCAAGTATTACATGATGTTTCAGTAAGCAATTTAAAGCTATCAGTACTTGTATAGAGTCTGGATGAAAGAAAGAGGCCCAATTTGTATTGGGATTATTGTTTCTTGTTTCATTAGTTTACTTTTATTTCCAGCTATTCCGACTATATACACTCCAGTTACAGGTAAAATTTCCTTCGTTTTGCATTTGTAGAAATTGCTTTGGATATTAATGAAATTTACGTACCACAGTCAACATATTTCTCTACATTATTCCCACACAAAACTCCAAATACTACAGATTTAAACATTTCCTCATCCTTATGGAGCTCCTCCTCTAACAATCATTTCCTGGTAGATGTTTGTCTGCTGAAAGCTACATAGGGCTCAAATGGTTTAAATGGCTCTAAGCACTATGGGACTTAACATCTGATGTCATCAGTTCTCTAGGCTTAGAGCTACTTAAACCTAACTAACCTAATTACATCACACACATCCATGCCCGAGGCAGGATTTGAACCTGCAACCATAGCAGCAGCATGGTTCTGGACGGAAGCGCCAAGAACCGTTCTGCCACAATGGCCGGCTATATAGGGTCACATATTGGTTGGTCACATCCTGGATCTTGCCTCTTGAGCCCAGGATTCTATCTGTTTTCTGTGATAATCACTGGATAGCTGTTTTGCATCATAACTTGGTTATTATTTGTAACTCTACATGTGGCGCACTAGCCTGCATCGTCGGGTTACTTTGAGTTACAGACACTTGAGACTTAATCTGGTTGTTTTCATTTGATTTTATTTTGCTAGTGTTGTTACCATGTAACCTACAGTACTTATTTTCCTTATTTTTATCAAATGTACCTAAGATTTGAAATAATTTCCCAGTTCTGTTATTACTGTTTCTCACCTAGTCTTGTTGCATTTTATTCTTCTCTGTATTTAATGTGTCTAGCACTTGGATAAACGATAGTAGATCTCCTATGTTCGATGATCCTCTACACCATATTTCTTTCCTTACATAATGTGGTAGCCTTTGTATCAACACTTTAACTAAATGAGTTTCATCTAATACATCTTCTAAATACTTCGCTTTAGTTAAATGCCATTTGATATACTTCTTGTAATTACTCTATGAACTATTGTAGTACTTTGGAGATAAAAGCTGTAAATTAGCTTCTCTTGGCATGGGAAGACCAGTATTTCCTCTTAAACTTCTCCTGGAAATCCTCCCATATTTTAAAATCTTCAGAATGAGCATTATCCCATTCTGCTGTATTTCTGGAAAAATATCTTGACGAGAAATCTATCTTCTTCTGGTCGCTCCACTTACTGGGTAATGATTTATTAAATGCCGGTACTCTTATGAAATAGATTGGGTGAACTTCCCACTCCAGCTTAAAATTGGGTAACTGTTTCGCAAGCTTAAGCTGCTGCTCAATTGCAAATCTTCTACCAGACCCACAGGTAAACCTCCACCATTTCCAAATTGTTTGGTTTTTTTTGCAAGCTATTTTGTGTGTTTGTAACTGCACTCCAAAGTTTTGTAATTCTTCTTCGCAATGTGTAGTATTACCTTCCAAGGTGGTTGAGCTATTCTGTAAACTGATGGCGTCTCTTACAAAATGTTGAAGTTTGCTTTTTAAAGAATTCCTTATTGAAGAGCTTGTTATGCTCTAAAGAGATTACCTGTATATTGGTATAGGAAATCTCAAGTTGTACTTTGTTGACCTTATCTATAACATTACGAAAGGACTGCTTAAACTCCATATTTCCTACCTGATGTACTTTATCAGGTAAGTTTTCTGAGAGACTGTTAACCTTTGTGTCAATATCTGTTGGCTTTGTTGCCTGCTCTGTTATTTGAGCTGTGAATTCCCCTTTTACCGCTTCAGTTACCGTACTACTAATAGTATCGTGTATAATACCCTGTTTTGCTTTCAACGTAGCATCTTCAGTGTATTCTATTGTAATATTTATGGTATCCAGTTTGTGTGTTAACGTTTTAATATGTTCCTCCAAGCTCAGAAAGTCGAAGATAACGTTTCAAAATTTGTGCTCAAATTGTCTACTAGTATTTAAAGGGGCAAACAATTTTTTGTTATTGTCATTATTGTGTTTCCATTTATCATTTAAATCTGCTGTTGTGTGAGTACTAGGTTCTTCTCAATTTTCATTAATGCTTTCCATTAACTGTTTATTATTATCAGCTAGTTTTTGCTTTAACAACTTAAGAATATCACCTCTTTCTGTTTCCGAAACCACGCTTCGTGTCACAACAGGCATTAAGTCGTAACTAAATGTACAATATATATACGTTGTAATTATTCACCGTAAATGACTTTGCGTATAGGTTTTCTTTTTCTCTCCTGTAGATGAAGAACACACAATATAACACGCACACACACACACGCACACACACACACACACACACACACACACACACACACACACACACACACACATACACTATGATAAAATTCACTGCTCACCGCGTGTAGTATCTCGTCGAGTGGTGGCTGCTTCTAACAGCTGAACGCGGTGTGCCGCCGGTGCTGGTAGACTGCAATTAAGGCGGCTATGTGCCGTCCGCGGTCGCATATTGCCTCGAGTTGTTGTGTTCAGATGTTCCTGCAGCGTGCTGCGGGAACGACGATTTCGATGTCTCTCAGATAAGATCTCCATCGAAATTCTTCTTAGTCCATAATTTGAATGGGATTCATCCCTTTTTAGTGTCGGATGACACCATAATATTGCTGATATTGATTAGAAATTTCAATTTAAATTCGCTACTAACAGCATAGATCTGTGTCGTTTGTTTTCTTGTTGCCTGTAGCAATTCTATTTTCATGATATATCTGCTCTTTGTTTATTTGGAAAATTCCAAGTCGCTAACGGTCTTCTTTTGCAGTTTTCTCCGGGAATACTGTCGCCATATACGGTGACAAATAAATAAAATATCCATTTGGGTTTTGGTCGTTGTAGCCATTCGTTTCCAGATGTTTATTACTTAACTGCATTTGCAATTCAGTCCGTTAACATGACGTTAACGCATTCTTTCTTTGTGAGAACTCAAACAAGAGCGCTGCCGATCTGGCAGTAACACAAAAACTTTCTTACATTACAATCTATAAAACAGCATTTGTTTTTCTCCTACGAGATTCCACAATCGCGTTTATTCTGTGCGCATCTTCTGAGTCCACGGACTGCATACTAGACGCCCAGCAAGAAGTCAGTATTCTCCTGGCTCCCATGCACTGCGGCTTCAGTTTCCTCGTACGTCGTACGCCGCCTCTGTAGAAATAGAGAGGGTAAGCACGGTAGTACTGTCGATATTTCACCACCTACTTTACTTACATATGTCGAACATCTTTAGCTGACGCGGCAATTCTTCATACAGCAGAACAGGACTTGACTCACAATGTCCTGTTACACTACAGCTTCTAGCGTGGTATTTTGTAGTCAACGATATCAAAAGCCTTGGATAACTCTAAGAATATATCTGTAACACAGTCATCCTTGTCAAGAGCTCAAAGCACAAATTTTGTGAATTCTGTAATGGGAAATAGCGTACTTATTCTGCTTGCAAAGCGAGACTGCACTTTGTTAAAAAGTGGTGTTTGTTCCTGTTACTCATTAGTCTCTCTTTCAAGATTGATCTAGTTTCTTTGGAGAAAGAGGACACTACTGAAACTGGCCTGTAGTTTTCAATGCTTTCTGCATACTTTTCTTTCGTAAGGGCACGATTTGTGCATGCTTTAGGGACTGGAGAATACTTGAACTGAAGGACTCATTCACTATGTCTGTCAGTGGGACTTGTATGTTCTACGCTCACCTACAGAAGAAAGACGGGAATATCATCTTTTTCTGCTGATTTCTTATTCGTTGTACTCTCGTCCTGACTTCAAGTTCTGTTGTGGGAAACACCATCATTGTGCTTGCACCATGGGTGCTACGTGTATTTTAGGAAGATTTTGCTGCAGTTTCTTTGCAGTCCCAAAGAAATAATCACTTACAAGATTTACCAATTCCTGACGGCTGTCCATTATTCCGTCCACAACTTTGATTTCGACACTATTATACTTCGGTCAGTCGCACTGCTTTGCTTTTATTTTCTGCAAAATACTGTGGCTAACAATAAAGTATATACTGAAATAAACTTAATTCTTGTTTTTTTGGGGGGGGTGGGGGGGGGCATCGTGTATGTAATACTGCAGATGTTGATGTTCGCCTAAATGCTTGATTTATTGCTTGTAATAGATCTTTTAAGGGAAAATAAAAATTCTGTATGGAATAAATTTACTGAGTAGCGGCAAAGAATTAATTTATATACCTGTGATAAGCATAAGAGATAATATCTGAGATAATATTTGTTTCTGAAACAAAAGACAAAAACGTATTATTCTTCTGTTCGGTCTGTTAGAATTTTGAGAGGAACGTCTTAGGGTAATCGACCAGACACTGTACAATTGCTTAGTAGATAAAGTAAGTCATCAAAAGTATCGGTGTTTTATTTAAAATGACAGTATATTGAACCTAATTGCTTGTGTCATAAACAATTTGTATTTGTGTAGTAATATTTCGCAGCAATTAGCGCGAAGATAATTAATGGAGGATAATGCCCACTACCTAACACTTTATTTTTCTTATTAGCGATCTCGTGTTATAGTATGTTTCCTTTCACACCAGCAATCTGAATCTTTTAGACAGCGAAGTCTGATGTTTCCTTGTCCAGTGACCGTACGTTACAAAATAACATTTCAATTGTTTTAATTGCGAGAGCGATTATTCCTTCGAGGCTTTGCAAAAATCAGTAAAAAGAAAATCACCATAAAAGTCAAGCAAAGTTACATTAATAGTAGAACTGAAAGTCTATTTGAGAGACGGCAACTCAAACCTGTAAGCCAAATATTTATCTCATTTCACGTCACCAACAAGCCAACCTTATTGGCGATGTGTGTGAAATGACTATTATAGTTGTATACTAATCTTTATTTTGTTTTAATGTCTCATGCTACAAAACTGTTGATGTTCGGAGAACCACTGGAACCGAAAAGTAAAATTTACCTCATGAGAAAATTAAAAGAATTTACGAGAGAAGAAACAGAAAAGGTAAGGTGCCGCAATGCTCAGTGGCAGCACATTAGCAAGAGTGCTAATGTGTCATAGATTTCATCATGTGAAATGCTGTTTAGTTTGAAGTTGATTCAGTACTTTTCATTTCAAAATTCATATAACTTACACTCACACTACAATAGAGTATAATAATAAAACTTAGAACATTGTTGTAACAAGACGGCTTCGTCTGGCTACATCATTCATATAACATTGAAATGCAGATTCTGACACGGACATCGTTGTAGATAACGGAAACGACCAATGTGTGCTAGAGAATATCACAGTAACAACACAAAACGTAGACAATTATGAAAATCTGTTAGGAAATACACTGAAACTCCAAAGAAACTGGTATAGGCATGCGTATTCAAATACAGAGAAATGTAAGCAGGCAGAGTACGGCGCTGCGGTCGGCAACGCCTATATAAGACAACACACGTCTGGCACAGTTGTTAGATCGGTTACTGCTACTACGCTGGCAGGTTATCACGATTTAAGTGAGTTTGAATGTGGTGTTATAGTCGGCGCACGAGCGATGCGACATAGCATCTCCGAGGTAGCGATGAAATGGAGATTTTCCCGTACGACCATTTCACGAGTGTACCGTGAATATCAGGAATCCGGTAAAACGTAATATCTCCGACGTCACTGCGGACGGAAAAAGATCCTGCAACAACGGCATCAACGACACCTGAAGAGAATCGTTCAAGATGATAGACATGCGACCCTTCCATAAATTGCTGCAGATTTCAGTACTGGGCCATCAACAAGTGTCAGCCCGCAAAACATTCAACGAAACATCATCGGTATGGCCTTTCAGAGCCGAAGGCCCAATCATGTATCCTTGATGACTGCACGACACAAAGCTTTACCTTTCGCCTGGGCCCGACAACACCGACATTGGACAGTAGATGACTGGAAACATGTTGCCTGGTCGGACGAGTCTCGTTTCAAATTATACCGAGCTGATGGACGTGTATGGGTATGGAGACAATCTCATGTATCCATGGATCCTGCATGTCGGCAGAGGACTGTTTAAGCTGGTGGAGGCTCTGTAATGGCGTCGGGTACCCCTGGTAGGTATAGATACGACTCTGACAGGTGACAATCCGTAAGCATCCTGTCTGATCACCTGCATCCATTCATGTCCATTGTGCATTCCGACGGACTTGGGCAATCCCAGCATGACAATGCGACACCCCATACTCTTCTGAGTTTAAACACTTCCGCAGGGCACCAGATGCCCCTGACGTGAACATTATTGAGCATATCTGGGATGCCTTGCAACTTACTGTTCAGAAGAGATCTCCACCCCCTCGTACTCTTCCAGATTTGTGCACAGCCCTGCAGGATTCATAGTGTCAGTTCACTCCAGCACTGCTTCAGACATTAGTCGAGCCCATGCCACGTCGTGTTTTCTGTATGCTCGCAGGGTCCCTACACGATATTAGGCAGGTGTACCAGTTTCTTTGGCTCTTCAGTGTATGTTTAGTAGGGTGAATGAAGCTATGTCAGAGCCTTTGATGGGGGCCGACGTATTATTGTTAGACGCGAAGGCTGTGGTGAAGCCTGCGCCATCGGTACACATCACTGACCTGTTGCAAATCATGTTAAACAAACTGGGCACGCTGGACACAATCCAGACTAAACTGAATAACATGCAAACTGATCTCACTACTTCAAAACCCAGACATGACGATATGAAAACAGTATTAGTCAGACTGCGAAACAGTAACACTGCACCAAACGCCAAAGTTGATGAAATAAATACTCGACTCACTGGTCAGGTTAAAGGCTTACACACACAGATTAAAACAGTGAGCAAGAGGGCCAATCAACTGCTAAAACTGAAACTTTGTTTAATCAGAAAAATAAATATGAGAATCAGCAAAGTTACTAGTATCTGATGTCGAGAAATTATGTTCTAGTCGCGATACATTAAGTAGACAAATAGTAAATGTGGCTGAGGTGTACGCTTCTGTAAACATACGTGTCACAGAGCTAAATACCAAGGTAGATACCTTAGCAAATACTTTGAAAGACAGTTTGCAATTAGAAATCAAAAATCACTTTCGTCAAGTTAACAAAGATTTTTACACTTAACTGGACAAGAAGGATAAGTATTATGAAAGTTGTTTACAACAGAATTTGTCTATGATTGTCAATGATACAGTTAAAGAAATTTTGAAGAGTGATACACATAGTGTACATTTTCCACCACAAACCGACAGACACGTAAACAAACAGTCAAGTGATTACTTACCTAATGAGTAGACAAAACATGTGAAAAGTAACTCATATGCAAATGAACAGAATGGTTATGATTTTAATGCTACTCGTAGATATTCTAATGAGCCCGTTCAGCAGCAAGAAGTGTACGAACATGTACCGCCGTCACAGAGTAGTAATACAAATACCGTCTTCAATGTATATGGGAAATGAGCATATTTTAAATCAGGGAGCAGGAAATGGATTGGCACAAATGTTACAGGATGAAAGTTTATTAAAATACAGGCAATTCCATGTCTTCATCCATGAAAAGGGAACAGTACATCCAGTTGTTTTCCTCAAAACTTTTAGAAACGCTTTTCCCTGTACGTGGGCAGATGGGCAAAAGGTATGTTAATCGTCGGATTATTATAAGATGAAGCAGCTGTTGTTGTTGTGGTCTTCAGTCCTGAGACTGGTTTGATGCAGCTCTCCATGCTACTCTATCCTGTGCAAGCTTCTTCATCTCCCAGTACCTACTGCAACCTATATCCTTCTGAATCTGCTTAGTGTATTCATCTCTTGGTCTTCCTCTACGATTTTTA
Organism: Schistocerca piceifrons; assembly: GCF_021461385.2. Lineage (NCBI taxonomy): Eukaryota > Metazoa > Arthropoda > Insecta > Orthoptera > Acrididae > Schistocerca > Schistocerca piceifrons. Next base: position 249,256,140 of record NC_060141.1, on the reverse strand, counting down.
CCCTTCACGCTGCCCTCCAATGCTAAATTTGTGATCCCTCTATGCCTCAATATGTGTCCTACCAACCGATCCTTTCTTCTAGTCAAGTTGTGCCACAGATTCCCCTTCTCCCCAATCCGATTCAATACCTCCTCATTAGTTACGTGATCTACCCACCTTATCTTCAGCATTCTTCTGTAGGACCACATTTCGAAAGCTTCTATTCTCTTCTTGTCCAAACTGGTTATCGTCCATGTTTCACTTCCATACATGGCTACACTCCATACAAATACTTTCAGAAACGACTTCCTGACACTTAAATCTATACTCGATGTTAACAAATTTCTCTTCTTCAGAAACGCTTTCCTTGCCATTGCCAGTCTACATTTTATATCCTCTCTACTTCGACCATCATCAGTTATTTTACTCCCTAAATAGCAAAACTCCTTTACTACTTTAAGTGTCTCATTTCCTAATCTAATCCCCTCAGCATCACCCGATTTAATTTGACTACATTCCATTATCCTCGTTTTGCTTTTGTTGATGTTTATCTTATATCCTCCTTTCAAGACACTGCCCATTCCGTTCAACTGCTCTTCCAAGTCCTTTGCTGTCTGTGACAGAATTACAATGTCATCGGCGAATCTCAAAGTTTTTATTTCTTCTCCATGGATTTTAATACCTACTCCGAATTTTTCTTTTGTTTCCTTTACTGCTTGCTCAATATACAGATTGAATAACATCGGGGAGAAGCTACAACCCTGTCTCACTCCTTTCCCAACCACTGCTTCCCTTTCATGCCCCTCGACTCTTATAACTGCCATCTGGTTTTTGTACAAATTGTAAATAGCCTTTCGCTCCCTGTATTTTACCCCTGCCACCTTCAGAATTTGAAAGAGAGTATTCCAGTTGACGTTGTCAAAAGCTTTCTCTAAGTCTACAAATGCTAGAAACGTAGGTTTGCCTTTTCTTAATCTTTCTTCTAAGATAAGTCGTAAGGTTAGTATTGCCTCACGTGTTCCAACATTTCTACGGAATCCAAACTGATCTTCCCCGAGGTCCGCTTCTACCAGTTTTTCCATTCATCTGTAAAGAATTCGCGTTAGTATTTTGCAGCTGTGACTTATTAAACTGATAGTTCGGTAATTTTCACATCTGTCAACACCTGCTTTCTTTGGGATTGGAATTATTATATTCTTCTTGAATTCTGTGGGTATTTCGCCTGTCTCATACATCTTGCGTGAAGCAGCTATATGGGCATATAACGTAGCCGATCGTTGTACAAGGTGTACAACTTTGCTTCCGACGTTTTTCCCCAACATTTGAGGCTTTAATGAAACAAATTGGTTACACATGTATCATTTAAAGTATTTTCCATCGCTGGCCGCTACTTTCTCCCATCTTTCGGGCAGTGTACGAATCCTGCGTCGAAAAAATTGTTCATCTCTTGAAGCGATCCACGAATCGATACAATTTGTGACTCCTTCATGAGATCGGAAGTGTTGGTCATCCAGGTCATGCGCCATTGATCTAAACAGGTGATAGTCAGAGGGATCAATGTCTGGAGAATACGGCGGCTGGGGTAGGATTTCGCGTTTTAACGTTTCCAAGTACGTTTTGACCTCTTTTACAACGTGGGGACGAGCGTTGTCGTGCTGCCAAATCTCCTCGCTGTATTGCGGCCGTTTGTCTCTTAATGCTCTGCTCAAACGCATTAATTGCGTCCGATAACGAGCACCTGTGATTGTTTCACTTGGTTTTAACACCTCATAGTACACGACGCCGAGCTGGTCCCACAAAACGCAGAGCATGATCTTGGAGCCGTGAATATTCCGTTTGGCCGTCGACGTGGAAGCATGGCCGGGATATCCCCATGATTATTTTCCGTTTATGGTTGTCGTAATGAACCCATTTCTCTTCCCCGGTGACAATGCGACGCAGAAATCCCTTCCGCTTTTGCCTCTGAAGCAGCTGTTCACTAAAACCGTTCAACGTCTCTTGGTTTCAGCTCACACGGGACCCAAGTTCGTTCTTTCTGAATCATGCCCATAGTCTTGTGACGTTTTAAAATGGCTTTCTGTGTCACTCCCACTAATCGTGCCCGAGTTTTCACTCAGCAATGTCTCCAATTCTGCATCTTCGGAAACATTCTCTCTTCCAGCACTATGCCGGTCTACGACGTTAAAATCACCGTTCTTGAAGCGTTGAAACCACTCACGACACTTTCTTTCACTAATAGCGTCCTTACCATTTGTACTTGAGAGCATTCGATGAGACTCAGCCGCTATTTTCTTCATGTTGTTGTTGTTGTGGTCTTCAGTCCAGAGACTGGTTAGATGCAACTCTCCATGCTACTCTATCCTGTGCAAACTTCTTCATCTTCCAGTATTTATTGCAACCTACATCCTTCTGAATCTGTTTAGTGTATTCATCGCTTGGTCTCCCTCTACGATTTTTACCCTTCACGCTGCCCTCCAATACTAAATTGGTGATCCCTTGATGCCTCAGAATACGTCCTACCAACCGATCCCTTCTAGTAAAGGTGTGCCACAAATTTCTTCTCTCTCAATTCTATTCAATACCTCCTCGTTAGTTATGTGATCTACCCATCTATTCTTCAGCATTCTTCTGTAGCACCACATTTGGAAAGCTTCTATTCTCTTCTTGTCCAATCTATTTATTACATGGCTACACTCCATACAAATACTTTCAGAAATGACTTCCTGACACTTAAATCCATATCTCGATATTAACAAATTTCTCTTCTTCAGAAACGCTTTCCTTGCCATTGCCAGTCTACATTTTATATCCTCTCCACTTCGACCATCATCAGTTATTTTGCTCCCTAAATAGCAAAACTCATTTACTACTTGAAGCATCTCATTTCCTAATCTAATTTCCGCAGTATCACCCGATTTAATTCGACTACATTCCATTATCCTTGTTTTCTATAATATTGTCCTCAAGAACATCGCCCTTGTATAGACCCTGTACATACTCCTTCCACCTTTCTGCTTTCCCTTCTTTGCTTAGAACTGGGTTTCCAAGTGAGCTCTCGATATTCATACAAGTGGTTCTCCTTTCTTCAAAGGTCTCTTTAATTTTCCTGTAGGCAGTATCTATCTTACCCCTAGTGATATGCGCCTCTACATCCTTACATTTGTCATCTAGCCATCCCTGCTTAGCCATTTTGCACTTCCTGTCGATCTCATTTTTGAGACATTTGTATTCCTATTTGCCTGCTTCATTTACTGCTTTTTCATATTTTCTCCTTTCAACAATTAAATTAAATATTTCTTCTGTTACCCAAGGATTTCTACTAGCCCTCGTGTTTTTACCTACTTGATCCTCTGCTGCCTTCACCAGTTCATCCCTCAAAGCTACCCATTCTTCTCCTACTGTATTTCTTTCCCCCATTCTTGTCAATTGTTCCCTTATGCTCTCCCTGAAACTCTGTACAACCTCTGGTTTAGTCAGTTTATCCAGGTCCCATCTCCTCAAATTCCCACCTTTTTGCAGTTTCATCAGTTTTAATCTACAGTTCATAACCAATAGATTGTGGTCAGAGTAACATCTGCCCCTGGAAATGTCTTACAATTTAAAACCTGGTTCCTGAATCTCTGTCTTACCATTATACAATCTGAGACTTTCCAGTATCTCCAGGCTTCTTCCATGTATACAACCTTCTTTTATGATTCTTGAACCAAGTGTTAGCTATGATTAAGTTATGCTCTGTGCAAAATTTTACCAGGCGGCTTCCTCTTTCATTCCTTACTCTCATTTCATATTCACCTACTACATTTCCTTCTCTTCCTTTTCCTACTATCGAGTTCCAGTCACCCATGACTATTACATTTTCGTCTCCCTTCACTACCTGAATAATTTCTTTTATCTCATCATACATTTCGTTAATCTCTTCGTCATCTGCGGAGCTAGTTGGCATATAAACTTGTATTACGGTGGAAGGCGTGGACTTTGTGCCTATCTTGGCCACAATAATGCGTTCGCTATGCTGTTTGTAGTAGCTTACCCACACTCCTATTTTCCTATTCATTATTAAACCTACTCCTGCATTACCCCTACTTGATTTTGTATTTATAACCCTGTATTCACCTGACCAGAAGTCTTGTTCCGCCTGCCACCGAACTTCACTAATTCCCACTATATCTAACTTTAATCTATCCATTTCCCTTTTTTTAATTTTCTAACATACCTGCCCGATTAAGGGATCTGACATTCCACGCTCCAATCCGTAGAACGCCAGTTTTCTTTATTCTGATAACAACGTCCTCATGAGTAGTCCCCGCCCGGAGATCCGAGTAGGGGACTATTTTACCTCCGGAATATTTTACCCAAGAGGACGCCATCATCATTTAACCATACAGTAAACAAAACAGTAACACATCCCGCAAATGACGAGAATAAGGCTCGTAAACTGACATTTTCAATCAAGAACAAATTTATGGTGCAGACACAAGTCGACTAATATTTGTATGAAGTTATGCTGAACGAAGTCGAAGCTATGAACAATTCGAGACAGCTTTTCTGAACAAATTCTGGTCAGCTTCGGTTCAGGAGCGGCTTCGAAAAATGGTGTTCGAACCGGAACCATTCAATTCACGGCAAGGTAATCTACATAGTTACTTTGAAAAGTATATGAACATGACACATTACTGGAATGATCCCGTGTCTTCGCGAGACGTAATCCGTGTATTAAAAACACGATTACCATTCCACATAAAGAAAAAGTTAATACAGGAGCCACATCATGATGTAGAACAGTTTGTTTCGGTCTTAGATTCACTTGATATCATTAATGAAGACATGCGTAGTGCGCGGAATAACAGTTATGGCACACCTCAGTAAGAAATGCAAACAGCGCAGATTAGCCGACCCAGTCCACATGCGCAGGATAATGTCAACAGCATGGCACAACAAAACATGAAAACATATCTGAATGCATACAATAATGACAACGGCACGAATTGAATGTAGGCAATCCAAACAAAAAACGAAAAGCCAGTAACAATAACAACTATCGACATGGAAATAATTACAGTTACAGTCAACATAACACGCAAAACTCAACATATCAAAACAATCCGCAACTACAGTAATACAGAAACAATTATGGACATGATGGTTTCTCATACTTTAATAACAAGCAAAGTCATTGGCAACTACCACCAAGTAAAACGCAACAAGACAGTAAATTAATGAATCACTGTCAACGAAGCTACAATAATATGACAAATCAAAACACGACACAACACGCACCAAGGCAACAAAACGGTGACTCGAACAGACAATATCCTACTGTAAATATTGTGGAGGTGGCGAGTGAAGTCACTAGAAGAACCACACATTCGACAAACTAAATGTCACAACTTACCCCAGGTGGTGACTGAGGAATGCGTGGGGGACGTTGATACAATAACAGACATGGTTGACGCACGGAATGGAGAACAGTGCACAAATGCAAGTATAACTAGCGATGGAAACAAAACACACATACTTTTACTAAGGTTCAATCATGATGCAAGTTTAACAGACGAGCTATTTGGGAATCATAATCAGTGCCTATCACCAGCAAAAGAGATCACTCTAGCAACGACTAAAAGTATTGCAGGTGGTACAATTATGATTGATACGGGAGCGGCGATTAGCGCCGTATCTCACAATTTTTAAAAACAAACGACTGAATCAGGATCAATACCTGAATTTCCTGTTCAAAAATGCCGAATCTTGACTGCGGTCGGATGAAAATCAAATAGGGTAAGTAAGCAAATATTTGTGACTATGGAAGTAGGAAATCGTACAATAGAATGGCCGTTCCTTGTCGTAGAAAACCTGGTCATGTAGAAAACCTGGTCATAAATTGCCTGACTGGCCTAGATTTATTAAGAGAGAAGGACAGTATAATTGACTTTCCACTTTTTGATGAAGTACAACGGCACTCAAATCGACATTTGTCTGAATAAGCAGACACTGAACCACAATAAACACTGTTCGTGATACAAGATCCAGTTAGTATGTGAACAAGATGATGTTACTATCAATGGACCTGTATTTTAACATGAGATGGAAGACCTACAATCCCTAACTAATGATAAAGTAAATGAAACTACAGCTATCAACAAGCAACAACAAGAATCGCTACACAGATTATTACTAAACTACGTCTACATATTTACAAAGAAACCAGGTGTGATCAATGTGTACAGGGTGACACTTCTTGAACTATATGAAATAATGTGGTCAGTAGTGTTTTTACATTTTGGGGCGTGCACTGCAGCTGTAGCGGATATAAAACTAAATACTGACAAACTTATTTGTGCACTGTTATACAGTTATTAAATTTAGTAGTTTTCAGCGGTGTTTCGTGCCGTTTGTGGTGAAATAACGATTTAATAAACTTTTAGAAACGTTCGCTCGCTGTGTTTTTTAGAGTTTTCTGTGCGTTGAGGTCGTTGCGTGCTTATTTTTTTAAACTGACGTTCCTTATTGTTTGAAATGAAATATTTCAGTAGAATTTTCATTCAGTGTTTTAACTTCGTTTAGTACTCCATTGGGCGTTTGAATTTTTTCGTTTTAGCTAATAATTTTGTGAAGTTTTCTTGGTGTTGGTATTAGCTGTGGTGTAGTAGTATTAATACAAGTAGTTGCTTTCTTAGAAGACAGAGAATTTCGAGGCAGCCATTATTAGTTCTATAAATAGTTCTACTGGTGTAACTGAACTTCGATAACGTAGACGTATAGTATTTTTCAGTAACTGTAAAATTTTACCATGAGTGAGAAGTGTGGGCTCTGTCGTAGGTTTGTAGAGTAGTGAGTTACGGTGTGGGATTTGTTCAAAGTATTTTCATTCAGAGGAATGCAATGGGGAAGCTAGTGGGCATTCAAGAGAGATGCTCTCCTGGGACTGCAGAGTCTGTAGTAGAAATAAGTTGAGAGAGGAGAAGGAGCGTAAGATTTGTGCCCTTCAGGTGCAGTTACAAGGCGCAAAGGAGGAACTAGATAGGTTGAGGAGGGTGAAGGGTGGCCGGCAATGGGTATTGGCAGTTAGCAAGAAGACAGCTAGGAGGAGGAGGTATTCGGACTGTTATACTTTGCGTATATGCAATAGATTTGACCAACTGTCAGAGTTGAGTGGAGAGGTGCCTCGTGTAGCTGTAGATGTAGGGAACATGCAGCAGTCCTCAGCAATTAGGAGGCCTAGGTCAGTTGCAAAGTCTAACAGAAAGTCTAGCTCGCATTGTAGAGGTGTGGGCCAGCAGTTGCAGGAAGTGTTGGGGAGTGAGCACCAGAGCACCAGCATTGTGAAGCCTAGTGCAGGGTTGGCTCAAGTGACTGCCAGCACACGGGAGTTACGTAGCAATTTTACGAAGGAGGATCGGGTAGTGCTAGTGGGTGGAGCAGGCAACAGTCTTGATAGGGACGGGGAATATGATGTAGGTGATGACCTGGTAAAGATAGCTACTCAAACTGATGGCACTTATGTGCATTTCGTGCAACTGTTTCAGCGCCATGATCGGCCTCACCTTAATGCAGCTGTTAGGCGCGTTAACATGGAGCTGGGGAGGGCGCTGATGAAAGAGGGCATGGGTCATATCTCAGTGGTGTCAGCTGCTTCTATCAGTAGACTGGGATTCACTAAGCATGGCCTGCACCTCAGTAGGTGTGGGAAGGGGAGGATGACAAAGCTGATAGGTGACAGTGTAGTGGGTGGTGGTGGTGATGGTGGTGATGGGATGACTCATGGAAAAATTCCTGTAGTAGTTGGTGTTAGAGGTGCACCTTTTTTTAGAAGTCATCTGATAGGTATACCTGCTTAAAGGAAGTTCCTCTAACAAAGGGCTCACCTTCTGAGGATGTAACGTTTCCTAGGATAGAAGGAATTAGTATATTTCATCAAAATATAGAAGGTATTAGAAATAAAGTTAGTGAACTGCTTATAGATGTTGACTCTGAAATCACTGGTATATCAGAGCACCACTTAAATAATTCGACAATTCAGAGGCTTCCTTTACCAGGATACAGATTAGCTGTTTGTTTTTCAAGGAGTTCCTTGCAGGGTGTGGAGTGGCTATGTATGTAAAAAACAGTATTCCATTTGAGTCCATAGAAGTATCATGACACTGCACTGAACAGATATTTGAATGTTGTGCAGGGGCAGTTGAATTTAGTGAAACTAAACGTCTATTTGTTGTTGTTTATAGGTCCCCTAACTCCGACTTCAGAGCATTTCTGCTCAAGCTAGAGCGGGTTCTTGATTCAATTTTTAGGAAGTACCAGAAATTAGTTATATGTGGTGAATTCAATATTAATTTTGTATATGATGGTGAAAGAAAAAAGATGTTCATAGATCTCCTAAATTCATATGATCTTATGCAGATTGTGTTTCTTCCAACTAGGGTGCAGGGGAACAGTAGCACAGCCATAGACAATATTTTTATTCATTCTTCATTACTAGATGGGCATTCTGTCAGTAAAAGGGTAAATGGCCTTTCAGACCATGATGCACAAATTTTAACACTAAAAGGCTTTAGTACTCAAACAAATATCACATTTAATTACAAACTATGTAGGAAAGTTAATCCAACAGCAATAGAGAGTTTTTCAACATTGTCAAGAACCAAGAGTGGCAGGATGTTTATAGTGCCGATAACATAGATGATAAACATAATGCTTTCCTTAACACATTTCTCATGCTCTTTGGGGGTTGCTTTCAATTAGAACGTTCTAAACAGGGTACTAGCAGTAATAGGCAGCCCGGGTGGCTGAGTAGTGGGATAAGGATCTCCTGTAGAACAAAGTGGGAATTATATCAGAATGTTAGAAGTAGTCACAATCAAGCTACAGTAGCCCATTACAAACAGTATTGTAAGGTGCTTAAAAATGTTATTAGGAGGGCAAAGAGTATGTGGTATGCAAATAGAATAGCTAATTCACAGGATAAAATTAAATCCATATCGGCAGATGTGAAGGAAGTGTCTGGTCAGCAGCACAAGGTCGACGATATGAAGTCAGTTCGCAGAAAAAATATTTCTGATAAATCAGATTTATGTACAGTATTTAACAATCATTTTCTGAGCATTGCTGGTGAATTAAATAAAAATTTAGTTTCTACAGGGAATCGTAACTTTTTTGGCAAATGCCTTTCCGAGATTGATGTCTGAAATACTCCTCTGTGATACAGACAAGAGGGAGATTGAGTCAATAATTAAATCACTGAAGACTAAGGACTCTCATGGATATGATGGAGTGTCTAGCAGAATATTAAAGTACTGTGCTGCACATGTTAGCCCCATATTTAGCCATACTTGTAATTTATCCTTTGGGAATGGTCAGTTTCCTGAATGATTTAAGTACTCAGTAGTAAAGCCGCTTTATAAAAAGGGAGAAATGGATAATGTAGATAATTTTAGACCTATTTCTATCCATCAGTGTTTGCAAAAGTTACTGAAAAGGCTGTGTATGTAAGGATAATTGATCATTTTACATCACACGATTTGCTATCAAATGTAAAGTTCGGCTTTAGAAGTCGTTTAACAACTGAAAATGCTATATTCTCTTTTCTCTGTGAGGTACTGGGTGGGTTAAATAAAAGACTTCGAACAGTTGGCATATTTTTTGATTTAACTAAGGCATTTGATTGTGTTGATCACAAAATATTGCTCCAGAAGTTGGACGATTATGGAATATGCGGAGTAGCTCACAATTGGTTCACCTCTTACTTTAGCAAAAGACAGCAAAAGGTCATTATTCACAATGTTGATAATGACAGTGATGTGGGGTCTGAGTGGGATACAGTCAAGTGGGGGCTGCCCCAGTTATCAGTGGTGGGGCCACTCCTGTCCTTATTTATATAAATGATATGCCCTCTAGTAGTACAGGTAACTCTAAAATATTTCTGTTTGCTGATGACACTAGTTTGGTAGTTAAAAAATGTTCAAATGTGTGTGAAATCTTATGGGACTTAACTGCTAAGGTCATCAGTCCCTAAGCTTACACACTACTTAAGCTAAATTATCCAAAGGACAAACACACACACCCATGTCCGAGGGAGGACTCGAACCTCCACCAGGACCAGCCGCACAGTCCATGACTGCAGCACCCTAGACCGCTCGGCCAGCTACATAGTAAAGGATGTTGTGTGCAACATTGGCTCGGTTTCTAATAGCGCAGTACATGACCTAAGCTCATGGCTTGTAGAAAATAAACTAACGCTAAATCACAGCAAGGCTCAGTTTTTATAGTTTCTAACATACAGTTCAACAAGACCTGACGTTTTAATTTTCATACAATGGGCATATAATTAGTGAAACTGAACAGTTCCAATTTCTAGGTGTCCAGAGAGATAGTGAGCTGTCGTGGAAAGCTCACGTTCAGGATCTTGTTCAAATATTTAATACTGCCATTTTTACTATTAGAACTGTATCTGAAGTGAGTGATCGTTCGACACGAAAATTAGTCTACTTTGCTTAATTTCATTCGTTCATGTCGTATGGTATTATATTTCTTCCCATTCTAAAAGGATATTTTTGGCTCAGAAACGGGTGGTTCGGGCGATAAGTGGTGTAAGTTCACGAACCTCTTGTCGACACTTGGTCATGAGTCTCGGTATTTTGATATTGGTCTCTCAATATATATATGAAATGGTTCAAATGGCTCTGAGCACTATGGGACCTAACATCTATTGTCATCAGTCCCCTAGAACTTAGAACTACTTAAACCTAACTAACTTAAGGACACCACACAACACCCAGTCATCACGAGGCAGAGAAAAGCCCTGACCCTGCCGGGAATCGAACCCGGGAACCCGGGAACCCGGGCACGGGAAGTGAGAATGCTACCGCACGACCACGAGCTGCGGACTATATATATATATATATATATATATATATATATATATATATATATATTTCTTGTTAACAATGTTAGCTTATTCCCAAGGATAAGCAGCTTTCACTCGGTTAATACTCGGCAGAAATCAAACGTTCATTTGGATCGGACTTCCTTAACTCTTGTGTAGAAAGGTGTGCAGTATACTGCTGCATCCATTTTCAATAAGCTACCACTCGAATTCAAAGATCTTAGCAGTAACCCAAGCGCTTTCAAATCGAAACTGAAGAGTTTCCTCATGGGCCACTCCTTCTACTCTGTCGAGGAGTATCTTGAAAACTTAAGCCGATTCTTGTTGATTGCATTTACTTAAACTTATGGCCTGACTTTTTCGGGTTCATAACCATTTATTTTTATCTGTTATTACTTTTATGTTGTAATTTCATGTACTGACACGTTTCATGACCTTGGAGATTTGCTCCTCAATTTGGTCCTACGGAACTTGACGCGTAAATAAAATAAAATAAAATCGTCATAACTTCTGAATGGTTTGCGTTATGACTATCAAACTGCACTGCTGGCCGTGGGACATGATAGGAATTAGTATGGTTTGGTTTTGTAACGAATCCCACTTTCATTTGGATGGGTTCGTCAATAGGAAAAATTGGCACATTTGGGGATTTTAAAAAAATGGTTCAAATGGCTCTAAGCACTATGGGATTTAACAGGGGATTTTAAAGACAAAGTGTACAGCAATAACCCTAAAACCATTGCTGAGCAGAAAACAGCCATTCAGGAGGTCATTGACAGCATTGATGTTCCGACATTTCACCGAGTCATGCAGAATTTCGCTATTCGTCTGCGCCACATCACCGCCAATGATGGCAAGCATATTGAACACGTCATAATCTAAATCCAAATATCTGTAGTGACGTTTACATGTCGAATAAAGTGCGTGCACGCCGTAGTTTGTAAGTAATTTACGTTTTTTTTCTCGTAGTTCAATAATTGTCACCCTGTATGTAATTGGCATGGAAGTTAAACTTCACGAAATTTTTTTGCTTTATCACGTATCCTTCTGGTCGAGCGGCCTGCGGTACATGAAGAAATCAAGTAAATACTTAAGTAGAATATCATAGAGCCAACAATATCTCCTACTTGCGGTCCATTATTAACTGTAATCAAACCAAACGGAAATATACGCTTAGTTCTGGATGCGCGTGTGATTAAAAAAATCATCAAGCCAATTCACACGAAACCAGATATTCTGGAAGAACAATTGCTGAAATTTTTCGATATAAAGTACTTATCAATAAGGGATTTAAAAAAATTCGTTTTGGCATGTACCATTAAGCAAAGAATCAAGAAAATACAATGCGTTTATTTTTGGTGGCTGCAGTTACCAGTTTTGCGTACTACCATTCTGACTTGATGTGAGTTCAGGTGTTTTCATTATTGTTCTAGATTAGTTCTAGGAACAGATTACTGGAAAAGGCAACGTTGTAGGTTGATGATATCCTTATAGGCACACAGACATGGGAAGATCACATATACATTTTAGAAAAGACATTATGTAAATTCGCAAAGCTGTTGTTACAGTAAATCTATAGAACTAAAAATTTGCACTATATTAGATTAAGTACTTGGGAAGGCATTAGACCAGATCCTAGTAAACTGGACGCAATTAAGAATTTTCCTTACCCACATGCAAGAAAACAAATAAAATCTTTCCTGGGTTTAGTCTATTTTTTATGTGCTTTGTGCCAAATCAATCACTCAACAGCAAACACTTCCTGGCACTTTTAAAGAAGAATCATGCTTGGGTTTAGACGAAACAATACACATGAGATTTTAACAGAATAAAGGAAGTATTGGTAAACTTAAATATTTTGTGTCATCCTGATCTTAATGAAGATTTCTGTATTACAAATGATGCAGCATACACAGGGCTAGCATCATGTCTTTTTCAGATAATAGGGACTGGAGACAACTAAGAGGTAAAAATTATAGGTTTTGCCAATCGATTCTAAGTGAGTGCGAACGCACGTATTCAGTCACAGAGTTGGAAAATTTGGGAATTATATGGGCCGTGAAGAAATTTAATTATCATATTTTTGAAACAAATGTGAAGGTATACACTGCCCACCAGGCGCTTATGTTTTCAATGACATGCAAACTCCTACATCCGCTATTATCGGGATGGGCGATAACCTTGCAGAACTACTCGTTCGAAATAAATTAAAGGTAAAGACAACATAACTGCAGACGAATTATCACATCTACCTCAGAGTCTGTCTCATGACATAGACGATTTGGAACCATCAATATTATCTAGACTTGTGTAGGAATATGTCAACACTTCAGAAGGCTGGCATTAGGTAGAGCAAATAAGATCGACAATTGGAAACAACTCTGACCATCCTACTGGAAAGCATTATAAACTATATTAGGACGTCTTAGTCTACTGTCAATGTTCAGACAAAAAAAATGGTTTAAATGGCTCTGAGCACTGTGGGACTTAACTTCTGAGGTCATCAGTCCCCTAGAACTTAGAACTACTTAAACCTAACTAACCTAAGGAGATCACACACATCCATGCCTGAGGCAAGATTCGAACCTGCGACAGTAGCGGTCGCGCGGTTCCCGACTGTAGCGCCTAGAACCGCTCGGCCACTTCGGCCGGCAATGTTCAGACAGTAATCAATGGTGCGCCTGTATTCCTCACGAAACAGAAGCAAATCTAATCTGGTATACACATTTTATTGGGGACACAAAGGCGCAAAGAAATATATGCAGGAACTAAAAACTTACTGTTATTTCACAAACATGTGGAGGAAGATCCACAGATTAATCAAAACAAGTACTACTTGTCAAAAGGCAAAAAGTGAGAATTTAGGTTGTAAAATAAAGTTGCATCCGATTATTCCCAGTAGACCGAAAGAAATTGTAGCTATAGACATAAGTGGACGGTATCCTAAAAGTACACATGGTGTCAAGAATGTACTCACTCTGTATGACCTTTTCTCAATGTATGCCATAAAATGCGCGACAGCCAACACAATCATTAAATGGGTAAATAGAGATTATATACCTAGCGTTGGCAACCCTGTCCCCATCCATTCGGACAATGCGTCGTATTACACAAGCTACAGGTAGAGGAAGATTTTGAACGCTAAAGACATCAAAATTATCCTTATCTCAAGGTTTAACCTTCAATCTAACCATTGTGAAAGGGTATTCAAGGAACTAAACCGTTTTATGTGAACGTACATATCAGGGTATCATTTCAAGTGGGCGAACTATTAGTCTCTTTTCAAGGACGCTTACAATAATTTGTCAACATATCATTCTAATTATACACCCGCAGAAATTATATTAGAAGTAATGGAAAGTAACAAATTGTGTGATCCCCTTCCACAGATTCCCGGACAACTGGAATCCTACGACACCAAGATACAAGATGAATTAATTACCCTAGCAAATAAAGTCAGAATCAGAAAACACGAATTTCTCAAAAATATAAAACGAACTCAGGAATTTACAATAATCATGCAAGTATTTTAGCGTACTCGCCCGCAATCTTGTGAACTGAAGCTACATGACGCTAAGTGGACGCTTCTTTAAGAAGCTCCATACATCATTGCTCGCATTCCACATGCTGGGTCGTGTTTGTTAGAAAATCTTAGAACAAACAAAATAGTTGGATTGTACCATTACAGAGATTTACTTATGTTTCACACAAAAGCACAAACAAAGTCATTAAGAGACAAGCAGGTAAGTGAATCACAAATTATAAAGCACTTTGCCATGTCTACAGCTTACAAATATGCAAAATCGTCTAACATATTTTATTTAAGGTCAGCAGCTAAGAAAAAAGAAAAGATGATGAGGAAGAAAACTTTATTATGATTTAAATGATCTTTGTATGTTAAATGATTAATTTATATGCTGCATAATGAAGGTTATGCCAGTCACTCAGGAATTTTCTATGTAACAGTAATGACAGAAGACTGAGCACATATGAACCTGACACAAACAGAAATGTTTCAAGGCACAGAATGAAACCACATTCTTTCAGAATATAATGGAAAATGTCAAAGTAAGTAAAGAAATGATGTAGATGAAGGAAATCATTACACAACATTGTAAAACAGATTAGGATCCACAAAAACATCAAATGCTTTATCTTGTAGCTATCTTAGAGCAATTTTAATTCTTACTTTAACTGTAGTATTTGATTTTTAGATATGCACTTGAACTTATGTGTTGTTGCGCGGCTTGTACTGGGCCTAATCTTGTCTTACAGGGCATGTAGTAATTAAACTAATCTTATGGTGACATAAAAGAATTGCTGCATAAGGAAATGTATAGTAGGATGTTTAGAAAGACAAAAGTATTTAAACTGAAAACTTTTAAAGGAATGAACGAAATCATATAAATGACGACAGGTCTGTTCTAAGGCACCATAACTGTAGTAAACTCAAATACTTAAGTTAAACAGCAAGTAGCAAAAACAAACATAGACGAGTGAATACTATGGGTGTGAGAAGTAGTGTGGAATTTAGAGGGCGAAATGTTTTGGAAACGCGTCGACAACCCACCTGCCAAGTACAGCATCCAAAACACAGGGTCGACGCAGAAATTCTATCACTCTTCCGATTGGCTCCGCGAAGAACGATTGTTATGACGCTTACTCCGAAATGAATCACCATCACGGAGACCACCAGATGGATATAGATGGATATAGTTATGTGCGTATCTTATTCTGCAAACAAAGAGAATTGTAAAAAAAAATTTTAAAAAGGCCATGGATTATGAGAAAAAAACTGTCTTAACAATGACGTCGAATAAATAGTCAACTGCAAAAACGCTAACCTTAGAACGATTTTATGTTTGTCTATGTACTTAGCAAACAATGCACATGATGGACAATCTGCAACGACATTAAAACTCATTAAATGGCTGACATCAGTATATATATTGTAAATAAAAGCAACATTTATTTTGTGTGTAAAAAACGAATTGTATATATTCCACTATCTGTTGTATATGTACCTTGTTATTTCTATATTAAAATGTATGGTTCCTCTTCTATTAATGATCTTAATGTAACAAGCCAAATATTTAACAACGTGCAACAAAGTATTAAACTGTACGTGTGTACTGTGGAAAGGTTGGCATACGGCAAGCTACTGTGCGTATCAGAGACTGTTGAAATATGAACGTTGTGTGACGTTGGCTGTGGCGTATTTTCTAACTCTGAAGGACTTTCCATCATTCCATCCACAACTTTGATTCCTATCCTATCATACTTACGTCAGCCTTTTCCAATTTCTTATTTTATAACATGCCACACAACTTTGCTTTTATTTTCTGCAAAATACTGTGACTAATAATAAAGTATATATTGAAATGAACTCAATTCTTGTTTTTTTTTGGCATTGTGTATGTAACATTGCAGATGTTGATGTTCGCCTAAATGCTTGATTTATAACTTGTAATAGATCTTTTAAGGGGAAAGAAAAATTCTGTATGGTATAAATCTGCAAAGTAGCGGCAAAGATTTAATTTATGTACCTGTGACAGGCGTAAGAGATATCTCAGATAATTTTTATTTCTAAAACAAAAGACAAAAACGTATTATTCTTTTGTTTGGTCTGTTAGAGTTTTGTGAGGAACGTCTTAGCGTAATCTCATAGAGCAGAAATATCTCTGGAGTGAGCATTGCGTCCTGCGCATGATGTCAACATTAAACTGGAATTGTCACGTGATCTAGGGACGACGTCGATTGTTTAACGCCAATTCACGTCCGCCATCAGGTGACGTCACGTCTTGTCACATAACATCAAAACATTCTACAATACCTTTCGAATGGAGGCATTCGCACAGGTCGTCAACGGAACGTCACGTCATTTCACTGTACATCAAGGTTTCTCGGGAAGAAAATTTTGACGGTACCAGTCTGTTAACATCTTAAGTTAACCTATTTTCGCCGCGCTCATTCTCCTTATAATAGTGGATTTTGCACTGTTGTATCTTCATAATCTTTATTTTATAATAGCGCTTTGTTTTAGTGACAAATTGGAGATGTTCCATGACGATTGGGATATTTTTTCCACTTTCTTATACAACCGAGGTCGTATATCTGAAGGCGAAAAGTTATTTAGGTTTTACGATAACACAACAGCGCTGACGCCCACAATGTATATGTGTAAGAACAGAAGTAGACGAAGCAAATTCCACCATATGACATTTTAGGCAATAAAGTCAGCTTTAATGAAGGAGTAAAATACAGTTGTTTATGACGTTATTAATTACATAAGAAAAAACGTAATGGATACGTTTAACAGGCTTCATTAATTCGTTTGAAGCTTTCTTTGATGTGTATGAATGTACATATTTTCCCTAGCAAATAATTGTCGATGTTTTGAAACGTTGTCTCATTTCTCAGTAATTTACCGAACATAACTGCCCAAGAACATATGTTATAAAGTTTGCTTCGGCCATTGACAAACTCTTGTCATTGTTAGCTCCTCAGTTCTGATACTATACTCTAACATTTTATGCATATTAGGCATAGTGACTCAAAAACCCAATTTTGCCGTTCAGTACTGTGTTAAGCGACTTGACGATATGTGACATGAAAGACATTGTAAATACATGCTGACGTGAAGCTTCTGTGACGTCATGCTCGTTCATTTTGCTCTTCAAAGCTAAGAGCACAATTTATTTCAAATATCAGACGTAAACTGCTATGGTGCCTGCAAAACATCTTTACTAAATCCACAGCACTTACGAAGGGAATCTGTCTTTACTAGCGATATGACAACAATCAAAATTTATAGGACAGATGTCCGACAAATCTACGGCGTCCCGAGATCACGTGACCATTGTGGCAACGTATGTTGACAACACAAAATCAATTCTGCGCTTCTGAATGCTCACTCCAGAGATATTTCTACTCTATGCGTAATCTACCAGATGCTGTACAGTTGCTTGGTGGATAAAGTAAGTAATCAAAAGTATCGGTACTTGATTTAAAATGACAGTATAACTAACCTTACTGCTTATGTCATAAACAATTTGTATTTGTGTAGTAATATTTCGCAGCAATCAGCGCGAAGATAACTAACGAAGGATAATGGCCGTTAACTAACATTTTATTAGCTGTCTTGTATTATAATGTGTGTCCATTCAGACAAGCAAACTGAATCTTTTAAACATCGTAGACGGATGTTTCCTTGTCTGGCGACCGACCGTAAGTTAACAAAATAACGTTTTAATTGCGAGAGCCATTATTCTATAGAGGCTTTGCAAGAATCACTAAGAAGAAAGTCACCATAACAGTTAAGCAAGGTTACATTAATATTAAAACTGAAATTATATTTTAGAGACCGCAACTCAAACGTATAATCCGAATATTTATCTCATTTCACGAACAAGTCAACCTTTAGGCTTCTCTTCCACATTTAATAAATTAAAGGGCTTTTGTAGTGAACAATATACTTTATTCATTTTAAAATCACTGAAGAATACTCGAGTTTTAAGCAACAGCTACAGAATACAGATCACTACAGAGAGATGGTCCCATTTCTTGTTGATGAATAGCAGTAGTTGTGGGGGGTTGGAGGTGTTGGAATGTAAGACTGAACTGCATCACTTTGGTTGTCTGTCAACAGTATGCTGCTGACTACACAGCTAACTCATTTAAATAGTGGAGTTTTTGTTGGTACTTCGCTACAATGTTGTGGATCTCAAATGTTGGCTACCACACCTTGGAGCAAATAATATGCTGTTAAACCGTAGGCTTCCTATTTTTGGCGGTTTCAGCCCACTGGGGCCTGGAGTTTAAGTGTTTAAGCTAGACTACGTCAGTATAACTGGTGGAAAAAAATAGTGCATCCTTTCAGAGGTTTTCCCAGTTCACCCAAGATTTATTGTTGCAACAGTGCATATGAAGTAGGCTACATTAAATGATTACATTTACAGTTCAATAGCACAAGTGGTTCTGAGGTAACAGGCATGGACCCATGCTGAAACATCCGGTAATTTCCAAGAACGATTGCGTATCGAGGTCGCTGGACCGAAACAATACATATCGAAAATGTGATTGTAAATCGATCATGCAACTCTGGTGGCAGGCGTTATGAGTATGTTTACGATGCTCACTACAGCAACGACAAAGGAAGAGCGTTACAAAAATACTTGCAATTGCAAAGCAGACGTTTTACCTTACTCGTCGTCGGTGTTGTCGTCATTTTCCAGTCCATTACGGTGGTCTGGATGGATAATTTGGAAGAGTCGAAACATGTATTCTTCCTGATACTCGTTCGTTTCCCATACTGTTCGCAATGAAATTGTAACAGTATTTCAGTTTTGAAACTGTTCTCACGAAGTTTTAGACACTTTGCAGCACCACACACTACACAATCCCTTCTTCCTTCGTCTGGTAGTACTCCATATTCGCGACAAAAAGTCAAACAATTTTCTATGCTGGATAAACATGGAATTAGATTTTTCCATGGGAGAGAATCCGCCAAAGAAACATCAAGAATACCAGACATCCCACTCACTAACGACATAAATCGTCTGGGTTTCACTAGCAGCTCACAAATAATTCGCGGAGGTATGTCATTTAGAGCAACTACGGGAACAACGGGAAACACAAAAATGACGAAAGCAAATAATTGACCACAACGCGCGCCACAGGAATCGCATGATCGATTTATGATCGCACGTTCGATGTATATTGTTTCGACCCAACGACTTCGATAGGCAATCATTCTTGAAAATTACCAAGCATCCATACTAGTAAGTGCTGTAGCCTCCACAAGCAGCAATGCAGGCGCAGACTTTGGCATCTAGTCGATCATTGAGATAGCGAATACTGTCCTGTGATATGTTTTTCCACACCTGCTTGACCTGTTCGTGTATTCCTGCAAGAGTTGTTGGCTGACAAGCCGCATGAGTCACTTCTCATCCTGTCGTATCCAAAATGCGCTCGATTAAAGTCCGGAGTTCATGCTGGCCAGGGAAGTTGTTGCACGTCTTGCAGTGCATTTTGAGTTTCATGGGCAAACATTATCCTGCTGGAACAACACAGCACTTTCCTGTTGCAAGAATGGTAAAAGAATGAGTCTAACAGCATTCTGCACATATCGAGTGCTGGTTAGCGCCCCCTCAAGAAAAAACAAATGTGGATGAGAGTTGTAGCATATCGTACCACAGACTATTAGGATTGGGGCGGGGCCGGTGTGTCTTGGACGAATGCACTCTACGAGACAGGGTTCACCACGTCTATGTCGTACACGCAAATAATCATTACTTGTGTCCAGGCACAATATATTTTCATTGCTGAAGACCACAGCGCACCATTCAGTCTTCAAAGTGATCTTCTGACAGCACCAGTTGGGCTGTGCACGTCGATGCTGTGGCGTTAGTGGAAGTCAGGCTAGAGGTGTCCACGCCTGTGATAATAACTGGTTTACAACAGTTCATGTAGGCACATCTGGGCTCACAAGCCCTCTTATCTGTGCTGTGGTAGCTGCATAGTCTTCCACTGCGGCCCTTACAAAATGACAATCCAGGAAGACATCTGTGTTGCATGGGCACCCACAACCTCATCAGTGGGTGTGAGAATGTTGATATGACCATTGATACTAGTGATGTTGCACAACTGATGCAGCACATCCAAATTGTATGGCAATTCTGCGAAAGGACCATACCGCCTCTTAGAAGGCCACAATTTGACCCCTTTCTAACTCGCTCAATTGGCTGAAGAAAGCAGGAGCGCCTCTCTGTGGTATGGTTGCCTGCTTGCTTCATGCATTTGCACCACACTGAGCCTTCTGGCTGTGAGCATTCCCCCTCTTAAAGGGTAGACACAGATGGCGCTCTGGTAGCTATGCCACTATACAATTTGTTGACAGATGACGTTGAAACCATTACCAGCACATCTACTATCTCTCAGGTGGCATATGCCGTCATCAGATCAAAATCGACGTCTTCTTTCCAGGTTTACTAATTTTTTCTGGCAGGTATTTGATATAATAACAAGTGAAATGGGAAACAGATCTAACACATAAAACATAATTTCGTCTAACTTAAATTCCTGCTAGGAAAGTGTCCAGTAAGGTCTCTGTATCCTATTTTGAAAAATATACAGCAGATTTAGGTGCCAAATATAACAGAAATGTCGATACAGCAGAGGTAGATAACGAAACAGCTGCTTTCAAATACCAGTCGAAAGAGCTCATACGGGGCACTAATACAGATTTCCTTTCAAATATTTTGAATTTTTTGTTTTCAGTGTGTCGGTTACGAGATGCTTATCCAAACATCGAAATAACTTTGAGGTCATTTATAACAATTTTAATGCAGTATCAGCAAATTAAATATAAGTACAATAAGACAAAGACTGTTTTACTTTCAGTTCTCTTAGAAAGTCTGTGCAATTTGTAATTTGTTGACTACAGTGATACATTGAATTTGTTGTGCGCGATATCGTCTGTACAGTCACTTGAGCAATATTGTTTCAATAATGCTTCAAGATCACCTCGGCACGGCTCTGGCTATGGGCCCCAGCTGCCTGTCCCCAGACATTGTGTAGACGAATGGTGAGGGGGGGAAGGAGAGGAGACTTGACAGCAGGATTCGCTGTGCTGTGGGGAAAGGGAGTTATGTGAAAGCTTTTCCGTCCAGCAGGCTCTCCCGAGTTGCCCGTATGCTAAGCTACAGTGGGGGGCGAATGGGGAAAGGGAAACTGCTTGGTAACGTCACTGTGACTGCAGTTTTACAAGCTGAGGATGTGGAAGGAGTATAGGCCTCCTGACGCTGGTCGAATGGCCCACCTGCCAACAGCTCAGGGTGACATTGTGTCCCTGCAACGGAGCAGTGTAACCTGGGCCTGATTACCTCTGATTTCTGTCACTCATAGTACGTCAAAATCATGTCATACTCAAACTGTTCGATATACAGGGTGGTCCCGAATTCATGGTACAAACTTTAATGGTAGGTACAGGACATTGTAACAAGGATTTATTGTATAGGAATGTATAGTCGCAGGTGACGCGGTGAGGCGTAAACAGGGGAAAGAGAAATGGAGTGATCGGTTGGTGTCACTGCCGGTAGAGGGCAGTAGATGAACATGATGTATCGCAGTAGGGACAAGCGCCATTCACAATTGTGCTGCCGTAGACGATGGGTGACTTTACGTATGCAGAAAAAGCAGACATGCATTACATGTACGGCCGTGCAAATGGTAACGCCAGAGCTGCGTTACGAATGTATCGCGCGGAGTATCCTAATCGACGAATGCCGGATCATAGAATTTTTCAACGGTTACATCGTCAACTTTGTGAAACAGGTACGTTCGACGTCAACAGACATGACGCTGGTCGATTAAGAGCTGTACGCACTCCAAGACTGGAAGAACGCATCTTGAACATAGTGGCTGATAGACCCGAGTCAAGCACATGAACTGTTGCGCGTGACGTACATGTGAGTCATCAGACTGTATGCAGAGTGTTAAATGAAAATCGCTTACACCCCTTCCATTTTCAAAAAGTACAAGCATTGAATCCGGCAGATTATCCTCTTCGCGTGAACTTCTGCCAGTGGTTGTTGCAGCAATGTGCGTTGCAGCCGGATTTCGTAGGTCATGTGCTATTTACAGATGAAGCGACATTTTCACGCGAGGGTGTCTTTAATGCGAACAATTCCCATGTGTGGGCAACAGATAATCCACATGCAACGCGTCCACATGCGTATCAACAACGTTTCGGTATTAATGTGTGGGCTGGTATTGTGAACGACTTTTTGATTGGGCCATACTTACTACCCACGCGACTCTGTGGCGAAAGCTATCTTATTTTTCTGCAAGAAGTGTTACCAGAACTGCTGCAAGATGTTCCGCTCGCCATTCGTAACCGCATGTGGTTTCAGCACGATGGAGCGCCAGCACACTTCAGCACTGCTGTACGGAATTACCTGAATGCCACGTTTGGTGCTAGATGGATTGGGCGTGGTGGACCAGTCCCTTGGCCACCCCGATCTCCTGATTTCTCTTGCCTCGATTACTTTTTATGGGGACATCTTAAGAGTCTTGTTTATGAGACTCCAGTTGACTCAGATGAGGATCTCGTTGCTCGCATATCTGTAGCTGCTGCAGGTGTGCGTGAAATACCAGGCATCTTTGAACGTGTACGCCAATCGCTGCACCGACGCTGTCAAGCATGTATCGCTCATGGTGGACGCAATTTTGAACACTTACTGTAAACATGACACTTGTCAACAACGATTTCAATAAAATCTTTCGTTTTCCTTTCGGCCGTTATTTCCCCTGTTTACGCCTCACCGCGTCACCTGGGACTATACATTCCTATACAATATATCCTTGTTACAATGTCCTGCACCTACCATTAAAGTTTGTACCATGAATTCGGGACCACCCTGTATACTGAAAAAATACATCAAATAAAACAGCATCACAAAATTTCTGGTGGGGCCATGCCCTTCTGGCCCTTAAGAATGAGTTGCCCTTAAGGACTTTTTAATACCTACAGTTTCCTTAGCTGTTTCTATAGACATGGCTACTTTTGAAGCCGGGATTCGGTGACCGAGCGGTCCTAGGCGCTACAGTCTGGAACCGCGCAACCGCTACGGTCGCAGGTTCGAATCCCACCTCGGGCGTGGATGTGTGTGATGTCCTTAGGTTAGTTAGGTTTAAGTAGTTCTAAGTTCTAGGGGACTGATGACCTCAGACGTTAAGTCCCATAGTGCTCAGAGCCATTTGAACCAGCCGTTTTCTACTTTTGAAAATATCGCTTCAAAAGCTACTTTAAAAATGTACAGAATGTAGAGAACTTAGCGTCTACATTTATTTTCATAGACACCTCATCCCAGATTTTATTTGTCGATTCTCTAGAAAAAAAGGATGTACCTCATGTTCTGGGTAGATTCTTTTGTGGGGCTGCAGTTTTGCAGGTTTCACCAAGTCTGACTTTAGCTCCTTTATCTGACAGTCATGATCCCAAAAGCCAAGATATCTTACAAATAGTTTACAATTTTCCCTGTCAATATCCATACGTACGCGATCTGAAACGGATGGTGAAATGTTTGATACCCTCGAAGCAGTGGTTACCGTGTGTACCAGACCGAAGGACCTCAAAATGTTTAGGCAGTTATTATTAATTTCACAGTCAACACCTCTGTTCATTTTCATATCTTCAGATATTATTATGTTAAATTTTGGGAATTGAAGCTCTTTCCTGCACTTCAGTGATTTTATTAAAGAAAGTTAGCATATTATCACTAGAGGAGCAGTACACATATAGAATGTTTATCTTCTCATAGATGTCTAGCTTTGTTAGTTCAATGGCTTGCAGTTCAAAATGTTTATCTTCACTAATAGTGATCACATCTCTGCCTATAAATGTACGCCACCTCTGGTATAAATTTAAGATCTCCCACTCTGTAAAGTAGTTGTACATTAACAACTTGCACGTTCATATGATGCTAGTACTATGAGGTCCGTTCAAAAAATTTCGGAACTTTGTGCATAAAATTTTTCCTTTCTTACCTTTTCCTTACTGTGCATGGTCTCCTTCGAAATACTCTCCCACACAACTGGTACACCACTCCCATCGTCATTTCCATTTCTGGAAGCAGTCTCAGTACGCCTCTTGCTAGATCACGTATGCTAATTTCCTTTTATCTCGTCTATTGTTGCAAATATTCATCCTTTCAATGGGGTTTTCAACATTAGAAATAAAAAAATGTACACAGGGGCGAGAACTGGAGAGTATGGGGGATGTAGCAGCACAGTTTTGTTCTTTGTACAATAGTTAACAGGGATGAATGGTTGGCTGGCTGGTTGATTTGGGTGGGGGAGGGGGAGGGGCAGCCATGCCCTTTTAAAGGAACCATCCTGGCATTTACCTGAAGCAGTTTGAGGAAATCACAGAAAATCTAAATCAGGATGGCCAGACGCAGTTTGAACCATTGCCCTCTTGAATGTAAATCCAGTATGCTAACCACTGCGGCACCTCACTTGGTAGGTATGAATGTGCTGGTGTGTTACTGTGATGCAAGAGCAATGAATTGTCCCACCACATTTCAGGCCGTTTCCTTCTCACATTTTCTCGCAGGCGTTGCAACATGCCCATATAGTACCATCGATCAACAGTTTGTCCCAGTGGCATGAATTCATGATGAACTAAACCTTCAAAGTCAAACAAATCTATCAGCATGGCGTTGATATATCACCTGACCTCATGAGCTATTCTGGTCTTGGAGAACCTTTCTCGACCCATTGTGGACCTTGGTCACAACGTCATAAGTGTAGGCCCACATCTCACCACCAGTTATGATTTACTTAAGGAGCATCTCGTTCTCATTTGTGCAATCCAAAAGCTCTTCACAGATTGCAAGGTGAAGGTCTTTCTGGTCTTGACCTACAAGCCATAGGACGAACTTGGCGGCAGCATCCCAAGATGCTGTGGCAGGGTTTCAAGACATGATCCAACTGAAATGCTACATTCTTCTGCATACTCTTGGACAGTCAGTCTTCGATTGGCTCGCACAATTTCGTTAATGTCAGTAGACATCCAAGGATGTCCTGAATGAGGGTCCTCTGTAACTTCAGTCTGGCCATTTTTAAACCATGTGAACCATTTGAAACACTGAGCGTGGCTTAAGCACTCATAACCATAGGCTTCCTGCATCATTTGGCGTGTCTATGTAAAGGATTTCTTGAGTTTCACTCCAAATTTAATGCAGACGCATTGCTCCTCTAACTCAGCCATCTCGAAATCCGCAAACTGTGTGACACAGCGCTCTGCTCAATACAGCACTGCACAATGTTCTAATAGACACACAACAATGAAACTTACGGCAGTTACACAGTAGACATTTGTGTGTGCTGGGATGCCAACCGCTTTTATATGCTGTTATTCATCATCTCTACATCAGTACTCTGTAATACATACTACTATACTGTTCAAAGACTGTAATTCACTTTCAAGCTTGTGTACTTTATTTTTTTTTGGAATGCATATTTTGACAAATAACAGACAATTTGGTTTAAATTTCTGTGGTGTCTGTGCACCCTAGTGTGGTACATTGTATTCTCTGCATACACAGTGAAGAAATCTCTAAGCTGGTTGAGATACCCATTTTTATTTATTTATTTATTTATTTATTTATTGTTCCGTGGGACCACATTTAGGAGAAGTCTCCATGGTCATGGAACGAGTCAATACATGAAATTATAACACGATTGTAGAAACACATAAAATGAAACAAGTCGTTAGTTTAAATAAAGAAAATCAAGAATGTAACACTGGAATTTGCTTAATTTTTTATCTCTTCCAGGAGCTCCTCGACAGAATAGAAGGAGTGAGCCATGAGGAAACTCTTCAGTTTAGACTTAAAAGTGTTTGGGCTACTGCTAAGATTTTTGAGTTCTTGTGGTAGCTTATTGAAAATGGATGCAGCAGAATACTGCACTCCTTTCTGCACAAGAGTCAAGGAAGTGCATTCCACATGCAGATTTGATTTCTGCCTAGTATTAACTGAGTGAAAGCTGCTAACTCTTGGGAATAAGCTAATATTGCTAACAACAAACGACATTAAAGAAAATACATACTGTGAGGGCAATGTCAAAATTCCCAGACTATTGAATAGGGGTCGACAAGAGGTTTTCGAACTTACACCATACATAGCTCGAACAGCCCGTTTTTGAGCCAAAAATACCCTTTTTGAATCAGAAGAATTACCCCAAAAAATAATACCATATGACATAAGCGTATGAAAATATGCGAAGTATACTACTTTTCGTGTTGAAATGTCACTTATTTCAGATACTGTTCTAATGGTAAATAAAGCGGCATTTAGTTTCTGAACAAGATCCTGAACATGGGCTTTCCACAACAGCTTACTATCTATCCGTACGCCTAGGAACTTGAACTGTTCCGTCTCGCTTATAACATGCCCATTCTGTCTGATTAAAATGTCAGTTCTTGTTGAATTGTGGGTTAGAAACTGTAAAAACTGAGTCTTACTGTGATTTAGCATCAAATTATTTTCCACAAGCCACGAACTTACTTCATGAACTACATTATTTGATAATGTTTCAATATTACACACAAGATCCTTCACTACCAAGGTGGTGTCATCAGCAAACAGAAATATTTTTGAATCACCTGTAATACTAGAAGGCATATCATTTACATAAATAAGGAACAGCAGTGGCCCCAGCACCGACCCTTGGGGAACGCCCCATTTAACAGTGCCCCATTGGGACTGAACATCATTACCACTCTCAATATTGCGGAGGATTACCTTCTGCTTTCTGTTCTTAAAGTAGGAGGCGAACCAATTGTAAGCTACTCCCCTTACTCCATAATGTTCCAACTTCTGCAGTAATATTTTGTGGTCAACACAGTCAAAAGCCTTCGTTAAATCAAAGAAAACACCTAACGTTCTCAACCTTTTATTTAATCCGTCCAAAACCTCACAGAGAAAAGAGAATATAGCATTTTCAGTTGTTAAGCCATTTCTAAAACCAAACTGTACATTTGACAGCAAATTATGTGAATTTAAATGCTGCAGTAACCTTGTATATACAAGCCTCTCGATAACTTTAGCAAACACCGATGGCATAGAAATAGGTCTATAATTGTCAACATTATCCCTGTCTCCCTTTTTATAAAGTGGCTTCACTACCGAGTACTTTAATCGGTCAGGAAACCGACCACTGCTAAAGGAAAAGTTACAGATATGGCTAAGTACTGAGCTAATATACGTGGAACAATACTTCAGTATTCTGCTAGATACCCCGTCATATCCATGAGAGTTCTTGGTCTTTAGTGATTTAATTATTAACTCAATCTCCCTCTTGTCAGTATCATGGAGGAGCATTTCAGGTAACAGTCTCGGAACACTTTTTTCTAAGAGCGCTATATGATTCCCTGTTGGGACTAGGTTTCTATTTAGTTCACCTGCTATATTCAGAAAGTGATTATTAAGTACTGTACATATATGCGACTTATCAGCAACACGTACATCCCCACTACGCACTGATTCTATATCCTCGACCTGTCTCTGCAGACCAGCCACTTCCTTTACGACTGACCATATGGTTTTAATTTTATCCTGAGACTTAGCTATTCTATCTGCATACCACATACTTTTTGCCTTCCTAATAACTTTTTTAAGCACCTTACAATACTGTTTGTAATGGGCTACTGCATTTAGATTTTGACTGTTTCTAACGTTTTGATATAATTGCCACTTTGTTCTACAAGATATTCTTATCCCTTTAGTCAGCCACCCAGGCTGCCTGTTTGTGCTAGTACCCTGTTTTAAACGTTCTAACGGAAAGCAACTTTCAAAGAGCACGAGAAAAGTCTTGAGGAAAGCATTATATTTATCGTCTACTGTATCAGCACTATAAACATCTTGCCAATCTTGTTCCTTGATAAGGTTTACAAAAATCTGTACAGCAACTGGATCAGCTTTCCTAAAAAGTTGGTAACTATATTTAACATGTGTTGAAGCACAAAAATCTTTTAGACTTAAAATTTGTGCATCATGATCTGAAAGGCCATTCACCTTTTTGCTAACAGAATGCCCTTCTAATAATGACGAATGAACAAAAATATTGTCTATGGTTGTTCTACTGTTCCCTTGCACTCTCGTTGGAAAGAATACGGTTTGCATAAGATTATATGAATTAAAGAGGTCTACCAGCATCCTTTTCCTTGCACAATCACTTATACAATTAATATTGAAGTCACCACATATAACTAACTTTTTGTATTTCCTATAAAGTGAACCAAGAACCTCCTCTAGCTTTAGCAAAAATGTTGTGAAATCGGAGTCTGGGGATCTATAAATAACAACAGTAAGAAGTTTAGCTCCACTAAATTTAACCACACCTGCACAACATTCAAACACCTTTTCAGTGCAGTACTTTGAAACATCAATTGACTCAAATGGGATACCGTTTCTCACATACATGGCTACTCCCCCACACCGCAAAGAGCTCCTAGAAAAGCTGCCAGCCAACCTGTATCCTGGTAAAGGAAGCCTCTGAATTACCTCCTTATTTAAGAAGTGTTCAGATATACCAATAATTTCAGAGTCAACATCTATAAGCAGTTCATCAACTTTATCTCGAATACCTTGTATATTTTGATGAAATATACTAATTCCCTCATTAATCGGATACCCAAGCTTTGTAGAAAGTGGTTTCTTTGTTAGAGAGACTTCCCTTAAGCAGGAATACCTATCAGCTGACTTCAATCTAAAAAAGGTACAGCTCTAACACCCACAACTACCGGAATTATCACTGCTGATACTAAAATAAGCCTCTTTTCCTACCCAAGACAACAGGTATTTGACCATGTGTGACCCCACACCCATCCTCTGTACTCTCACTAATCAACTCCATCAGCCTCCCTCTCCCAGTCCTAATGGAGTGCAGACCATGCCTAATGTAGCCCCATTTCCTGACAGTCGCCACTAGCACCAGTGCAATGTCCACCCAGTAAGCAGTCAACAGTACCATCTCCAGCTCTGCACTGACTCACCATATAGTACTGCTTAGATGAGGCCGGTCATGTTGATGGAACAGCTTTATCATGCTGACATTGGTAAAACCCAGTTAGGGAAGCTATCTTACTCATGTCACTAAAAAAAAGAAAAAAAAATCAAGGTGTTTCCTGGCTCACCCACTATCATTGCCTGATCGTCTTTTGTGGAATCTCTGCACAAAGGCCCTCAATCACCTGATTTAGCCCAGCATTCAGCTTAAAAATGCTGGTGACCTGATACTCCTCCTCTAATTTTTTTTGGAATTGTGGCCCTATAGCTCTGCTGTGACTGCTACCTAAAAAGGTACTCTTTTCTTCTAATCGTTTGTGCTTTTCCTATCCTTCCTACTGACGGGCAGAGTCTGCTGCATGTCCCCTAATTCTACATCATCTTGAGGCTCCTCTCCCATCAACTTTGGCAGCTTGAACCCTATTGCTGGTAGGCACAACAAAACTCTCAGATCATGTTCTCCTCCTGTTAGCCCTCCTACCAACTTCCAGTTCCCAACCAAGCCTCTCACCACTGACTTCCCTTGCCTTCACTAGCTTTCTCCTAGCTTGATCCAGGTGTGTTTGAAGAGCACAGATCTTCCTTTTCTGTTCCTCTATCAACCTATTTCTGCTGTGTAATTTGCAGTTCCAGGAGAGGGCCTCAGCAACCTCCCCAGAATTCTCCCCACCACATTCCCCCAAAGTGAAACCATTTACTACAGTTCTCACGATGCATCGCACTACCTACTTCCTCATGACGGCTCCCAAAATTTCCACTCATGGTCAAATAACATCCATAGGAAAGAAAAAACTTAAATATGTAATACTAAAGGAATATTATGAGATGTTTTAAGTTTATTTCACTATAAAAAGAATGTAAACACCGATAACGTGTTAAGTTCGTTACTAGCATGAATTCAGTAATGTGAGATGTATGTAAACAAACAGTAGACAGAAGTTGCACTAACAGAAGTTCAAAATAACTTGAGTTATTTCCTAAACCTAAAAAAGAGATTGTGACGTATCGTAACATGATAGTTTGACGAGCGACTAAAATCTGGAGCTGCAACGGCTTGTATCTGGCTTTCGGCAGAAATCGATCAAGTGACGTCTCTCCATTCAGCTGAACTCGGAAATCAGTCACGTAAAGTCACTTTCTCAGCGAGCTTGCATTATTCCAGAGGCGATATTGCATAAATAATTCAAAGGTCGATCCATAGTTTTTGACTGTGGGGCAATTGTTTTGTAATACTACTCGCTTGTTAATCAAAATCATAAAAGCACTGGTAAACCATTTTGCATTCCCATTCTGTTCTTGGCTTTCACCGATATGGTTCCGTTAAAAGGTGTCTATATTGTGTTATACTAATAAAACCGTTAATTATTTGAAACACTTAATTCTTCACTAATTACTGATAAAAAATTCTTTCACTAAAAGTCATTATTTAGATATTTCATTAACTTTGAGATAAAAGTCTGAAAATATTTGTAATTTATAATGTGTGGGGAGTTTTAATGGTCAGCAACTGTCGGACCGCGGTCCGGTTCTGGACCGCGAAAGCTCAAAAACTGGATCGCCAAGGTTGAAGGTATATGCATTTTAAGACAGTCATCCATGATTCACCAGGCAGCCCTTTGTGGAAACCTTAGTGCCACTCTGAAAGATGTGATGGGTATTGGTCAAGCAAATTATTTAAAAAATATTGTTCCGTAGATAACAATAAGCTTGAGCGCCACCCTTATTATTTGCACAGTATTTTGAATGTAATTCCGTGACTGATTTGAATTCTTAATGGTAAGTAGTTAGATAAAATAAACTGTTGCTATGCTGTGTAGAGCAGGAGAGTGCACTGGAGAAGGGGGCCGGTAGGGAGCAAGCTGACCGGCGGCCACATAGTGCCATATTGATCGACATAAAAGCTATGTACACGCGACAGCAACACAAATTTATTTAATGAAATGGGAAAATTTACAAACCGATCTGACTCTGACATGCTATGAAGTCTCTTTTAATCAGAGCAGGCGTATGCATTTTAAGACAGTTTTTGTACTCGTAACTATAATGGAAGCTTAACGCCACTTCATGAAACTTTGGCGTGAAATGAAAGTTTTATCTTGCAGGTGGGTGGGTGTATACGGTGGCGGCGACGACGACCTTCTGTGGTCCATCTGCACGCGCGTGGTGCTGAGCGATGGTATTTTTATAAATAACGAATCTAAATATAGTAGACAAATTTTATCATTACTTCGTCAGTAGTTGCGATCTCGTGCGGAGCCGTTCTTAATTTGTTTTGTTATTGTCGAGGCTACTAATGTTTTTGCATCGATATGGATTTTGAAAGGGGAAAGTTGATAGTGACAGTAGGAAATTTTTGTCTGAGTGGACTGAGCAACGTCATTTACGCTGCCTGGTAGGCCAGGAGTTGGTGCAATTTGCCTTTTATGCAACAAAACTGTCGATCTTGTTAAATGCACGAACAACTCATTAGCAGCTCCATAAAGATTTTCTCTTGGGTAGTGAAACTCCTCAAGAAAAACTCCTGGCTTCTTACAAAAAAAAGTATGGCGTTATCAAATCGCGCTATGAACGGACAAGGAAAATCAGCCAAAAAACTTATGTTGGAAGTGGTAGGGCACTTTTTGAAGAGAAAAAAGATGTTGTTGCCGCAATTCAAGGTATTCCATTGTCGGATAGATGCAATATAAGAAGAACGTAAGTTTTGGCTGCTGATTATAAAAGTAATTTGCTCGAACTTTTGCAGAAGACGCCTTGCTACGCCGAGGCACTTGATATATCATGTGGAATAGTTGATGATGAAGTAATGTCTATTTTCGTGCGCTTTTTGGATATTGAAAATAAAGCATTTCGGGAAGAACTGCTAGGAATATTGCTGTTTAAGGACGAGACTCTCGGAGAAGATTTATTCAAGACTTTTGATGGCTTTATGAAAAATCAAACGTTAATTATGATAAAATGGTGTCTTTCAATTCCACAGCGGAGATCGGCAAAGAAAAGGGACTAGTAAAGAGAATCAAGGCTAACAGCGCTTAGCTACTATTCTGTCAGTCCGTAATTCACCAGGCAGCCCTTTGTGGAAAACTTAGTGCCCTCTGAAAGATGTGATGGACATTTGATCATAGACACGGTAGTATTTTCAAATTTTATATGTGGACTTTGGAATATGCAGCAAGATTTCACAGAGAGAAAGAGAGAGAGGTTGACGCGATTCTTAAAATTGCAATTGCCTTTTAAGCTTTTCTGGCAGTGGAATGGACTGATGAGGCTGCGAAGTTTTTTCAGCTTTCAAAGCGTTTACTCCAAAGGAAGATAAAAGACTTGCAGAAAGACGTTTCCTTGTAAACGTATGAAACTGCATTTGCTGGAGAATTTTGAAGTAAGCATGTGCCAGAAAACTATGGAAATTGAAAAAAAAAAAAAAAGAAAGAAATAGCCAATTACCTAGCTACAATATCTGGCCCCACATATGTCTGAGAAACTTCATTTTCAAAAACTAATTTTTTGAAGAACCAATATCGCTCAAGATTAACAGCCATCCACCTTGAAGACACACTACACATAAGCTTCTCACCGTGTGAACCTGACTTTAAAAAACTGGCTTAACACCGTAAATGCAATTTCTACCTCTCCATTTTTATAAATTATGTTTATCTATTGTATTTTATATTATTTTGTGAATGAAAATTAAAATAAAAATTGGAAATTGGTGAGGAATATGTGTTCGTTTTTTGGACCGTGATAAAAATTTCCAAAAGTATCTGGACCCCACCTAAAATCACTTGCTGACCTCTGGTCTAGATGATACAATAGTGAATTATTACCAACTGCGCTGTGTTCTGTACACATAGTTTTATTTCCACTAGTACAATACATAGTGTCTTTTCGATATGAAAGCAAATAGCATACTGACTATGGCTCCAGAAGGGAGCTTATACATAGTCCATTGTTCAGAGTTCCTCCAAAGCCCCCCTCCTCCATGTATAGCAGAGCACGGGTGGAGGTTCTATCACTGTGATGAATGACTGTTGCCACTTATGAGAGTTTGTAATCCCTGTGAAGTAATGGGAGATGTCATCGTCTGCCAAAAACCACGGTGGCAGCTTGCACTTTGTCATCCACTGTCATCGACCATTGCATGGGTGATGCTGGTCGTTCACGTTCTGTCGACATCGACCACGACGAGGAAAGTGGTGTGGAGATATATGATATATCTTCCAGGATTCACGCCAGCTTCAACTGGTTGATGGTCACTGTTGTCAGTTTTTCATTGATCTGAATTCAGAAGGTGTTGTTGCTGCGGCTGATGACTTGGTATGGGCCCTTGTAGGGGAGTGTGAGTGCAGGTCAGACCGTGTCATCACACAGCATGACAAAATGCGTCATGACAGTGCCTTGCGTGTGAACGTAGGCAGTGCTGTGTGGGGCCATGGTGATGGGATGGTGATGCGTTGAATTCTTCTCCATACCCCTTGAGGTAGTTCCAGTAATGGTTGTGGGTTGTCGTTCATGGGTGGTGTGAAAAGGTCCACCAGTAGTTGCAGTGACTCACCATATAACAACTCGGCAAGTGACTCCTGTAGATCCTCTTTTGTGGTGGTGCACACCCCCAGTAAGACCAAAGGGAGCCCTTCTGCCCATTCACTTCCTTGACACAAGTGCTGCTTTCATTGTTCTGTGCTGCCTCTCAACAAGACCATTACTCTGCGGATAGTCTGCTGTCATACGCAAGCTGTCAATGCTGCACATGTCGCATAATGTTTCAAATAGCAAACCCTCAAACTATCGTCCTTGGTCCATCATTATCATGGATGGGCAGCCGAATTGGGCAATCCATGTATGCACAAACACCGTAGCTGCGGCTCCCGCCATCATGTCGGTCATCATTTTCACCCCAACTCATTGCGTCACATGATCAATGACGGAAAGAATGTAAATTTGTCCTGACTATTCCAGTAAAGAGCCAATGAGGTCCAAATGAATGTGACAAAATTGTCCCCTGGAAACTGTGAAGTGGCCTAGTGGCGGCTGCACATGATGGCCAGCTTTGTTTTGTTTACAGGCAGTGCACATGTGTGTCTTTACTCTGCAGTCCCTTTTAAAGTTTGGGTATACAAAGCAGCCAATGACAAGCTTCCTGGATGAGAGAGATTATTCAAACACACTGAAACCAAAAGCTTTTGTTTTCAAGTGAGGTATCACAGAGTAGAACTGCATCTGTCTCTGGTAGGTAACATTGTATACCACTCAGACTGGTCGCCAGGTCAGAAATGAGCACTACAATAGACTGACCCAATGTCTGCTCCTGTGCTATTTGGAGATAGTCCAGTTGACCTGTGAAAGGTAGTCCACCACAATGTTATCTGCTCCCTGTAAGTAGTGGACATCCATAGTAAATTGAGAAATATAGTCCTAGTGTCTAAATTGTCTTGGAGTAGATCAAGTGAACAAATGTTGAATCACTACCAAGACCAGTTTATGGTCTGCATAAATCACAACTGCTCACCCATCTATATCTTTACTGAAATAGTGGATGGATTCATAGATTGCTAAAAGTTCTCAGTCAAATGTGAAATATTGCATTTGGACTTTTGAGAGTTTTCTGGAGAAAAAGCAGAGCAGTTGCACTTGCTTGTCGATGATTGGTTCGAGTATTGCCGCTATTGCTACCTCGCTGGGGTCAGTAGTGACTGTAAGAGGCGCACCCGGCACCAGGTGGGCTAGAGCCACTGCTGAAACCAAACTGTCGACTAATGTGTGAAAGCCACTTGCATGTCTCTGGTCCATGTGAGCTGGCAATGTCTGTAGGTGATAATACTACGGACAGTTCTGTTCTGTATGGCACATGAATACCCTGTTGACAGGACAATGGCACATGCTGGACAGGCAGCCAAGGCAAAATTCAAAGTATGTACCTGTATTGACTTGTCTGCCCATGTTGGCTGTGGATATGGTTCTGGACCAGCCAACAAGGAGGCTATGGGTCCTGAAAATATGCATGTGCATTGCTGTGTTAATGCATTGATTGTAGCACGGGCCTTGTTGAACTTCCGTGTAAATGGCTGTTGTCGTAGGTGCAATGAGTGGGTTTCTTCGCAAACATACAGGAACTGTAAAAAATGGTGTGTGTGTGTGTGTGTGTGTGTGTGTGTGTGTGTGTGTGTGTGTGTGTGTGTGTGTGTGTGTGTGTCATAGTGGTCACTGCAGACCGTTGCAAGTCAAGGGAAAGTTTGAAGTGTTGCAAGAAGCCCATGCTGAGAACTGGTTGTGTAACATTGGCTACATAGAAAATCCACATGCATTATACTCCATTATCAAAAGTCATTGTTCTGGTCATGGTGCCACATACACTTATAGAAACGTCATTGGCAGCCAGAACGTGCAGAGCTTCAGAGGTTGATCAAGCCAAGGTGAGCTGCTACAGGCATATATGGGTGTTGGACATTGTGTCAGTCAGGAAGTGGGTGTTATCTATGACGTCTGTGATGAAAATGCATCCTCCTCCTGTTGGTTTGATCATGGCCAGGAGGCAAGTTGTTGTAGCGTGGCAGATGAGTGCCCCTACTTCTGTCCGCTGGCACAGAGACTGGTATTTTTGTGCCTTATCATCGAATCTTTGGAGGTACCAACACATAGTGCCAGTGTTGCCCAATTCAGCCGTGATTCTTCGTTGCGATGGCTGAATGTTGATAGTGGAGGTGTGGTTCAGACATCATACCGTAGTGGTTGTGAACTGACATTTCAGTGTAGCATGTTGTTGTGGGGTGGTCCATGTGGGCAGCAGTTGTCACAGCATGCGAGGGCTTATATTCTGTTGGCCAGTGTGTATGTGACTTCCATCGGCTGCTGCTTGTGGGGTATCAGTGCTGTCTGAACGACGGTCAGCTACTTTGCGAGCCAGATAGTCTACAACATGTTTGTTGATGATCTCTATGTCAGTCAAGTACCAGAGGCGGCACCACAGATGTGACTGAGTGCCATTGCTGAGGCGTGCTTTGTACAGCACTTCATGTATTTAATGTTCCAGCAGGTATGCAAGTCTTCTCTGAATTGCTCATTTCATGATCTCATATTTATTAGAGGGTGGTGGTGACAGGAAAACATTGTGTGGCCTGCATAGGCAATGTGGTGATCAGTCAAGGTGCAGTTTGTTGCATGAAATTGTCTGTACAATGAAGACACTGTGTTGGTGCATACTTGGAGCACTGATGTAGTGTTAATGGGCTTGTAGAGTACCTATTGTTGCAAGTTGCACATCATCGTGTGTGCACATTGCATGTTGTGGCTGTGCTGTCTGCCAGATGGCGACTATGGTGGCGGTGACACTGTGATTGTTTGCCAGTTGCTGCTGTTCTGTCTTGATACAGACTGCTGCCTGAGGGACTGCGTGGAAGCTTGAAATGTAGGATAATCACCATGGTTGATTGGTGAAATTATATCATTGTGTTCGGTGCTAGTGGTGGTCGGTCAGAACGAGGCTAGTTGAGAGTGTGGGGGCAACAGCCCATTGTTGTTGGCATGTGGCCTGCATTGGCAATGTGGTTGTCAAATGAGGTGCAGTTTGTCACATGAAATTGTCAATACAGTGAGGGCACTGCTGTGTTGATGCATATGTGGAGCATTTATGTAGTGTTCCTATTGTCAGATCTGTAGAGTGACTATTGTTGCAAGTCATCATCATCAACACACAAGATACGCTAGTAATATGAGGCTGATCAAAATTTTCACTCTGTTCACTATGTCAGTAGTCAGTATAGTCACTGTCACTTCCCACATCAGCGACACTCACACCAGTGTATGTTGAATGTTTGGTGGGATGACACTATAAGCACAGTGAAGACATGAGCGATCACGATCATGAATCATGTATTCATGACTCGGGGTCACCAATGTGGAGGGTTTACATGGTCTAGTCAATACGATTGTGAATTATTACTAACTGTCCTGCATTCTGTATACACCATTTTATTTCCTCTTAGTAAAATACAAAGCGTCAATGTGATACGAAAGCACACAGTGTACTAACAACAGCTCCACAAGAGAGCATGTACACCATTCGTCAGCAATATTATTGTTCGGAGTCCCCACAAATGTATTCATGATCTTATCTGCAGTGGCTCTTAATTGAGATGGCAAGTACTCAGACATATTTCTGTGATACATCGAGCCTGCAAATTTGTGACATTTTCCAAAGAGTAAATTACACAATAAATTCAAATAAAGTTATTTTTATTCACATCAAGCTGCCAGATACATTAACAGATTTAACACATTTGTTTCTGCTTGCAAATACACAGTTCATTATAAGTTGTCAAACGTTCTCCTGACTGACAAGAAAAAGAGACACTAGGGAAGACATGTTTAAAAATACGTGGGAATATACACAGTTAGTTGTGACGATTGAGTTCATTATGTAAACAAAAGTCAAACCTAGAAAACAACTATTGGGTAATCAATGAACAGGCGAACCTAAGGGCTTCTGTCTACAATATAATAACAACTAAATATACTGCTAAAGATATTCAATATGTAAAACAGATAGAAAATAACAAAAATAGAATAAAAATATGATCAATATTTTTCTGATAAGCACTATTGTCATGCATGTCCATCAGCCTCGATAAATACAGGAATAAACAAAACTGACATTAAGCTTTATAGGACTATGTTGTAAATTAAACAAGCATATCATTTTTTTCAGTAAAATACAGTTGTGTAGCATTGAGCAGTTCCATTACAATCTGGGGAATGACGCTGGCACTGATGTGGCTCACCACTGCTGATGTTATTGTAGATGGAATCATACATGCCATAGATGAATTGAGGACACCACTTGAGGTGACATGATGACCCACATGAATGGTGCCTGAGAACTGAGTGCTGCAGTATCTTCTTCCATCATAAATAATCTCTGGGCTATCTGAATTACTTCCAACAGTGAAGGATCCAACTTCCTCAGTGTATGAGTCTTCATGTCTGAGTCAGGGATGTGATGCAAGTAGAACATCCTTGATTAGAGAGTCACAGGAGTTCTGCTCACACAAACATTCAAAATTATAATTTACCCTTAATCAGTATTGGTTGGTCTGCACAATATTGACTTGGCAAGTATTTTTGCTGCTAAAATTTTAACCTAGCTGCAATAACAGTTTTTTCCATCACAAAACGTTCTTGTAATGAAGAGAATATGTTAAGTAACCCAAGTTCCGCTGGATGCAGATCAGGATTCTTCGACATGAACATGGCGATTTTTCTTTTCATGTTGGAAATTTGACAGGCCATAAAATGTAACAACCATCAGAGATAAGTGTGCAGTTTGTTTGATAAAGGGTGGATAAACCACAAACCTGAGTGGCACTGAAGATGTACTGCCGAATTCATTAACGCTTGCACTGCCAGTAATGTTGCTGCCATTAGCTTTTGATAACACCCTGTTTTCAAGGCCACACCCTTGCCCGATCACAAATTGTTCAAATTCAGATTTGCATGCACCACAGGTCCCATCCTTGTCATCACTTATGTACAGGTAGTCTACACTTATAGTTAATGGAGATTAGCCATGGTTTATTCAACAAATGGACATATGTAACAGGATGATCACAACAGCAGTGCAAGCTATCTTTAAGCAAGCAAGCCCACTGAAGTCCAGGTCACACAATCTCAGAGTCCAGTCAGCTACCAACAGTGCCTGATAAGTAAACACACATAAATCAAGTTCTTAGTGAGAACCAAACTATTAGACCAACTGACATTGAATCCCACTGTATCAGTACTGCTATTAAATTACAAGTGGTGCAGATGGACCCTGGGCTGGCTTACATGAAAGATTTGGCATGGCCTCATCAGAGGGTGCTGCTGGTGACAAGTGCAATTTGGGTAGTGGCGCCACATTGGCTGACAGTAATGTTGCACTAGCTACTCAGCTTCCATAGAAATGTCAGCTGGCATCACTAGATGAAGAATTCATGAAATTTAGTAGCCAATGACCTTACATTCATATTTAGTATCTCTTTTCTACTGCCTCTGAAAGTTCAATACCAATTTCCTTGCATGAGTTAATTCGTTTCATTCCTTAGAATGTTTCAAATTGTCCTTGACTTGTTTTTGAAATTTATAATTTTTTGTGTATACTACAAAGTTTTCATTTTTTAGAATTTTACAGTACTCCTTGTAGTGCACTATTAAGTCTTGATTAGAGCTAGATGTTTACAATAAATAAAGCTTTCTGTTCTTAGCAGAATATGTTCTGTTTCAACTGTAAATGTCACTGACCTGTTCTAAAGGAATATTGTATTCATAATATCGCAAGAACATATTTAGGAGATAATTAAATTTATCATTTACTGTATGTCCTTGGTAAACTTATTTCCATTTTTAATCCAGTAAATTCTTTCTGAATAGTGTAAATGAGGCAGCATTTACAATTCTATGAAATTTTCCTTGTTCCTTTCTTAGTTAAACTTGACTGATGCAGATGCTTCATTGCTGCCATTTGAACATCATGGTCAGATAAACCATTCATGATGTGGCTCACATCAATTTCAGTAAAGAAGTTGGATTTAGATATAAATTATTAGCTGCTGTTGCAATTTGTTCTTCTATTCTCATTGGGATTATTATTTTGGGGTCAAACTAAAACTGGAAATCAGTAGTTCTAGGTGCCGTAAATCAGAACTAAGGTGTACCTGTGATGAAACCTATACATAAATCACCTACCAGTTATTTCTCCATGTCCTAAATTTCTTGTCTGTTCTGATTCACTCATTGCAACGTTTGTATCCAGCAGATAAAATAGTCCAGATCATCCTGGATGCCCTCCTCTAACTACAGTGACTGGGGAGGGTGGTAGTTTTCTGCTGGGTTCCGGAGCATGTCGGCATTGCTGGGAACGAAAGGGCAGATCTCGCAGCCAAGGAGGTGTGTCTCGATCCACAAGTATTTCAGTGTGCTATCCCCCTGCACGCACTCACCTTGCTGTTGAGCTCACGAGTCATGCGTCAGTGGGAGGATGAGTGGCTGGAAGTGACTGACAATAAGCTCCGTTTAGTCAAGCCCACAACGCGTGTGTGGTGTACTTCCTTTCAGTCCCATCGACAGGACGAGGTTCTCCTCACTCGGCTTCGGATAGGCCACAGCCCTATGACGCATGGCTTCCTGATCCGGCGAGAGGACCCTCTAATGTGTGGTGCTTGTGGCGTCCAGGTCACTGTGCACCACGTTTTATTGGATTGCATTTTACTTTCTGACCAGTGGGCTACGGCTGACCTGTCATCTCTTTTAGGAAACACTCGGACGAATGTGGTTAAAGTTTTAAAGTTCAGTGCCAAGTCAAACGTTTTTACAAAGATTTTAGGGAGAGGGTCTTAATTTGCTCACTGTGTGACACGCTCTCCCATATTTTATGTAAGTGGCCAGCCAATGACAATTTCCTGCAGCATTCTTGTGGCTACGTTTTCCCTTTCCTTACGTTTTACTTTCTTATGTAGCATTTTCCTTCTTTTCCTGCTTTCTTTGCGTGTGTGCTTCAGTTTTATTAGGTCTGTCCACATTCGTTCCTTTTAATGTGTGTCAGGGTGCTGATGACCTCAACGTTGAGTGCCCATAAATCCCAACACACATACAGTTATTTCTCTTAAGTCTTGTTAGTCCCCTCTAATTAGTTAATGAAGTTTAAACATATCCTGTTGGAGGTCTTAAGGCTTTCCGAACTGCTACCTTGTATGTTTTCAAATCTATTACTGAAGTACAGCACTCAAGTAGGTGTTTGCTGCAGTATTCACTGAGGTGTATGGCCTGGGATGTCATTGCGTTGTCTGTGTATATGGCCTCTTGCCCACTCCTCATTTTATCTTACAGTTTGCAAACAAGTAGTAGAAATACAGTTTCAAGAAGATAATGAATCAACCACACACTATTCTGATTGCAAAGAAGTAAAGCATGGTGTACCATTGTGCCCAGTACTGGGTCCCATACCATTTTTGATATACAGGGTGATTAAGAAAAACATTTACAAACTGACATGGCACACTGGGCATACAACAAAGATCAGTAATCACATAGGTTGCAAGGGCTATAAGGCTGCAGTTATTTAGTCACAAATGGACACCCACTACAGGAGATGATCAAAGTTTTGTTCAGATGCATTGACACATGCCTGACATCAATGCTGCATTGAACGGCGCACCTTCTCAAAGATACCTGGTGTATCTCGAAGACATGCTACTGCTGCAACAATCCTGCCCACTAGGTCTTCCAGCAATGGAACAGGTGTTTCATACAAAACTCCCTTCAGATATTCCCACAGGAAAAAATTGATTGAGGGCAGATTGGGTGAGTGTGGTGGCCATTGTGACCAATCCAGTGGCCGAGAAAGGTTGCCTGCAGACGTGCCCTTACGTGTCCTCTGAAAGGCACAGGGCTTCTGTTATGCTGAAATCAAATGTGGCAGCA
The DNA here is from genome assembly GCF_021461385.2 of Schistocerca piceifrons. Taxonomy (NCBI): domain Eukaryota; kingdom Metazoa; phylum Arthropoda; class Insecta; order Orthoptera; family Acrididae; genus Schistocerca; species Schistocerca piceifrons. The sequence continues at coordinate 249,214,263 of NC_060141.1, read as the reverse complement.
AATGAATAGGCATGGGCACATCATTCAGCACGTCTGGCAGAACCTCTCGCAGGAATACAAGATATGTCTGACCATCAAGTTGGTCCAGGAGATTGGACGATCTAATTAAAAAAAGTCTCAAGATGCCAGCCCACATGTTAAGGGAAAACTTGTGTTGTGAGGCATGTGTATGTGTAGCATGTGGGCTCACATCTACATAAGTATGCAGGTTCTGACTTCATCATACCCTCAAGTGACAACACAGCCTCATGGGTGAAGAGGACACTCGTTGTGAAGCTTCGGTCTGCAGCAGATTTCTGCAGAAACCACCGCTCAAATTCCATGGCTTGTTGTTAGTGATAACCAAACAGTGTCATAGCACTATCCACTTTGCAGATGACACAAGCAATTCAGTTAGTGGCAAGACAGCAGAAATGTAACAGACAACACTATCTTATGTAATTGGATAGATAATAAATCTACTCACCAACATGCAGCAGAACACACACGTAAAAGACTGTTTTATTTGGCAAGCTTTTGGAGCCAGTGGCTCCTTCTTCAGGCAGAAGGGTTGAAGAGGAAGGAAGAAGGGTGAACAAAAAGGACTGGGAGGTCTAGGAAAAGGGGTAGATTTGGAAAAAGAACACTATCTGACACATTAAGTAGTGTTGTAATCTGGTTCAGCCGAAACAATCTAATAATAAATAAAAGGAAAACAGTAGCATGAAATTTTCATAATTTTAAGAAAAACAGTCATGAGGATATAAAAATTCAGATGTCAGACACAGATATTGCACGTGTAGCTAATACAAAATTTCCAAGATAATCTTAGATGGGCTACTCACACTGATAGCGTGTTTAAGAGACTAAGTACCATGTGTTATTTAATGTGAGTGCTTGAAAACTGTTGTCATAAGCAGATTTATAATGCTATAATACATTCTGCCCTAAACTATGGGATCACTTTCTGGGGTAACTTAACCATGCTGCCTAAAACTCTTCGAATGTAAGAAAGAATAGTGAGAATCACGGTTCGAATAAAAAGAAACAAAACATGCAGACTACTGTTTAAAAAGATAGGGATTCTTTCGCTTCCGTGTAGTTACACTTTTGAAAGTGCAATGATTATTAAGAAATATGCAATAACAAATCCTAGTGTCCTCGACAAAGATGAAAATGTGTGTCATCACAACACAAGAGAGAAAACTGTCTTCCGCATGCTCCAAATAAAAGTTAATTTGTGCCAAAAAGGAACAATACATTATGGTAACATTGCATCTATAGCCTGAATGAGTTCCTCCAAAATCTTTGAGAGTCTAAGAGAGTTAATGTTAAGTATGTAAGCAACATTCCTTATCCCTTACAAAAATATTGTCTAAATATGACTATCTACTTGTGGGGACTATGAATAATAATATTGCTGACAGATGATGTATACCCTCTCTTCTGGAGCCATAGTCAGTATACGCTGCGCTTTCGTATCAAATGGATGCTATGTATTACGCTAAGTGGAAATAAAATGGTGTGCACAGAACGCAGCACAGTTGGTAATAATTCACTATTGTATTACCTAGACCGTGAAAACTCAGCACACTGGTGACCCCAAGTCGTGAATATGCGATATATGTTCATGACTGTGATCACCCACACCCGTGCCACGCTTTCTACAATGTCGAATCTCCAAACATTCGATGCAGACCGGTGCCAGCACCATGAGTGTGTGAAGTGACAGTGACTATTGACATAGTGAACTGAGTGAAAATTTTGATCAACCTTACATTACTAGTGTATTTTGTGTGTTGACAATGACAAATTGCAATTATAGTTACTCTACAGGTCCGACAATAGGAACACTATATCAGTGCTCTGCATATGCATCAACACAGTGCTCTCACTGTGTAGAAAATTTCATGTGGCAAACTGGATGTCAACTGACCACAACATCACCAATGCGGGCCACATACAAACAACAAAGGGCTTCCACCCCTACATTGGCCTCCTTCCAACAGTGACTACCACTAGCGCCAACTTTTGTAGCTCAAATTTACCAGTCAACTGTGGCAATTATCCTGCATTTCAAGCTTCCATGGACTTGCTCAGGCAGCATTCTGTACCAAGACAGAACAACAGCAACTAGTAATCAATCACGGTGCCATGCTGACACCGCTACCATAGTTGCCATCCAGCAGACAGTACACAAGCTCTCAGCATACCATGCCCCCTTGATGGACCAAACATTAACCTTGTGCCATTCTTCGCAGATGACATGATGTTATGGTTTGCTATAGCTGAATGCTTATATCCGCACCGAGACTTTATGGACAATTCAGAAAAATTTGTTGCTCTACTATGTCACTTAGACGAGCATGCTGAACTAGTGAGTGACATCATCCTGTCACCATCACCCTCCAATAATTGCGAGTTGAGCAATTCTGAGAAGACTCGTGCAACCACCAGAACAACCACCACGTCAAGTGCTGTACGAAGCATGTGTTGATGACGGCATTCCATCACAGCTGTGGTGCCGCATCCGGCACTCAACTGACACAGAGGTAATCAACAATCACATGTTGTGGACTATCTGGCTTGCAAAGTTGCCAACTGCAGTCCAGACAGCACTGATAGCCCACAACCGGTAACCAATGGAAGACAGACTCCCACTGGCCAAAAGAATATACGCCCTTGTCAGTCGGGACAAGTGCTGCCCAGACGGACTGCCCCACAACAGCACGCTACACTGAATGTTGGTTCACCACAATTCACTATGGTACAATGTCTGAATCACTTCTGCACTATCGATGTTCAGCCATCACAACGAACAACTATGGCCGAATTGGACAACACTGATGCTGCATGCTGATACCGCTGTACATGCAGTGATAAGGCACAAAAATACCAATCTCCGTGCTGGCACCCAACCGCAGGCAGCGGGCAGGAATAGGTGCATTTGGCCGCCACACTACAACAACTTGCTTTCTGGCCACTATCAGCCCCACATGAAGTGGATGCATTTTCGTCACAGACATCATAGCAACACCAGCTTCCTGACTGACATAGGTTCTGACATCAGTACACGCCCGCAACACCTTGCCTTTTCATGATCCACTACAAAGCTCTGCACCTCCTGGCTGTCAATGACATTCCTAAACATGTGTGCAGCACCACAACCAGAACGTTGACTTTCACTGATGGAGTACTGTGTGTGTGGATTTTCTATGTAGCCGATATTACATAACCAGTTCTCAGTGTGGACTTGTTGTGGCACTTCAAACTTTCCCTTGTCTTGCAATGGTCTGCATTGTACCATCATGACACAAACACCATCATTGGGGCTGCACCTACTGATACTACAACAATGGAATGCACTGGTCCATCCCCCTCCTCAACGCCACTTAATACAACAAACCTTTGCTGCACTGGACAAGCTGACTTCTAACCACTTACAGCTGGATGCATGCGAAGAAAACCACTCATTGCACCTTTAACTTCAGTCACTAACACAGGAGCTCAACAAGGCCCATGCGACAATCAATGCATTAAAACAGCATCGCACATGCCAATCTATGGGACCCACAGCCACCTCATCAGCTGTGCCAGAACCACATTCACAGCCAACCTGGTCAGACAACTAGACACAGGTATGAACTCTACAGTCTGCCTCACCTGCTACCCTGGTCCCCGCCATTGTCCCCTCAATGGTGTACTCATGTACCATACAGAATGGAATGGTGCATAGGACTATGACTACACTGGGACCTGTGGTACGACACAAGGTGCATAGACTAAATCCTCAGAAACTCAAAGCTCCAAAAGAAGCAACTGATCACACGATGTGCTTGGTATGCTTCAACAATTTGACAGCCCATGGGTCTTGCAAATAGAGGTGGTTCCGAAGAAAGAAGGACCGGTTCATGTGTGGAGTGATTATCATACACTGAATGTTCTAACTGTGCATGACTCCTACCCAGTACCAACCATTCAAGACTTTACCCACAAACTGACAGGACCTAATGAGTTATCTGTCACTGATTGCAAGAAAAAAATACTACCACCCAGACGATATTAAAAACTGACATCATCACACCTTTAGGTTTCTTGAAGATGTTGATAATGCCATACAGACTCAAAGCCTCTTGCAGACGTGACAACGTTTCATTGACGGTTCTGACGCTTTATACAACCCGGAGTGTGGTGCGAAATTGTACTACCTGCAAAATTCACACCTCTCTCACACCAGTTGACTTACGTGGTTTGCACAGCCGATCTTCAAAAAACTTCTTCTCCGAAGAATACTACTGGTTAACGTAATTTATCAGACTCTCTCACTCTCTCTCTACTCATGAAATAAGTGGATACTCACAGAATACTTTTAGTTTAGTCTTAATATATTTCAACTTCCACAAAGAACAAATTCACCACTTCTCACATAAATATTCAAATGTTTGCAAGTCAACTGATTTGTCTAGCATTAGATTCAATTAAATACATTTACAATGGCGTAGTTTTTACAACCACATAATTTATGAGCATGTCTTGCTTCTAGCAAGTCCAACACAAGAAGAATAATTAACGATTTTACAACTGTCCTTCTTCTTTATAGTTACAATAATCAACAATATAAAGCACCATAAGATACATAAACACTGCTTGTTCTTCCAATACGACTTCCGTGGCGTGAGCGACAAACACTTGGCAATGCTGTTCGACCGTCGCATGTACCTTGTGCTCGTGACTCCTTTCCAGCCTGCCTACACAAACGTGTTGCACAGTATGTACGTTCTCTCTCACTTATTTTTAAAATATTGTGTGTTCGAGACGGTAGAAGGGCGAGTGGTTCTAGAATTTACACGGAAATTCTCAAAGCACTACACGGTGTGCTTTTTAATCTCTCCAATTGCTGTGCCTACATATATGATATATTATTAGTGCTCTCCAACGAAAATGAAGTGCTTGACAGACACATCAAACAAGTTCTCAGTGCCTTTGATGAAGAGGGAGTGACATCAACAAAGACAAACTACCGCTTCGCCAGAAACAAGTCACATTTCTAGGCTACACCATCTCCATTTCAGGAATATGTCCGACAGATGACTGGTTGACACTCATACAAAATATTCCACAACCACAAACATTCCATGACCTCCAGCAGTATCTCGGCATAATAAATTTTTACTGGAAAACATCCTGCATGCAGTGGATGTTTAGGCCCCTCTCCCTGATGCATTGAAAGGACCAAACACCCACAGCTATTGCCAGCTCACATGGACCGAAGACATGCAACAGTCAGTCAACAGTTTGGGTTCAGCAGTAGCTTTAGACCACCAAGTGCTGGGCATGCCTCTTAGAATCACTACCAACGCCTGCTAGGTAGCAGTAGGGGTGGTACTCCAACAAATCATTGACTAATAGCAAGTACAACTGCACCAGTTTTTCTCCTAAAAGATCTCAAATCCCAAACACAGTATTCTGCATTTGACCAAGAAGTGTTACCAATCTATGTAGCCGTCCACTATTTCAAGTAAGATATTGACAGGTGAGCATTTTAGACCATAAACTGGTCATGAATGTGATTCAACTTCTGTCGACATGAGTTACTCTGACAGAATTTAGATACTTGGACTATATTTCTCAATTTACTACAGATGTAGTACTTATGGGAAGCAGATAACATTGTGCTGGACTACCTTTCAAGAGTCAATACCATATCATTTCAACTGGGCTCTCTCCAAATGGCATGGGAACAGACATTGGATCGATCAATTACAGCACTCGCTTCTGTCCTGGTGACCAGTTTCAAGATTAAACATTGTGGGGTACCAGAGACAGATGCAGTTCTACTCTATGATACTTTGCTTGGAAGAAGAGGGGCCACTAGCTACAACAGCAACCTTTCACAAAGCCATGTGCAGTCTCTCCCATCCAGGAATACAGCCACAATGAAGCTTCATATGGCCAAATGTTGAAAGGGACTGCACAGTGTGGACACATGTGTGCACACACACACAGTATTCAGGCGGGCTTGCCTGCTTTAAGCACTCTAATTTGTTCAAAGTAAACGTGCCGGCCCACCGAGACACTCAATAAAGAGCACCCTGGTAGGATTTCAACGGGGTCCGCCTCGGGACGCACGAGCACGCACGAGGCGGTCGCACGCCTTCGGCTCGCCCCACTGGCAGGACGTCCCACGATACATGCCAGTTAAACACCGACGGGCGGTGAACCAATAGCGTGGGACACAAATCCAACTACGAGCTTTTTAACCGCAACACTGTCTCTCAACGAAGCAAAGTTGGCCTGTTAAGTGCAACCACCACTAGGCCACAGTTCTGCAAGGACAATTTTGTCACATACATTTGGACACTGTTGTCCTTTTGCTGGAATCATTAGGACAAAAATACATCATCTCTGCAATTAATCAGGTGACATGATGGCGGAAGCCATAGCTACAGCGTTTGTGCATGCATGGATTGCCAGGTTTGGCTGTCCACTCATGATGATAATGGACCAAGGATGACAGTTTGAGGCCTCTCTGTTTGAAGCATTATGCAGCATGTGCAGCATCGACTGCTGGCATGCGACAGTGTACCACCCACAGTGTAATGGTCTTGTTGAGAGGTGGCACAGAACAATGAAAGCAGCACTCATGTGTTACGGTGGTGAATGGGCAGAATCACTCCATTGGGTCTTGTTAAGGGTGTGCACCACCACCAAAGAGGATCTACAGGCGTCGCTTACCGAATTGCTATATGGTCAGACATTGTAACTACTGACCGACCTTTCCACACCAGCCACAGATGGCGGCCCATAACCATTACTGGAACTACTACAAGCAGAACAGAGAAAAATTCAGTGCATTGACATCCCATTGTCACAGCCCCGCATGGCACCACCTACGTTAATACACAAGGCACTGGCCATAACCCAACTCGTCACACTGCGTGATGAATAGTCCGACATGCACTCATGTGCCCCTACAAGGGCCAATACCGAGTCATCAGCCACAGCAACAATACCTTCTGAATTGAGATTAACGACAAACTGACAATGGTGGCCATTAATCATTCGAAGCCAGTGTGGACCCTGGATGACCTCTCCACTGACTCCACACTCCTTTCGCCGTGTCACCCATGTTGATGGAATGTGACTGAGCGGTGTCATCCACACAGTGGGTGACAAAAGTACCTCAGCACATCAGTTGTGAATAATGACTGCTATAAGCTGTAGAATGGAATGACAACAATGAAACTTTGTGCCGGATCGGGACTCAAACCCAGACTTCCTGCTTATCGCGAGGGTCAATACAGTTAATCACACTAATCACACCTATGCGCCATTACCCCAATAGGCTGAGTGATTGATGAAGCTCTGCACTTACATGTTCAATGCAACACTTCATACATGGCTTGTCATATCACTCAATGGGTAACACAATCTCCACATTTGTGTGAGGAGCATTACCATCGATATGTCTGATGCCACCCTCAAATGCGTAATTAATGTTACGATTGAAACTTTTTTCAGCATCACGAATATGTAGCCACCATCTCCCTACGTGATCATCAAACCAAATACAGGGATTGGATGGCAAGATTAAAGTTGCAAACCACAATGCTTTACCAAGGAATCAAGTTATATAATAAACTGCCAAAAGATAATGAAATTATGTAAATTTAAAACATTCTCAAAATATATTTACTAAAAAATAGTTTTTACTCATTTAAACAGTTCATGTAAAAACTATTGGAGGAGTATCGCATTTCATTTCCATTATGTGAATCATGTTCTTTCTGTTTCTTTAATCTTACCTTATTTAATTTGGTGAGAAGTTGTGCACATATGTCTGTATCATGAATTTGTTATGTATACCCTATTTGTTACCATTTCTTATCTTATGTACCTCAGCTATAAATAATGCCTAGACATATGTATAATGATGATAGCCACAAAAACAAATTTGTCTACGGCAAGAAAAAAGGGGGCTGTGGCTCAGTGGCGTTGTAATGTAAGGTGGTTGACCCTGTCACACTTGCCTCTCACATTCAAGTGAGATTTATGTAACGAAACTATTTTGTAAATAGTTCTGCATTATCGCCCTGTACATTATTTGTTACATAAATTTGACAGCTAATGTATGGTTAACTCCTAGTGGTGTTTTACATTTACATACATAATTTGCAAGCCATTGTATGGTGCATGGCAAAGGGTACATTATACCACTACTTGTCATTTCCTTTCTTGTTCCACTTGAAAATAGACTAAAGGAAAACAACTACCTATATTCCTCCGTATAAGCCCTAATTTCTCTTATCTTCTCTTTACGGTCCTTACGCGAACCGTATGTTGGTGGCAGCAGAATATTTTTGCAGTCAGCTTCAAATGATGGTTCTCTAAACATTCTGAACAGTATTTCTCAGAAAAAATGTTGCCTTTCTGATTCTCATTTGTGTTCCTGAAGCATATCTGTAACAAACCTAGCAGACTATCTCTGAATTGCTTTGATGTCTTCCTCTAATCCAACCTGGTGTGGATCCCATACACTTAAGAAGTACTCACGGATGGGTCACACTAAAGCTCTATACGTGGTCTCCTTTACAGATGACCCATACTTTTCTGTATTCTTCCAATGTTCTTCCAGTTCATATCACTTTTCAATATTAGATATTTAATCAGTGTGACTATGGCAAGCAGCATATTATTAATACTTTATTTGAACATTATGAAATTGTTTTTCCTACTCCTCTGCATTAACTTACATTTTCCTACAGTTAGAGCTAACTACCATTCATAATATCAACTAGAAATTTTGTTTAAGTCCTCTTATACCCTACAACAGTCACTCAGCGATGAAAAAAATGGTTCAAATGGCTCTGAGTACTATGGGACTTAACACCTGAGGTCATCAGTCCCCTAGAACGTAGAACTATTTAAACCTAACTAACCTAAGGACATCACACACATCCATCCCAAGGCAGGATTCGAACCTGCGACCGTAGCAGTCGCGCAGTTCCAGACTGAAGCGCCTAGACTCAATGATGACACCTTCCCATACACATCATCTGGGAAAAGCCGCAGATGCTGCTCATCCTGTTCGTCAGATCATTTATGTATGTAGAGAATAACAGTGATCCTGTCACATTTCCCTGGGGCACACCTGACAGTTTCCTTGTCCTGATGAACACTCACTGTTTGAGTACAGTACTGGATTCTATTACTTACAAAATCTTTGAGCTACTCCCATATTTGGTAACTTATCGTGAATGCCTATACTTTCATTAACAGCCTGCAGCGGGGCACCGTATCAGACGATTTTTGGAAATATAGAAATATGGAATCCGCCTGTTGCTCTTCACCCATGGTTTGCAGGATATCATACAAGAAAAAGAAAAGCTAAATTTTGCATGACTTTGTTTTCTAAATCCATGCTGATTTGTTGACAGTAGCTTTCCTACCACATCGAAATTTATTATATTCAAACTGAGAATATGTCAAGAATTCTGTGAATTCATCCTTTTACCTTTCTTATATACAGGAGTCAACTGTGCTTTTTTCCAGTCACTTCGGAGTTTGTGCTGGATGAGAGATATGCAATAAATGCAAGCTAAGTGAGAGGCCAATGGTGTCGAATACTCTTTGCGAAAGTGAATTTGGATTCCATCCTGATCTGGTGACATATTTGTTTTCATCTCCAGTGAAGTTAAAAATCACACAATTTACTTTCCAGACAGTACAAACAATTGGTAACCTGACAGTAAACACACAGAATAGCAAACTATGCTATTATGTACTTTGTGTATTTTGTAAATAACTTTTACATTGCTTTGGTTTCAGATACTGTACTGATAGATACACAAGAAGCTGCAGAAGTATACCAGTTTATATATTTATATTATACCTGTATATTCTAGCTACAGCAGCTAGTATTTGTTTGCAAATCTTCAAGCTTGACTTTTTACTCATCAACATGTGCTTGTTTACGTGCAGGAAATTTATTGTATGTATGTAAGTATAACTAAATGAACAAGGGTTTGAAGTATGCTTTAATTAGAATACCCTTTCTGGGTGTAAAAATTTCTGTAAATGACAATTGGTTTTTCAAAAAAACACTGCACCGTAATTTCGAAGGGGGCTGAAATACAAAATGTGTGTAATTCGGGTACCTTCTGCTGTTCAGAAGTTAAAGTAATTCTCAAAACAAATCAGGTTTAGTCCGCAAGAATTCTGTTGGGTGATCTTTGTCATCCACATGCATCCCGAACAACGTACTGTTGGGAATTAAGCCGAGTCTATAGTGCTTCTCTGAAGTCTGTGGCCTACTTACTCAAATGTTCTAGCGAGTGTCACAAGTTACAAATCATAATTAATCACTCACTAATTACATCACGCTGTCTGCATCCTTTAAACATGATTCTTGTTCGCGGTAAATCAAATGTGTGTGTGTGTGTGTGTGTTGTATAATGGTTGGTGGAAGATACTCCTAAGTTTTATGTCAGCAAATTTGCTCATTTTCCTCGATTTCTGTTTGGGTTTTAGGATATTACCACTATGTAATTTACGTATTTCTCGTACTTTCATATCCCAGATTTGCCTTCTTCTTGTACGACGGTCTTTTTATTTACTGACGAGTTTTTACACAAGACTGAGTATTACAAGGGTACGTAATTTTATTCTGAATACAAATCCACACAAAACTAGGTAAATTAAAAACATTTTTCCGCTGTAACAACTTTCTTTTCAATATTCGAGTTTCAGAAACTATGCCCACTTACATTGCTACCAATCTCGACATGGAAATGTAACATCACCGCTTGGAAACGAAATTATACAAGCATTTCATCAATCGGTGATTTTTTTGAGGAATAACTCTGATCGTCTGTACAAGCACAGTTAAAATTTTTACACTAGCCCGTATTATACGGACAAGGAACACTCCTGCTTCTCCCATACCACTTGCCGATAGTCAAATGTCATTAATCGTCAGCTGTGATACGGGAGCATAGCGATGTCGATCTTTGGTGGGGGTTGTGTCAGTTCGATGATGCAGTTCATTGTTCTCAGAAATAAATGATATATATCGCCAGAATTTTGAAAAATGTTTTAGGTCATTCAGCGCTTAAAGTTTGACATTTTTGTGTGATATTTTTAATGAGGGTAAACGAGAGTTATTAATTTGCCATGATCGGCGAGTGACTTTCTAGATATCATAGAGGAACGCCAAGAGTTTCATCACAACAACCACGCAGTACTTTAGGTATGGATACTTAACGCGGGCCGCATTGTTTTGTAAAGGCATAGCCGTGAATATAGGGATATACCAAGTTTGTCAGTGGCATTTTCCGTGAAATTAAACCATGTAAAATATCTCTTAGCAATTACTATAATTTTCTCATTATTAACGCATTAAATTGCAGTGAAATGTTCATTCTTTCTTGCTGTAAAAGTTTTTAATACGCAGATTACACCTGTGTTTCATCATTGAAATTCTGTAAACTCACAGCTTCACATACTTCGTTTCTCAAGCACTGCAGTGTCTCAGGTTAGGAGTTTAAGATCTTCCTTTGGGAACCTATCCACTCCTTTTCCCTTTACCTCTGAGCAGAATTTACATACTGACCACTTCATTGCGACATTTATTTTATGAAAATGGTCTTGTCTTTGGCTTCCCATTTCTCTAGTTTCAACTTCTACATAGCTATGGCTTTTAGTTGTTAATACCAACCCAAGCGTGTAACATGCAAGAGTTGCGTTAGTGTATCGTATCCAAAGAATTATCTTCATAATTTCTAATGAGCCTGATTTAAAGTCCTTTATTGTTGCACTGAGACCAATATAGTGCTAGACAATTTTTGCTGTTGTACTCCCACAAATTCTGAAATCAAATGTGACTGGTATGTGCCTCACACACTTTGGCTTGCATACTAAACCTTGAAAATGCAGTTTGCTACCAAATGTGGACTCAAAACTTAAAATTAATTTCTTCAAAGTCTCTTGCATTGGATATTCTGAAATGAAACTGAACAACAGATTCCTGTTTACATTGATGCTTATTTTTTGCCCCCCCCCTCCCCACCCCCCCTGCTGTAGTGAGGTTTTCCTGAACAGATAAAAAAAAAATAGTAATAATAATATTGGTCCAAGCACACTCCCTGTGGCACACTGTCACCCCTGGCATCCCACATAACATTTCTTTCCCTGCTGTTATCCTCTGTAACCTGTGTGTGTGTGTGTGTGTGTGTGTGGTGTGTGTGTGTGTGTGTGTGTGTGTGTGTGTATGAATTCATATTCACAGCTTTTCCTGCTTGCTGGTAGGCAATTAACATGTACACATTATCATTATAAAGTTATAGTTCAGTACATATTACATATTAATATAACTATGAAATCAGTTTAAAATGATTTAAAGCAATTAGATTAGAGAATGTATGATGTACGATAATGTTTATGGTGCTCCAGAAACTCAGTTGGAACACAGTCAACAAAGTACTGCTTCAACATGTATAAATTTGGTATCTGTCTCATATAGGTTGGCATGTAGTTATATGGCATAGTACCAGTATGATATACTCCTCTATAAATATTTGTACTCCCTTTATTGACTTGTAGTGTTTGTTGCAGAACAGTCACAATAGCATAACTCACAGTAATGCTTAGACATTTTCTTCTTTTAAGATGCTTCCTTTTGTGAAGAGTAAAGCCTGGTTTGTGCAGAACGGTCCACCAGCCCACACTCCTCTCACCCATCCCCCCCCCCCCCCCCCAAAAAAAAAAATCTTTCCAAAATATGTCAGTTGTAGCTGGATCTGTCTCAGTCTCCACAAGAGATGGAATACTGTTATTTCCTTTTCTGTATGTTATTATGGAAGTGTATCATCTCTTTCTCATGTATTGTATGTTTCTGGATCCATCTGTCCCCTCACCAAATAATGTCCAACATGAAATGATATTATGATCCATCTAGTATTTATTTATCTATCTACACCAATTAGAAGTTCCCGTGTTATTTGTCTGAAGTATTTAAAGTTACCAACCCCTTCTCTATGGTCAGTTACAATATTTTGTTTTATATTTTCATTTTGATATTTTTTTATACTGGTTCTATCTTGCTCTTTACTTTTCTATTTATAACCATTATTTCTTTCCTTATTAATCAATTCCCTAAACTTTCTCCCCTCATCTGTTATTACATCAGTTTGTACCCAGCCACACAGATCTCTGTCTGAAATGAATTTTTTATATATATATATATATATATATATATATATATATATCGAGTTATTACAACAGCACATGTAAGGAATAATAGTTCAGCTTAGTAAAACTCTTTAATAGGGAATACTTAAGTTGGATGCAATCCATGTTCACATAAAAGACAATTTTTAGTGCTGTTACAGAACACAGTTGTAACTGTTTATTACTTTGAATAGTACTGAATGCAGTCAGATATAAAATTCATTTAACTATAAACTTTGGTACACAGTTCCGATTAATAATACTGGCTCGCTGCCAGGATCAGAACTGCGATGATACTGCTGTAAGACTTGCTATCAAAGAGTGGGATTATCAGTGGTGTTGTACAGAACCTCTTGATGTCATGTTTCATTTGTGGCTCCATCTGGTGGTGACTACCTTCAGCTTGTGGTTCCTTTGTGAGGTACCAACTTCTCTCTTCAGACGACACGTTCCTCCCTCCCAAACCTCCAAACCATTGTCGTGTAGTGCTGGGTCAAGTATGTGACGACAGCGGTTGGAGGGCTGGAGGGGGGGGGGTAGAGGAGATTGGATGTGGACATAAATGAGGAAATAGGGACTCTAGTGACAGCCATTGGTAGTTCCCTGTCTGCAGACCAGTATCCACCTTGCAAGCGAGTGGGAACACTAGCTAATAAACTGGCCACAGAGTGCTCCCCCCCACAATAAGGGATACAGACGCATGGTTGGGAGGACAACATGTGGAACTTTACGGGCTTCGTGATGACTGTCTGGAGGTGGCACTTTCACAGTCAATGGCTCAGACAGCTGGACCAGCATTGTATCAGTAGTACAATGTAGATTTCCATTGACACCACTCTATATGGCGTTGACCTCAACAGGCGGAAAGTTGGGGATGATTGCTTTTGTGGACTGTAGCGATATCTTGGGTCTTTGGGCAAAAATTCTGCACTAGAATGACTGATGAAAGAGGGCGGCAGCTTATTCTGGTGTGTAGGTGCAGCCCAAAGGAACGTAAAATGATGCAAGTTGAATGACCCACTACTCATGTGAAGACACCATGCTTCCAATGCTATTTCTTGTGAGAAACTTTGAAGAATTCTTTGTCCAGCAGTTGAAACTATGTTTGAGGCAGTGGAATGAATTGTTTGTGTGGTGACCGTAGAGGATGCAACAGGATACAATGACGACGACAGTGTAATAATTCTGCCAACCACAACCTGTCATGTAGCAAGGAGTGGTAGGAGGAAAGAAAAATCTTTAAGACTTGCTCCCTTGTGTGGGAGGAATGAAGTTTTGCTACGTGACTTTTGTTTGTCCAAACAAAACGTTCAGCTTCACCATTAGATCGAGGTGAAAAGGAGCAAAAGTTACAGGGTGCATGCTGTAATCATCACAACACCTGATGTGAACCAGGGTCGATTGTCTGAGACAAGGACCTTGGGAAGACTTAGCAACAAAAAATTGTGGACAAAGCTCATACAATACTAGCAGCAGTGATGGGTGTCATGGGATAATAAATGAAAATTCACTAAACATGTTTATAACCTATGACCATGTTTTCTAGAATGGAGCCATGAAATCACTGTGTCTGTGTTACTGCAGTCCGGACGGGTGTGGCTACTGAAAGAAACTTGCAGCAGAGTGGAATGATGCTGCATGCAATTAGTGTGATAAGAGCTCATTTGCTGAATTTGGGTGTCCATGCCCTGCCAAAGGCAATGTCAGATGAGTAACTACACAACATTGACCTTGGTGCAACAAAAATGAGACTTCCCACTGGAGGGAATGGGGAATCACAACCTGTACATCTTCATTATCTGTATATAGCAACAGAACACCTGAACACATGCACTTCGTGTGAAAATGCAAAAAGTAGCGGTACACCACTGGGTAGGGAATTTTTTTCAAACTGTGGCCACCACAAAACAGAAATAGGCTTCTGCGTCTGTGGGCTACCAGTCATGTCATAGGTGTCTTTATTGATTAGGGAAACACACTTGTGTCTGATTGAAATTTTATTGTGTTATTAGTGACTTTTGATGGGACAAAATGTTTGTTCTGACTGTGGACTACAGCAGAAGGTTTCTGCAAAGCACAATGTCCACTTGCTAAGAATTACACTATAGCTAAGCTCTAGATTGGTACTGTGACTGGCAGCATTGTAAACAGATCGTCTGGATATGACCTTGCTCACCATACTTCAAACACTGCTTTACGACGACGACAAGCTGTTCTATTATGATTAGAAAAACACTGAGTGCAATACTTCCTCACCTTGTTACAAAGTGCATTTTGTTTACAATGTGACTGAAAGTTTTTACTTTTAATGTGGGCACTGTTTTTATTCACCTTATTGACTGGAGACTGAGTGCTTAGTGCATAATGAACAAGAGAAATGGATGGAGCCTCAAAATAAATTAAGTTGAATCACAATACTTTGAGACCCCGCTATCGACAAAACTGTTTTCAGATCTGGATGTGCAATTTTAGGATAGCAGCATGCATGTGTGTACCTGACTCATTTTGTGTGATTGCATCACATAGTATAACATAACTCTAATTTTGTCTGCAAGAACACTTAAATCTGCAATGACTGTTCAGGGTGCTTCTCAAGATGAAAAAATTTAAACCTCAGCTCAGTGACATGAATCCATGTGTCTTACTGTGCGTAAATTTTCCAAAAGAGTTCCTCATGATCAGCATCTGGATGAGAGTCAGGAAACAACTTGAGACACAGCCAATAGATGTCAGCATCGACAAGGGCAGAAAGAATGCACTACTTGCTATACCTTTGATGCTGTATACAGTGAAGTGGGCTTGTATTGGGGCATGATATCC
This sequence comes from Schistocerca piceifrons, assembly GCF_021461385.2. NCBI lineage: Eukaryota > Metazoa > Arthropoda > Insecta > Orthoptera > Acrididae > Schistocerca > Schistocerca piceifrons. The sequence continues at coordinate 249,198,237 of NC_060141.1, read as the reverse complement.
TGACCAGGCCTCTTCCTTGCAGTTAAACGACAAAACTTGGGTCTAGCAACTGCCTTTGGTGCTGCTTTTTGCAACATTATTCATCATCTAGTGAATATTGTGCAGCATTTGGTCAGTCTGTTATGCCTGAAACTGATCAACTTTGTTTAGTGAATTCATGTTGGGCTTAGACACCGTCAACACCTTATATTAGTAAAACTCTTTAATTGGGAATACTTGGATGAAATCCATGTCCACATGATTGACAGTTATTTTAATATTGTCGTAGAATGCAGTGACTGTTTATTACTTTGAATAGTACTGAATGACAGCTAAATGTCACATTCATTTAAGTATAAATTTTGGTATACAGTTCTGACTAATGATACTAGTTTGCTGCCTGGATCTGAACTGCGATGCTGCTGCTATCAGATTTGCTTATCAAAAAGTGGGGTGAGCTGTGCAACTCTCTGAGTTAAGTAGGTTTCTAGCAGAGGTGGCATGTGGAACATTGGAACCTCTTGAGGGTATGTCTTTGCTGATTTCTGTCATGGCTCTGTCTGACAGCGAATGTCTTTAGCTTGTGGTTCTGTTGTGAGGTACCAACTGCACTACGGGACCTCATGAAGTTGTATTGCCAATATCAAGCAATAATGATAATTCTATTGCTCCATTCTAACTGTCCTGAGTAAATTGATGTTACACATTTTTTTCTATTCTCTAATACAACTCATGCTGTCCCAAAAAAACTGTTCTTCCCTTATTGTTTGTGTCACCACTTTCTTAGTATCCACATGCCATACAACCATGTTTGCTACCTACTAACTTTTAGTGCCAGCCACACCATCTCTCTAACAGTTCGCTTCAGGCAGGTTTAGGTCCCCTGCTATAAATATTATCATGCGTGTGCACCCACCTGCCCGTACACAAGTGTGTGTGTGTGTGTGTGTGTGTGTGTGTGTGTGTGTGTGTGTGTGTGTGTGTGTCTACTTCCACCAGTTTCAGTAGATTTTCTGCATACATGTATCATACCAAACTTATAATTCCAACCATCCTGACTACTTAAATTTTGTTCTCCAGATGTCAACTTACTGACTTTCCTCTTTGAATTAGTCCTCCATACGTGCTTCTCAAGCAATTTCAGAAGGTTACCAAGACAATACAAGTCTCTTCTGTTGAGCTGGATTCCATCCTTACTGATGTCACTTCTTCTAATTCACAGATTTGTTACTGTGAATAGCATATTTAAGTCCCAATGCAAATGTCAAATTTGTGGTTTATAGCTTTATCAATCACTCATCCTCGTTCTGTCTCCTTATAATGTGACAGATACATCATTTAGTGTTCTTAAGTTTTTTGCAAATATCTAGTGTTCAGTTCCCTAATACCACCATCACCTTTTCTGGGGAGTGTCATTGTATCCAGCATGATCAATTCCAATTTTTGCTGGCTCTTAATCTTTAGGCAATATATTCCTCACATCTTACACCATGGTATTCTGACTAGAAGTCGCTGTCTTTGTTCATTTCTTTGTTTTCTTTTTTTTTCCCACCCATGATGCAAAATGTATTTACTGCTTTCTAATATATGTAAACCTAGTAGTGAATTGAGAATATTATCTATCGAGATGTACTGTGAGCGTGTTACGCTCGAATACCTCCAACTCCAAATAGTGTATTGAAAATGGCATTCATTGTTTCAAATAGTGCTACCTCGCCAATTTTGTGGAAAGTTTGTGTAGCCTGAGGTTTTGAGGCAGAATTATTTACTTTCAGCAAATCCAGAAGTATTGTGTTGTAACTAAATGGGTAATTGCAACTTTTATTTTATAGTAATTTCAATTGAGTTACCTTATGCAATATTTCTGGGGTTCTTGTATTGGCAAAATGCTTCAGTTGTTGCTCTAGCACTAAGATTCACTTTTTTGTGAGGATGAGGAAAATTAATATTTGTGATGGTTCTGATCAATCTGATATTCAGTCTTTACAGATATTTTTATGTGGGTCACTAAATGAAATTAGTTACATGGTTTCATAGTGCACTCTCTATTCAGTTCTCAGAAATATTTGAATGGTTATTCTTGTTTGATATAATCAACATGAAAGTTTACTTTGAAATAGGACAACTTCGTAGAAGGTCATTTCTTCTGCTTCTTGCACATGGAAGTAAAATAGGACATCAATAACACAATTATCTCAATTTATTTTTCCAGCTATAATTGTGTTGTAGATGTTATAAGGTAGACCCTTCAGGAATAGGGGAAAAAATCAAAAACATACTTGGAGAGAAGCAGGTAATAATTCTTGTTAACATACAGTAGAATTGTTTTTAAAATACTAGCAATGAATGCCATTCACAATAAGTTGAAAAGTTTCTACTTTGGAAAAAGACATTGCTTTCACATTTACACCATTCAGTTACTTGTCTTATGCTACTGCTTGCCTCACAGTCACATTATGTAAGTAGTGAATATACACTGATAATGCTCAGTGGCATGTCAGTAGGTATGCTGTAGGAATGGAGGTTTGTAGGAAGCAGTGTCATCTTTCATGTGACAGTAATGATTTGTGATCTGTAAATGTAGGTGTTTGTTAGGTTTGTGCACTCATCATATAGGTTATTACTGTGTGTAAGTGTAATTATGCAGTTTGTAACTAACAAGGTGTATAGTAGAGATTTATTTCAAATATATAATGCTTCCTTGCAAAGGATTTACAATACTTAGACTGTAAAATATGCATGTAGGCCTTCATAAACAAGCAACAGAAATTCATCCTTTCACTCGCATTATGATGTAGTTAACTTCTATAACGAGTGACTGTAAGAGGACTGAGTGCTGGAATTACACTGAAGTGCCAAAGAAACTGGTATAAGCCTGACTATTTAAATACAAAAGTATTTAAGCAGGCAGAATATGGTGGTGCGGTCAGCAACACCTTCATAAGACAAGATCGGTTACTGCTGCTACAGTGGCTGGTTATCAAGAGTTAAGTGAGTTTGAATGTGGTGTTAGTCGATGCACGAGTGATGCAACACAGCATCTCTGAGGTAGCGAAGAAGTGGGGATTTTCCCGTACAACCATTTCACAAGTGTACCATGAATATCAGGAATCAAATCATCTATATCACTGCGGCTGGATGAAGATCCTGCAGAACAGGACCAACGATGACATAAGAGAATTGTTTAACGTGACAGAAGTGTAACCCTTCCGCAAATTGCTGCAGATTTCAATGCTGGACCATCAACAAGTGTCAGTGTGCGAATCATTCAATGAAACGTCACCAATATGGGCTTTCGGAGCCGAAGGCCCTCTTTTTTACCCTTGATGACTTCACAACACAAAGCTTTATGCCTCGTCTGGGCCCATCAACACCAACATTGGTCTGTTGATGACTGGAAATATGTTTCATGATCGGACAAGTCTCATTTCAAATTGTATCGAGCGGTTGGATGTGTACAGCTATGGAGACAACCTCATGAATCAAGGGACCCTGAATGTCAGCAGGGGACTGTTCAAGCTGATGGAGCCTCAGTAATCATGTGGGGTGTGTGCAGTGGGAGTGATACAGAACTCCTGATATCTTTAGATAAAACTCTGACAGGTGACATGTACGTAAGCATCCTGTCTGATCACCTGCATCCATTCATGTCCATTGTGCATTCCGACAGACTTTGCAATTCCAGCAGGACAATGTGACACCTCACATATCCAGAATTTGGCTGTCTTTTCTTACATCGATTGGCACTGATGTGTAGTCGTTTTTTAACTGCTTTATCTTTGTGTTCCATAGTTTTGACTTGTGCGCGTATGACCCCAGTCAGTTTTGCACCCTAACACAAAACAAATATGTCCAGAATTGCTACAGAGTGGCTCCAGGAAAACTCTCCTGAGTTTAAACATTTCCCCTGCCCACCAGACTTGTCAGACATGAATGTTATTGAGCAGTGTGCTGTTCAGAAGAGGTCTCTACCCCCTCATACTCTTATGGATTTATGGACAGCCCTGCAGGATTCATGGTGTCAGTTCCCTCCAGCACTACTTCAGACATTTGTTGAGTCCTTGTTATGGCACTTCTGCTTTCTCGTGGGGGCCGTACACAATATTAGGCTGGTGTATCAGTTTTCGTGGCTCTTCAGTGTAGTAATTTATTGGTCCAATGCTTACTTCACAGTGATACAGGATTTCTCAACTTCATACAAGGGAAACACTTGTTACATACATATACAAATGTATGATGAGAAGAGGACAGGACATGTGGTCAACGTGGCCCTATTGAATGATCCACCCTGACATTTGCCTGAAGTGATTAATAGGAAAGCTACAAAATCCTAAATCTGGATGGTCAGACTGAGCATGAGCCTCCATCCTTTTGAAGTGTATCCATCATCACAGGAAATGCACTACATTATTTGCTATCTTATTAGGTTATACCTAACACACAGTTCTCTTGCGTTTGTGTTTACTTGAAACAGGCTAGTTTAATTACATAAAAAAGTTCACTGTTTGTTTAGACTCTCATGTTTTTCAATACCTGCGACAACTATACACTCGCAGGTGACTTTAAAAACATAGCCATGCTGCCAGGCCTTTGTTACATCTCCAGGGTCCATTTTGTTCATCTAAAATTCTTGAGGCAACATCTCTTGATGAGTAAGATGTTGTACTTAGAAAAATATTGTGACATTAATGGTATGTACTAGCAATCATTTTTTTTTTTAAAAAAATAGTAATGTCTTACTCTGAGTTCTCAGTATAATCTTTAATTGTGTATTATGTAACATTTAAGAGAGACATTTCAATTGCCATTTAAATACATGTATTTTAGTTATAAACATGATCAGGACAGTTACAGTCGAATGTAAATTTTTTAGGACTAAAATAAAGCACTCGCCAAATAATAGATGTTTTGAGCCATTGACAGGAACACACAGAAGAATGAAATCTAGGGTCTAATAGATTTTCTGTTGCCCTAATCCCATGACACACACAAAAAAAAAAAAAAAATGAAAACTTGGCCTTACAGATTTTCTATTACTCTACTCCCATCTTTGATTTGTATCTACATCTACTCACCTACTTGTCAAGCCACCGTATGATGTATGAGTGAGGGTGCCATATACCATGCTAATAATTTCCTTTCCTATTCCACTCACAAATGGAGTGAGGAGAAACCAACTGTCTATATACCAAGCCATCCTTCTGAATCTGCTTAGTGTTTCCATCTCTTGGTCTCCCTCTAAGATTTTTACCCTCCACACTTCCATTCAGTACTAAATTGGTGATCCCTTGATGCCTCAGAACGTGTCATACCAACTGATCCCTCTTCCTAGTCAAGTTGTGCCACAAATACCTCTTTTCCCAAATTCTATTCAGTACCTCCTCGTTAGTTACGTGATCTATCCATCTAATCTTCAGCATTCTTCTGTAGCACCATGTTTCGAAAACTTCTATTCCCTTCCTGTTTAAACTATTTATCATCCATGTTTCACTTCCATACATAGCTACACTCCATACAAATACTTTCAGAAACGATTTCCTTACACTTAAATCTATACCCAATGTTAACAAATTTCTCTTCTTCATACGCTTTCCTTGCCATTGCCAGTCTTCATTTTATATCCGTTCTACTTCAACCATCATCAGTTATTTTGCTCCCCAAATAGCAAAGCTCATCTACTACTTTAAGTGTCTCGTTTCCTAGTGTAATTCCCTCAGGATCACCTGATTTAATTCGTCTACATCCCATTATCCTCGTTTTGCTTTTGTTGATGTTCATCTTACATCCTCCTTTCAAGACACTGTCCATCCCGTTCAGCTGCTCTTCCAGGTCCTTTGCTGTCTCTTGACAGAATTACAATGTTGTTGGCAAATCTCAAAGTTTTTATTTCTTCTCTGTGGATTTTAATTCTTACTCCAAATTTTTCATTTGTTTTCTTTACTACTTGCTCAAGATTGAATAACATCGGGGATAGGGTACAACTGTCTCACTCCCTTCCCAACCACTGCTTCCCTTTCATGCCCCTCGAATCTTATAACTACCATCTGGTTTCTGTACAAGTTGTAAATAGCCATTCGCTCCCTGTATTTTACACCTGCCACGTTCAGAGTTTGAAAAGAGTATTCCAGTCAACATTGTCAATAGTTTTCTCTAAGTCTACAAATGCTAAAAACGTAGGTTTGCATTTCTTGAACCTATCTTTTAAGGTAAGTGGTAGGGTCAGTACTGCCTCGCATGTTCCACCATTTCTACAGAATCCAAACTGATCTTCCCTGAGGTCGGCTTCTACCAGTTTTTCCATTTGTCTGTAAAGAATCCACGTTAGTATTTTGGAACTGTGATTTATTAAACTGATAGTTTGGTAATTTTCACACCTGTCAACACCTGCTTTCTTTGGGATTGGAATTATTATATTCTTCTTGAAGTCTGAGGATATTTCGCATGTCTCATATACCTTCTTCACCAATGAAAGAGTTTTGTCATGGCTGGCTCTCCTAAGGGTATCAGTAGTACAAATGGAATAATGTCTACTCCCAGGGCCTCGTTTTGACTTAGGTCTTTCAGTGCTCTGTTAATTTTTCCTGCCGTATCACATCTCCCATTTCATCTTCATCCACATTCTCTTCGATTCCCGTAATATTTCCCCCAAGTACATCACCCTTGTAGAGACCCTGTGTATACTCCTTCCACCTTTCTACTTTCCCTTCTTTGCATAGGATTGGTTTTTCCATCTGAGCTCTTGATATTCATACACCTGATTCTGTTGTCTCCGAATATCTCTCTAATTTTCCTGTAGGCAGTATCTGTCTTACCCTTAGTGATATATGCTTCTACTTCCTTACAATTGTCCTCGTGCCATCCCTGCTTAGCCATTTTGCACTTCCTGTCGCTCGTTTTTGTGACGTTTGTATTCCTTTTACCTGCTTCATTTACTAATTTTTGTTTTTTCTCCTTTCATCAATTAAATTCGATCTCTCTTCTCTTACCCAACGATTTCTACTAGCCCTTGTCTTTTTACCTACTTGATCCTCTGCTGCCTACACTATTTCATCTCTCAAACCTACCCATTCTTCTTTCATTGTATTTCTTTCCCCTGCTCTTGTCTGTCGTTCCCTAATGCTCTCTCTGAAACTCTCTACAACCTCTGGTTCTTTCATTTTATCCAGGTCCCATCTCCTTAAATTCCTATCATTTCGCAGTTTCTTTAGTTTTAAACTACAGTTCATAACCAATAAATTGTGCTCAAAGTCGACATCTGCCCCTGGAAATGTCTTACAATTTAAAACCTGGTTCCTAAATCTCTGCCTTACCATTATACACTCCTGGAAATTGAAATAAGAACACTGTGAATTCATTGTCCCAGGAAGGGGAAACTTTATTGACACATTCCTGGGGTCAGATACATCACATGATCACACTGACAGAACCACAGGCACATAGACACAGGCAACAGAGCATGCACAATGTCAGCACTAGTACAGTGTATATCCACCTTTCGCAGCAATGCAGGCTGCTATTCTCCCATGGAGACGATCGTAGAGATGCTGGATGTAGTCCTGTGGAACAGCTTGCCATGCCATTTCCACCTGGCGCCTCAGTTGGACCAGCGTTCGTGCTGGACGTGCAGACCGCGTGAGACGACGCTTCATCCAGTCCCAAACATGCTCAATGGGGGACAGATCCGGAGATCTTGCTGGCCAGGGTAGTTGACTTACACCTTCTAGAGCACGTTGGGTGGCACGGGATACATGCGGACGTGCATTGTCCTGTTGGAACAGCAAGTTCCCTTGCCGGTCTAGGAATGGTAGAACGATGGGTTCGATGACGGTTTGGATGTACCGTGAACTATTCAGTGTCCCCTCGACGATCACCAGTGGTGTAAGACCAGTGTAGGAGATCGCTCCCCACACCATAATGCCGGGTGTTGGCCCTGTGTGCCTCGGTCGTATGCAGTCCTGATTGTGGCGCTCACCTGCACGGCGCCAAACACGCATACGACCATCATTGGCACCAAGGCAGAAGCGACTCTCATCGCTGAAGACGACACGTCTCCATTCGTCCCTCCATTCACGCCTGTCGCGACACCACTGGAGGCGGGCTGCACGATGTTGGGGCGTGAGCGGAAGACGGCCTAACGGTGTGCGGGACCGAAGCCCAGCTTCATGGAGACGGTTGCGAATGGTCCTCGCCGATACCCCAGGAGCAACAGTGTTCCTAATTTGCTGGGAAGTGGCGGTGCGGTCCCCTACGGCACTGCGTAGGATCCTACGGTCTTGGCGTGCATCCGTGCGTCGCTGTGGTCCGGTCCCAGGTCGACGGGCACGTGCACCTTCCGCCGACCACTGGCGACAACATCGATGTACTGTGGAGACCTCACGCCCCACGTGTTGAGCAATTCGGCGGTACGTCCACCTGGCCTCCTGCATGCCCACTATACGCCCTTGCTCAAAGTCCGTCAACTACACATACGTTTCACGTCCACGCTGTCGCGGCATGCTACCAGTGTTAAAGACTGCGATGGAGCTCCGTATGCCACGGCAAACTGGCTGACACTGACGGCGGCGGTGCACAAATGCTGCACAGCTAGCGCCATTAGACGGCCAACACCGCGGTTCCTGGTGTGTCCGCTGTGCCGTGCGTGTGATCATTGCTTGTACAGCCCTCTCGCAGTGTCCGGAGCAAGTATGGTTGGTCTGACACACCGGTGTCAATGTGTTCTTTTTTCCATTTCCAGGAGTGTATAAATCTATCTGAGACCTTCCAGTGTCTCTAGGCCTCTTCAACATATACAACCTTCTTTCATGAATCTTAATCCAAGTGTTAGCTATGCTTAAGTTGTGCTTTGTGCAAAAATTCTACCAGGTGGTTTCCTCTTTCATTCGTTACCCCCAGTCCATATTCACCTAATACTTTTTCTTCTCTTCGTTTTCCTACTATTGAATTCCAGTCCCCCATGACTATTAAATAATTTCTTGTATTGCATCGCACATTCTTCAATCGCTTCATCTGCGGAACTAGTTGGCATAAAAACTTGTGCTACTGGGTAGGTGTGGGCTTTGTGTCCATCTTGGCTTCAGTAATGCAATCAGTATGCTGTTCATAGTATCTTGCCCGGTTCCTACGTTTTTACTCATTATTAGACCTACTCCTGCATTACCCATATTTGATTTTGTATTTATAACCCTGTATTCACCTATTCCTCCTGCAACTGAACTTCAGTAATTCCCAATATATCTAACTTTAACCTACCCATTTCCCTTTTTAAATTTTCTAACCTACCTGCCCAATTAAGGGATCTGACACTCCACTCTCCGATCCGTAGAACACCAGTTTGGTCTCTCCTGATATATTCATCTGTTAGAGCCCTAATTTCTCTTATCATGTTGTCATGGTTCTTATAAGAAATGTTTGTTGGTGGCAGTAGAATAGTTCTGCACTCAGCTGCAAAAGCTGATTCCCTAAAATTTCTCAACATCTTTTGTGAAAAGAAAATCACCTTACCTCCAGGGGCCTGCATTTGTGTTCCTGAAGCATCTACGTAACACTAGAGTGTTGATTGAACCTACTACTAGTGAATCTAGCCCACAAACACATTTTTCAAGCATGGATCACAATGGGTCACACAAGTGTTCTGTACATTGTCTCATCTACAGATGAACCACATTTTTCCTAAAATTCTCCCAATATATTGAAGTTCGCCATTCCCCTTCCCTACTACCATCCTTACATGTTTGCTACATTTCATATCACTTTGCAACATTACGCTTGAATGTTTTATCAGTGCGATTGTCAAGTTGCACACTACTAATACTGTATTCAAACACTCCAATATTATTTTTCCTAACCATCTGCATTAACTCAAATTATTCTACATTTAGAACAAGGTAGTATGTTTCTTGTTTATGATGTCCCACAATAGTTGACTTTTATTTTATTTTTTTCCTTTTCATCATTTAATGATTTTTTTCAGGTGATACTCTCCGGTATATCTTTTATAAACATGATGATAAATTAGAAACACTGTGTTAAAGAACTGAAATATTTGAGAGACTAAAATAACTTGCAAATATCTGCAGTTATCCGTTTGATTTCCTTAGCACTGCTGCTGAATGACCATCTTTGGAAATATCTTGTCAAAAATTTATTTGTACAGTGTGCCAAATTTAAAGAATTTTGCAAGTACATTGTTTTCTGTGTACCCTTCATCACAGGTTTAGTTTGACAGTTCTCCCAAAAAATATGTATTTTGGGCTTAGAGGAGATTCTTTTCACAAGCTTGCAGTTTTGTGGAATTTTTAAACCTGCCTAAAGCTTTGTCATCTGGCTGTAATGGTCAGAGAGGTGAAGATCTTTTATACATACACTGCTGATATCTGCAGATACACAGCATAACACTCGTGCTGTGTTTTTGGTTACTCCCATAGCAATATTTACCATTGATGCCATGCCAAAAGTATTAAAAATGTGTAGGAAGTTGTTACTAGCTTCATTCCTAACACTTGTGTTAATGTTCATATCTCCCTCTGTGACTTCTCCTTGTTCTCTCCACAACATTCTCACTGTAAAAACGTTTACTACACCCCTCACTTTCCTACATCTCCCAGGATTTCCCCTCATTGTCAAATCACAGCAAAAGAATTGGTACACTAGACCTTACATCATTTTAATAAAGGCCTTTTTCATTGCTCTGTTTGTGGAAAAGGATAATGCAAAAGGACACCTAACTTTCTGCAGGGAAAATTTTCATGTTTGCGAATGTTGTTGATTTTTTATACATATGTTATAACAATGTTTGGTGCCTAATTTCTCATTATGGACGTGTGTGTAAATATCTGGATCTTTAAGCTGGAAAAATATCATCTCCACACAGAAACAATGGGCATTTATTGTATTAGGAACTCTATTCTTAACTGTTCTAATGTGGGTCTGAAAGTGTAAATTTTTACAGATAATGTGTTCAATGTGACTAAATCAAGTGTGGATCCTGAAGCTATGTCTCCTTAGTGTTCTCATATTATTTGCACACTATTCTTATTGCTTGATTTATTTTATTTTATTTATTTATTTTTTGTGTGCAAATTCTTCATTTCTGCTGTATTACTGCAGAAGAGTATACCATGAAAGAATACAAAATGGCAGTGTGAAAAGTATGCAAGCAATTTGGTCTGTAGGTGAGAGTATAAAATAAAGAGTAATTAGTGTCTCAGTTTTATAACATTGTGTACTGCAACTGACATGGTAGGAGCATCACAGCTAGCCTTACACAAATAAAAATCAGTTTTTTAAATGAGCAGCCTTGAAGAGAGCTGCTGACCTTGCCAAAATGTTGCTTGTAGCAGAGCTGCAAGACTGGTCAAGCAACTTACTGTTGGAGATCTCCTGCATAAATTGGCATTATTTCTCCCAACTGATTGATTGTGAATGTAGCCAGCTTTTAAATATTAACTAATGTTGTCAAGGGTAGTAAACCTACTTTGATTTTAGCTAATTTATTTGCTGTTTTCACCTTTTTCAAATTTTTGGAGCAAAGATCTTGTGAAACTTGTATGTTAACAATATATTTCGCAGGATTTTTAGCTAATTTTATCTTCTTTTTGCGTTGTTTCTGGAACAAAGGGAAAGGACTTCACTGTCTGCAGTTGTAAGACCAATGTGTCACCATAAATAAGTATTTTATGTTAAAGATAAATATATCAAATCTTAGTAGGCACAAAGCGAGTAGTCTCATTATTGCTGTGCTAATTACCTAGCAAGCTGTTGCAGTTTGCACTTACATGCTGGTAGAAATGTCTCTTTGTAATATTTAATCTACTATACTCAAATCTCTATGTACTTCTAAGTTAACATTGCATAAAAATGTCTTGTTGTTCATACTAAAAATGTTTTTACTTGCCATTCAGGGCTCAAAACCTCCACAGTTAATTAATATATGAGCAGTGAATAATGACAAATGCATTAGCGTTTGTTGTTTGATAATGCCTTTTATGCAAGACGTTATATTCCTCAATGAGCTAATGGTTAAACATTTAAAGCTTCTTGCATGTTCATTCCTCTTGAGGACTCATTTTTGCCTGACGCTACTACCAAACATGAGTTGTCTAACGTCTTTATAAATGTGATCCGCTATGAAAGAAATTAATGCTGCTGCCTAAAAAATGGTGAACTAATGTGGTATTTCATGGCTTGCAATTATGTTTGTGTTGTTGTACAACAAATTGTTTTAAGGTTTTCTCCATATCTAATTTATTTCATCATTTGCAAAATTAATATTTTATGTTGTAGCTTATTTGACCCATTACATCTTGCTCTTTTCTTAAATCATTATCATATTGCATTACATACTATTCCTGCAAATCTTCTATAGTCGCATTTGACTATCTAGTCTATGGCAAGCAAAAATACACCAGACAGCTCCTCTATAAGATGCAACAACATTCCCTATCTACTGATTAATTGTGTGGAATGTAGCTCCCTCTGTAACTCGTGCAAATGTGAAGACTGTGGGTAGAGCAGGCTAAGTTAACAGTGTTTATTTACATCTGATGATATTTAAACATATTTGGTACTGCTGCCTTAAAAAACTCAGTAGAGTGGATGTGAGGAGATGACACTGCTGCCTTAAAAAACTCAGTAGAGTGGATGCAAGGAGATGAAATGTGGAGGAGGATAGATAGTGGGAGGGGCTGGTTGTTGACGGCTGGAAAGGAGAGGCCCTAGTGCACAGGATAGGGCTGTGGCACTAGTGACTGCACCACAGCAGAGGCAAGGGGAGTTTCGTGTGACACACTGACACAGAGCAGTGGCCTCAGAGGGAGGGATACAACAGAGGAGGGTGAATGTGTAACATACATGAACACAGGGGTGGAGATGAGTGTGGAATGGGCTACTAGAGATTGTGGTAAGGAGGATTTTGAGATATATTGTAAGGACAATTTTTGTTTATGTAGTTGAAAGAGGCTGGCATTGGATTGGCAGCAGGGGAAGGGGGGGGGGGGGGGCAGGATTGAGATGTCAGGGTTGTGTAGAAACCATTGAAGTGTAGTTGGGGTGAGAGGCTAAGGTAGAATTGAGCACACACAAAAGCGTGGTAGGACCTTTACTTAAATATGTCCTCCACCAGTGACAAATAATATCACATCGAGATTTGAATCACTCCCATACACACATAAGCATGTCCTTCTGTCATTGATGTTAAGGTAGTACAGATCCAGTGCAACTCTTCTAGGTTTCTTTGGTAGTGTTGGTGCATAAATGTTGTCCTTAATGAAAACCTCCAGGAAGAAGTCACTGGGTGTCAAATCCAGAAACTATGGAGGCCAGATGAGATCTGCTAGTCATCAGCTGTTTGATGACCATTCCAATGACTTGGTAGAGTTTCGTTCAGTTATTCACGCACTTGGCGACTCCAGTGAGGGGGTGCCTCATCTTGTTGTAAAATGTTGTTCTCATTCAGGCTCAGAAACAACCAATTTTGAACATAGTAAGATACTGCTGATCGTTTAGTGTTTGCATCATAGAGAAACTGACCATAAAGAGATGAGTGGGATACCACAAAAACACATTGACTTTGGCTGAATCTTGTTTAGTTTTTGCATGTTGGTTTTGTAGGCTCCATATTTGAACATTCTGTTTGTTTACTTTCCTACTAATCAGGGAAGTCACTTCACTGAAGATGATGCGTTGTGGGGAAGTATCGTCATTGTCATTAGCACTCTGAAGCTCATCAGGAAATGTCACATGTTTGTGTTTGTCGTCATTATGCAGAGCCTATAACAGCTGTAATTTGTGTGGCTTCATAGCCAACTGACATCTCAAAACATGCAGAATTGTTGGTGTAGTCAGTTGTAACTCTCAACTGGCATGATGAGATGACTTTGTAAGACAGTGTAGGAAAGCAGTTTGAATTCATGTGACAATTATCGTCAGAAACATTAGGGCAGCAAGGACTTGTTCCTTTAAATGCACATCTTGTGAATACAAATTGTTGATGCTATCTCTGAATATTCCATCCATTCAGAGGATTTGTTTGATATCTCAATCTTGAACCTCTTTGCACTGTAATCACAGAATTAAACTTTGCAAATTCAGTAACACAAACTTATTTCTGCTTTGGAATAGCCTTTTTGCAACATGTGATTGTAACCAAGCAAGCAGAAGAAAACTGACATGTATATAAACTAAACGATGTATTCATTCCTCCAGTAACCTAGCTGTGGTGCAGCTATCAACATTTTTGACGACATGATACTTTGTAATATGTATATTCTTTTTGAAACATCCTGTGTATAAGACCCTATTTTCTGTTCTAACTCCCTCTACATCTGTAGCCTGAAAGCACTGAAGTGCATGGGAGAGGGATACCTCCCATCTTACTAGATTTAGAATTTTTCCCTTTTCTGTTCAAGTAAGGAGAGCAGAAATAATGATTTTAAATGGCTCTATACATGCCAATCTTCTCCTCACAATCCATACAGGAGTGATACAAAGGGGTTGTAGTATATTCCTAGAGCCATTATTTGAAGTCGATTCTTGAAACTTCGTAACTATGTTTACTCAGAATAGTTTACATCTATCTTTTGGTGTCTACCAGTTCAGTCTTTGCTGTGACACTCTCCCATGGACCAAACAAATCTGGACCATTTCTGCTGCCCTTATCTGTACACATTCAATATCCTCTGGTAGCCCTGTTTGGCATGACCCCCACACACTTCAGCATATTCTGGGATGGTTCACAAGAGTGATTTGTAAGCAATTGCCTTTGTAGACTGGTTGCATCTTCCTAGGATTCTGCCAATAAACTGAAGTCTGCCACCTGCTTTGCCCACAACTGCACCTATGTGATCATTCCATTTCATATCGCTACAAAGGTATTTGTATTAGTTGATTAGTTACAACTGCGACTCATTAACATTATAGTCACAAGATACGATGTTTTCTCATTTTGTGAAGTGCTTAAGTTTATGAACATGTAAACCAAGTTGCCAATCTGTGCATCACTGTGAAATCTTATGATGATGTGACTCAGTATTCATGGAGCTTCTATCAGACAATTCTTCATTATAGATAACTGCATATCAGTGGAAAGCCTAAGGTTGCTATTAATATTGTCCACATGGTCATTAATATGAAACATGAACAACAAGGGTTCCAACACACTTCTGTGGGCACACCCAAAGTGACTTCACCTGTCAGTGACTCTGCGTACAAGGTAACTTGCTGCATCCTTCTTACTGAAAAGTCCTCAACCCAGTCACAAATCTTCCTTGACCTCATTTGATAGAACTTTTGATAAAAAGTATAGATGAAGAGCTGAGTCAAATGCTTTTTGGAAATGGAGAAATAATGGATCTATCTAACTGCTGCGATCCACAGATTTCAGTATGTTGTGTGAGAAAAGTGCAAGTCCAGTTTCATATGTTCGATGTTTTCAAAATCCATGCTGGTTGACATGGACATCATTCTGTTAAAGATACCTAATTATATTTGAGCTCATTGTATTCTCTAAGATTGTGCAACAGATCATTGTCAATGATATTGGATGGTAATTCTGTGGTCTTTCGTGACGTGCTTTTTACAATGACTGGGGGAATGGTCTTTTGTTTGAGAGATCTACTATAGATTACAGGTAAAAGATGGACTAACTCGGCCTCAAATCGAGTGTAGGTTCTGACAGGGATTCCATCAGGTCCTGGAGCTTTGTTCAATTTTAACAGTTTCAGTTGTTTCTCAATCCCACTGTCACCGACACCTGTAACACTCATCTTTTCATTGGTACGAAGATTAATTAGGGCAGCTCTCCTGGGTTTACCTTTGTAAAGGAACATTTGAACGTTGAGTTAAGCATCTCTACTTTCGCTTTGGCTTTGCTACCCTCAATGTCAGTTCCTGTCTCATTTACGAGTGCATCAATGCTAACTTTAATGCCTGTACATATGAGCAAAATATGAGTTTTAAGAAAGATCATTTGACAGTAGAGCTGGTAGTTGGTATATTTAGCTTAATGGGTACATCTACAACTTCTGCATCCATACTCTGCAAACTGCACGAAGTGCATGGCAGAGGGCACGTCCCATTGTACCAGTTATTAAGGTTTCTTCCTGTCCCTTTCA
The DNA here is from genome assembly GCF_021461385.2 of Schistocerca piceifrons. NCBI lineage: Eukaryota > Metazoa > Arthropoda > Insecta > Orthoptera > Acrididae > Schistocerca > Schistocerca piceifrons. The sequence goes on along the minus strand of NC_060141.1, from coordinate 249,182,149 downwards.
CAAATGGAGCATGGGAAGAATAGTTGTTTGAATGTCTCCATGTGTGCTGTAATTTTTATAATATTATTCTCACGACTTCTATGTGAGTGATACATAGGGGGTTGCAATATAGTCCTAGACTCATAATTTAAAGCCAGTTCTTGAAACTTTGCTAGTAGACACTCTCAGTACAGTTTAAGCCTATCTTCGAGTCCATCATTTCAGTTTTGTCAGCATCACTGTAACACTCTTTCACAGGTTGAACAAACCTGTAAACATTTGTGCTCCCCTTCTATGTAAACATTCAATATCCCCTGTTAGTCCTATTTGGTAGGGACCCTATGTACTTGAGCAATATTGTAAAATGTGTCACTAAAGTGCTTTGTAAGCAATCTCCTTTGTATATTGATTGCACTTCCCCAGTATTCTACTGCTGATATTTTTACAAAGGCACAGACGGTGTTTAGAAAGGATAGATTGCATGCAACCGGTGGTGGCGTGTTTGTCGCTGTTAGTAGTAGTTTATCCTGTAGTGAAGTAGAAGTGGATAGTTCCTGTGAATTATTATGGGCGGAGGTTACACTCAACAACCAAGCTAGGTTAATAGTTGGCTCCTTTTACCGACCTCCCGACTCAGCAGCATTAGTGTCAGAACAACTGAGAGAAAATTTGGAATACATTTCATATAAATTTTCTCAGCATGTTATAGTCTTGGATGGAGATTTCAATTTACCAGATATAGACTGGGACACTCAGATGTTTAGGACGGGTGGTACGGACAGAGCATTGAGTGACATTATACTGAGTGCACTATCCGAAAATTACCTCGAGCAATTAAACAGAGAACCGACTCGTGGAGATAACATCTTGGACCTACTGATAACAAACAGACCCAAACTTTTCGACTCTGTAAGTGCAGAACGGGGAATCAGTGATCATAAGGCCATTGCAGCATCCCTGAATATGGATGTTAATAGGAATATAAAAAAAGGGAGGAAGGTTTATCTGTTTAGCAAGAGTAATAGAAGGCAGATTTCAGACTACCTAACAGATCAAAACGAAAATTGCTGCTCTGACACTGACAATGTTGAGTGTTTATGGAAAAAGTTCAAGGCAATCATAAAATGCGTTTTAGACAGGTACGTGCCGAGTAAAACTTTGAGGGACGGGAAAAACCCACTGTGGTTCAAAAACAAAGTTAGGAAACTACTGTGAAAGCAAAGAGAGCTTTACTCCAAGTGTAAATGCAGCCAAAACCTCTCAGACAAACAGAAGCTAAACGATGTCAAAGTTAGCGTAAGGAGGGCTATGCGTGAAGCGTTCAGTGAATTCGAAAGTAAAATTCTATGTACCGACTTGACAGAAAATCCTAGGAAGTTCTGATCTTACGTTAAATCAGTAAGTGGCTCGAAACAGCATATCCAGACACTCCGGGTTGATGGTGGCATTGAAACAGAGGATGACACGCGTAAGCTGAAATACTAAACACTTTTTTCCAAAGCAGTTTCACAGAGGAAGACTGCACTGCAGTTTCTTCTATAAATCCTTGCACAAACGAAAAAATGGCTGACATCGAAATAAGTGTCCAAGGAATAGAAAAGCAACTGGAATCACTCAACAGAGGAAAGTCCACTGGACCTGACGGGATACCAATTCGATTCTACACAGAGTACGCAAAAGAACTTGCCCCCTTTCTAACAGCCGTGTACCGCAAGTCTCTAGAGGAACGGAAGGTTCCAAATGATTGGAAAAGAGCACAGGTAGTCTCAATTTTCAAGAAGGGTCGTTGAGCAGATGCGCAAAACTATAGACCTATATCTCTGACGTTGATATGTTGTAGAATTTTAGAACATGTTTTTTGCTCGCGTGTCATGTCGTTTTTGGAAACCCAGAATCTACTCTGTAGGAATCAACATGGATTCCGGAAGCAGCGATCGTGTGAGACCCAACTCGCTCTATTTGTTCATGATACCCAGAAATTATTAGATACAGGCTCCCAGGTAGATGCTATTTTCCTTGACTTCCGGAAGGCGTTCGATACAGTTCCGCACTGTCGCCTGATAAACAAAGTAAGGGCCTACGGAATATCAGACCAGCTGTGTAGCTGGATTGAAGAGTTTTTAGCAAACAGAACACAGCATGTTGTTCTCAATGGAGACACGTCTACAGACGTTAAAGTAACCTCTGGCGTGCCACAGGGGAGTGTTATGAGACCATTGCTTTTCACAATATATATAAATGACCTAGTAGATAGTGTCGGAAGTTCCATGTGGCTTTTCGCGGATGATGCTGTAGTATACAGAGAAGTTGCAGCATTAGAAAATTGTAGTGAAATGCAGGAAGATCTGCAGCGAATAGGTATTTGGTGCAGGGAGTGGCAACTGACTCTTAACATAGACAAATGTAATGTATTGCGAATACATAGAAAGAAGGATCCTTTATTGTATGATTATATGATAGTGGAACAAACACTGGTAGCAGTTACTTCTGTAAAATATCTGGGAGTATGCATGCGGAACGATTTGAAGTGGAATGATCATATAAAATTAATTGTTGGTAAGGCGGGTACCAGGTTGAGATTCATTGGGAGAGTCCTTAGAAAATGTAGTCCATCAACAAAGGAGGTGGCTTACAAAACACTCATTCGACCTATACTTGAGTATTGCTCATCAGTGTGGGATCCGTACCAGATCGGGTTGACGGAGGAGATAGAGAAGATCCAAAGAAGAGCGGCGCGCTTCGTCACAGGGTTATTTGGTAACCTTGATAACGTTACGGTGATGTTTAGCAAACTCAAGTGGCAGACTCTGCAAGAGAGGCGCTCTGCATCGCGGTGTAGCTTGCTCGCCAGGTTTTGAGAGGTCGTGTTTCTGGATGAGGTATCGAATATATTGCTTTCCCCTACTTATACCTCCCGAGGAGATCACGAATGTAAAATTAGAGAGATTCGAGTACGCACGGAGGCTTTCTGACAGTCATTCTTCCCGTGACCCATACGCGACTGGAACAGAAAAGGGAGGTAATGACAGTGGCATGTAAAGTGCCCTCCGCCACACACCGTTGGGTGGCTTGCAGAGTATAAATGTAGATGTAGATGTAAACTGAAGTTTACCACCTGCTTTACCCACAACTGAACCTATGTGATCATTTCATATCCCTACAAAGTATTACATCCAGGAATTAATATGAGGTGGTTGACTCCAACTGTGACTCATTGATATTGTAGTCATAGGAAATTACATTTTTCATTTTGTGAAGTGCACAATTTTACGTTTCTGAACATCACTAGTTTGGTCCCTTCCCCCCCTCTTTTAAACCAACCAACCAACCAACTAAGAATGTCTGCCATCTGTCTGTCAAAGCAAGTCGTTACGGTAGTGTGTAGTGTCTCACTCAAGGAAGCCACAAGAGTTTATGCCACCAGGTACAATTTGTGTCATTGCATATTGAGAGAAATTGCAAAGTCTTTGCATAGCCTTTAAAATTAAACCAATACACTAGCTGTTGTTTCATAAAGTAGTTCAGTTCAGCAGCGCTTTGTGATATGCAGGCCATTGCTAGTAACCATTGACAGTATCTTTGGAGGAAGGTGTTATATCAGAGGAATAAGAACTAAAGAAAATACTTAACAAATGAGTAGAGAATGTGTAAGACACACAAAGCATCCCAGAAAATTGTTTTCTTTTTGTTACAGGGACAAAAATTTGAGGTGTCAAACAGTTTGTTGCGGTAATGTGGATCACGTTCTTCATTGTTGTTGTCCTGGAGACTTAGACTTCATTTCCTTTCTGTTATTTCCATGGATGCTAAAATCTTATGACAGTATCCTGGCCTAAACTTGCACATGAACTGTGCCACTTTTTATAGATCAGGAAAGGTTTTTTGCTCTGATGAAGGATGTAACTGTGAAAAATTCAAAATGTTAAGATAAATTCTGCACATCAGCCTGCATTGCCCTCTTATGATTATGGTACATGAATGGGCAAAACAAAAACCAAAAGTCTGATTTTTTTCCATTGACATACATTATTAGTTCTTTCAGTTTTCTTTGGAAAGAATTATTGAGCTTTTTTATCTTAGCTTGATAATAACCACAAGTAGTTCTTTCAGATAATCGTAAACAAACTAGACATTGAAAGAATGTTACATTTCTCCTGGCTTTCTCTAGACACCTTGAATCTGTCTTCCATATCGACTATTAACTGCTATTTGCATTGTGTTGCATATTGTAGTTGTTCATATTTATTGATGTATCTGCTAGGAGTATTGAATATCTACATTAGTGAAATGATGATGGCAACCTCACAGGTAAAATAGCCCCTCATTTGGGTCGCTGGGTGGCCACTACTCATGAGAATGTCGTCATTAGGAAAAACAAAACTGGCAGTCTGTGGATGGGAGTGTGGAATGTTAAATCTCTTAATTGGACTGGTAACTTAGAAAATTTAAAAAGGGACTTGGATAGATGAAGTTCGATAAAGTGGCAAAATGAAATAGAGGCAATGTAAGACGAGGTCTAAGCATGTGTAAGAAAATAGTAATATGGGTAATGTTCTATATGCACCACAATGAACACATTACCGTAGCCAAAATAAACACACAAGCAACATTCACCACAGTAGTACTGGGGTATATGCCAACTAGCTCCACAGGAAATGCAGAGATTGAAAGAATATGTGGTGAGATAAAAGAAATTATTCGGCTAATTAAGGCAGAGGAAAATTTGTGACTGATGACTGAAGAAGAGGAGTAAGGAGGGAAGGGGGAAGTAGAAAGAGGGAGAGAAGGAAAAATAGGAGAACATGGACTGGGGGAGGAAATGAGAGCAAGCCTCATGGTAGAATTTTGCACAGAGTGTAATTTAATCATCGCTAACACTTGGTTTAAGAATCGCAAAAGAAGGGAGAGTATTTGGGAGGGACTGAGGGACCTGGAGACATCAGGTTTAAGGTTGATTACATAAAGGGAAGAGCTTTTGTAACCATTAAGCTGTAACACACTTCCAGGAGCAGATATGGGTCCTGAACATAATTTATTGGTCATGAACTGTAGATTAAAACTGAAGAATTTGGAAAAAGGTAGGAAATTAAGGTGATGGGTCCTGGATAACTTCAAAGAACCAGAGGTTGTCAAGAGTTTCAAAAGTAGCATTAGGAGACATTTGACTGAAACAGGGAAAGGAATACAGAAGACAGCAAATGGGTAACTTTGACAAATGAAATAGTAAAGGCAGCAGAGGATCAAATAGGAAAAAGAAAGACAAGGCCTAGTAAAGATCTTTCAATATCACAGAAGACACTGAACTTAATTGATGAAATGAGAAAATATAAAAATGCAAGAAATGGAGCTGGTCAAAGGGAGTACATATGTATTAAAAATGAGATTGACAGAAAGTGCAAAGTGGCCAAACAGGAATGGCTAGAGGACAAATGTTAAGACTATAGAAGCATGTATAACTAGTGTGAAGATATACTGCATACTGGAAAATTAGAGGCCTTTGGAGAAATGAGAAGCAGCAGTATTATTAAGAGCTCAGATAGCCAATACTAAGCAAAGAAGGGAAAGATGAAGGAATATATAAAGGCATTATTAGAGAAAGAGAAGAGAAAGTAGATAAAATTCTCTTGTAACTGCTGAACTCCTTGTGAGAGCCAGCCAGGTGAAACAAATCCACCTTGTGTGCAAGATATGAGGCAGGGAAAATACTCTGACTTCAGAAGTAACTAATAACTTCAAAGACAAAGGAATTAAGTGCCAAAAAGTTTGAAGATTACTGAACTAACAGTTTAATCATTACACTGAGGAAATGCTGTAACAAATAGCTCAGAAAAGACTGTGCAGAAGGGTCTTTGTGCTTGCTTCCTATTTGAGCTAGCAACATTGGGTAAAAAGTTTTTGGTTTAAGCTGGACCAGTGGCCATTTGTATAGCCATTTGAACATTGCTCTTACTGTAGTTATGTTACAAAGGAAAATCCAGGACGGAACATTGTCTCTCTGCGACTCAGCTTCTCTGCTATGTGGAAAGTTTCAAAATTCATAATATTGTAGTTATGATCAGTATATTATCATGGTTTGGATGATGAACCAGAGCTGTTGCCCAAGCAACATTAATTAAGCTGAAGTTAATGCTCAGTTAATGCCACCATTTGGAGTTTATGTGCAAAAACATGCAAAAAAATATGTTCTTCTGGGAGGTTAGTGAAGTGCACCACTTGTATACATTAAACTTGTATGATGATGTATGGAAAGGTCTAGTTGAGAATTACAAATTAATTATTAATAAAGGAGACTCACCAAAAGGCACAAGCACTGCATCATCAATAGGTAAATAAACAAAAGGTACAGAGCTTGGCTAGCTATCAGAATGCACTTCCTTTTACAAGCCTTTAGGAAAAACATACCCACAAACACACACACACACACACACACACACAGACACACACTCACCCATGTACAATAGCTTGGAAAAGGCTGTGCACAGGGGTCTTGGTGCTTGGTTCCTATTTGAGCGCAATTTAGGGAGACATACGCCTATCTCCCTACGTTGTGCTCAGTCGACTGCCACCTCTTTCCAATGAGTGTACTGGGATGAGGTAAGGGTGTGGGGCAGGGTGAGGTGGTGTGAGGAATGGAGAAAGGTGGGAGGCAGAGAGGGGGTTGCGGGAGGTGTGTAGTGGCTCTTGGGAGAGTGGGGAGCTGTCTGTGGGCTAGCTAGGGGTGTAGGTAGAGGAGGCAGATGGCTGGGCACGTGATTTCGTAGACTAGGGCCTAAGATAGTACACAGCTACCTGTTTTGAGGACACAAACTGGGTAGGGGTACTAGGGCAGGAGACTGTACACACACGCGCACTCTTTTGTGGGGGTTGGGGAGACGGTGAGTTACCTTAGGTTTAGGCCAAGGTGGTCACAGGAAAGAAGGATAAGGTGTAAGGATAGCTCCCATCTGTGCAACTCAGAAAAATTGGTGGTGGTGGGGAGGATCCAGATGGCATGGGTTGTGAAGCAGCTATTGAAATCTCACATGTTGTGCACTGCTGCATATTCTGCCACTGTATGGTCCACTTTGTTTTTGGCAACAGTTTCATGGTGGCCATTCATTCTAGTTGACAGCTTGTTGGTTGTCATACCAGTGCAAAACACTATGCAGTGGTTGCAGCAGAGCTGATAATTAACTTGGCTGATTGCACAGGTGGCCCGGCCTCTGATTGGGATAGGATAAGATTGTGAACAGGACTGGAGTAGCTGGTGCTGGGTGAGTGGACTGGCCTTTCCGCAGGGTATGACATCTGTCGCAGGGGATTGGGGGTGGGAATGGCATAGGGATGTACAATGCTGTTGTGGAGGTTGGGTGGGTGACAGAGCGTCACTTTGGGATGCTTTGGAAATATCTTGAGTAGGATGTCCCTCATTCCAGGCCATGATGATTGTTACCAAAGTCCTGATGAACGATGTGGTTCAGGCGTTCTGGGGTGGTATTGGGTGACAAGGGGGCCGCTTCTTTGTGGTTGGTTCTTGGAATGCTTGTGAGGATATGGCATGGGAAATATGTTTGTGAATTAGGTCTGGAGAGTATTGCCTGTCTGTGAAGGCCTTTGTGAGGTGAGGGAGTTCTTGTCACTACAGATGTGTCTACCACTGGCCAGACTGCATGGGGGGGGGGGGGGGGGGATTTTTTGGTGTGGAAGCTGTCAAAGTGCAGGTGATTAGTGGGTTTGATGTGGACCGAGGTGTGTAGGAAGCCATGTGAGAGGAGGAGATCGACATCTAGGGAGGTGGCACAATGGGTGGAGGAGGACTGGGTGAAGAGGATGGGAGAGAAGGTATTGAGGTTGAGGACGAATGAGGATAAGGTGTCCTGGCCTTGGGTCCAGATTATAAGGATGTCATCAGTAAACATGAACCAGACCAGGGATTTGGGAAACTAGCAATGTGAATTGTCCTCTATGATACTATAAATTAAATTCTGACAGGTGAAAAAGAGATTCTAGCCTGCTTGTGTGTGTGTGTGTGTGTGTGTGTGTGTGTGTGTGTGTGTTACATCAATGAAACATAATGGGTTTAGATTTCAAGGTGTTCACATGGAGAACAGATAGATTGAAATAAGTGCATTGGAAACACTAGACCACAAAATAGTCACTTCAGTTTGCTTTCAGTACAGCTTACTTTGTATTTATGACCATTCCCAAAATGTCAAAAATGTTGTAGTATACAATCAAAAACTGAATAATGTATCAATAAAGTAGCTTCAATGAAGTTTAAATGCTAATTATGTAAAATGTTAATTTGGAGAATTTTCATTTAATTTCAGTTGCATTTGAGAAGTAACATAAGCAGTCCATATTAAGTGATGGATAGTTGTTAAAGTAACCTACATAATCAGTTTGGAGTAGCTGCATTTCTGGGATAAATATTCTGACCATTCACACGCCTGACTTTATTCAAAGGGTCTTTGGAATGTGGTGAATGGTGGCTTCGGAAACAGGTTATCAGCTTAGAAGACAACTTATTTCCTTTTGTGTGATCATCAAGAATGTTATGGTGGGATTATTTGAAAAGACTGCAATTGTTTTTAGTGTACATGGTGTGATAGGATGTGCCATGTGTTGTTATTTCTGTGAACATCTTTTTTTATAATATAAAACAGTAATTTACTTCTAAATGAAACCCACAGTTTAAAAGCTAATGGTGCAGAGCAATTGTTCATTTTTGAAACGAAGGACTTTTTTTGGTTAGAATTGCAGGCAGAATGGGAGGGTTACTCCATGTGTTCATGGAATTCTGCAGGATACATATGCAATTGCCTGTTAAATCAGAAAAATGATGACAACCATCAACGATTTGTAAGAATATGAAATGGCACAGTCACATAGCCTCAGCTGTAGGTAAAGAACATATTAGACTTTTAACTCATTGTTAGTATACTAGTGAAATGCAACCACTGCACATAGCAGACTACTTAAAATCACTCATGCAGTCCATCCTAGAATATCGCTGAAGTGTCCATGTAGGACTAAAGGAGGGTGTGGATATTAAACATACAACGGTAAGTTTGTGTTCTTATGTAGTGAATGCAGTGCAAGGAAACAAACTGCTGTGTGCAATGCACATCCTGAATGTTTTTAAGAAACTCTTAGTATTGTAAAATGTCATGCTTTGGCTTTATTTATTTCTATTAATTTAATAAAATTAATTAGAGGAGGCTAGAATGAAGCGTGTGGTAAAATGGGACACAGAGGTGTCCTCTTTTGTTAACTCTTCTAATTTTTAAAATTTTTATTTACTGTTTTACTTGTTTGTATTTTTCCAGGTGATTGGTGGGATGATACCTCATGCAGGACCATGTTGACACCTCTCCACCCATTGTTAGTATTGTAATAATTGTTCATAACATATCATAATAGAATGTGTCACTAATAACAGGTTGTCTGTACTGTAAGTTTTACGCCAGTTATATTTCACAAAGTCCGAGAAAGTTGTTGAAGAGACAGAAGTATAGTGAGATAGTGAGAAGTCAATGGTTGTAACATTAACCGACTTTTATGTCGGTGCTTGGCAGAACATGTTGATAATATTAAAAAGGGAAACTTGCTAATGTTCGTGCTGAACATCAGGAAGTGTTTATTTATAATAAAACACGCAATAAAGGAGTTTTCATACACAGCTAAGAGTTTTGACATTCATGATCCCTTATCAACTGGCTGCGTTTATTTAAATCATCATTTGGCTATATTTGGATATAGAAGTTGTAGTCATAAAATGAAATAATTTGGACCAAAAATCCTTGTCTTATTTTAAAATTGCTAACTTGAGCTCCACTGTTGTATCCCATCATGCTAATGCTTGTATACCAGAGTGCCTCCTCTTCAGCTGTGTGTCTGATGGTGTCCAGTTATCATACTAGCTGGATGTTGTCAATGTTGTTATTTCTGTGCTAAGTAGTCTGTTAATGACATTTATAAGTTTTTGGGTCATCTTTACTTCTGGCCAGTACAGTCATGTTGTATCCATTGCGTACTGTTACCTCTGTACTTCTATACCTATTCTTAATATTTCTATCATTTTCGAAACGCTTCATGTACACAATTAAGCAAAAGTTGTGATGAGCTGCAATTCTTGTGTAATAAACTCTTTTTAGTGCCGTTTGACTTGTGTTATCACGCTGCCTTGTTTTTGGCAAATATTGAATTCTTACATGTCCTTGTACGCCGCCTCTCTTCCGCTTACAAAGCTGAAGATCCAATTTCACAAATGAGCGTCTGGTGTAGTGACTAATGTTATTTCTCCTATTTCTTCTATCATATAAAACTCAACAGGATCATCCTACAAGTGTCAAAAGATATTGAAGACTCATGACATTGTCAGTTTTAAAAGTGGTTACATTTGTGGAGTGATCTTACATTTGCATAATATTCACGGTGAATAAAAGTTTGTCTACCATCACTTATAAATTTCTATAACTACACAATTTTATTGCCCAGGTATATATTTGTTTATAATTAATGTTTTTAATTCTTATTTGTTATGTAGTACTGGAAATTTGAAACAAATACACTTAACTTTCTGTAATTCCCTACAGTTCTCATGTTTCAAAGTTGACTCCAATTATGTACACAAAGTAAGTGATGATAGATTTTATTGTAATATCTTCCGTGATACAGTGGTTCTCTGTAATACTGCTTGTAAAGAGCATCAGCTCCATTATATATGGATCACATTGGAAAATGCTTCTTAATTAGTACAAGCAGCAAAGAATGTTGTCTCATCATCTTGGTAAGAAGAATGTCAGAAAAATGGCTCTACTGGCTTGTTTCCAGCTCTGAATGACAGTCAGTCTTTTGCAGATTTGTGGTTTTTATTGTAATTACTTTATTTATGGTTATTCTTTTATAACAACAAGTGAAACAAATCCGCAGTAGGTTCCCTGTAATGCTGTGACATGTTGCAGCTTAAGAGTTGTACATTGTACCTAATTCTCACATAATTTATTTGTATGCTTTGTTGAATGATAGGAGAGCTGGAGTGATGTGGGGGCTGATTCTGTTTAACAGTTGCAGTTAGTTTTAACATAACAAAATCAGCACAGAATCCTAAAGGACGAAAACTGGCTTTCACAGTGTTGCATAGCTGAAAACATTATACCAAGAAGCTGTATATTGTTTATTTTTTCCTGTTGTGGTGGTCACTGTGGAACATCAGAAAGTTCATTCTCAATGTTCCATACTGGCTTAGTATCAAAGTACTCACAACTTCCCAGAGATAAGCTTGCACCATATCTCATCTGATATACACAGTATTTGTTAGAGAGCTGATAAAAGTTTGAGGCGCAATTCTTGGGAGTGTAATCAGTTGTTTATTGAGTAAATAACCTCTTTCTCATAGCACTTCAGACATTATGTCGTTATGTGGTCTCATACAATTTTGAATCCTTTGCAATTGATGGACCATCAAATTTCAATTTATAACAAAGACAGTAAGTGTTCACCCACTTTGTTTGAATCATATCGAGGTTTACTGAACTGAGAGACATCTATAATAGCACATTCCCTAAAGAGACAAATAACTATTGCTAGAAACTTATAGGAAAAATGAATGATACTTCCAGTATTGTTGACACTTGAGATATTTTTACACTGCCTAAATTAAATTTCATTCAGAGTTTAAAAAGCTAAAATAAAATAAATTACAAGTTGTAGAGTAGACTGTTGTTCAAACTTCTGTCCTAGTGTAGAGAGAGTTTACCTCGTGCAGTAAAATTTAAACGCCATGCAGTCTCTGTGACACACATACAGATATTTTGCATTTTAGGTGTTGCTGTTGTTGTTATTTTCTTTGTCATTGTCTTTAGTCTTAAAGCTTGCTTGCTAGTGCTCTATCCTGTGCAAGCTTCTTTATCTTTGCATAACTGAGACCCATATCCATTGAATCAGCTTGCTGTTAGTTTCATTTTCTATGGATCATTTGCATGGTAAATCATAATGCTGTGGAACAAGTCATTTTATGTTCACATTATAAATTACTTTGTAAATATGGTTACTATTACACTAATAATTTACTATTACACTAATAGAAATTCTTCCATGGAATTGAAGGAATTGTCGAGAGAAACATTTTCTTTTTGTTTTTATCACTGGATAAGTGTTTAAAAAAAGTTTGATTGCAGGAGTGTGCACCTCTTTTTGGGCTAAAGACAACCTTATGTTGTGTGATGTGTCAAACCTTGGTCTTTCTCAAAAATTTTTACCCTCCATGCTTCTCTCCATTAAGTAACCATCTTGTTTAAAGTTTTATTTCTACTAAGAAGGAATTGTTACTTTTGAAGACATGGATGTAGTGTAAGATCATGGAATATCTTCTGGTTGATAAATGTCTTTGCTTAAGTTTGTGTGTACAGTCTAGAAAATGAATACATAGTTCCAGCTTTCCTAAGGAGTGCAATAGAATTGCAGAGATGTTCCCCATTACGCAAGTTGAGATTGTAACGTACCAAAGTGTATTTGTTTTTTTTTTTTTCTCCTGTCATTGACTGATGAATAAACTGAAATTATGGTTCCTGGAAATGGCAAGTTTATTGGAATTTGTGATCAGTTCAGGAGAAATTTAAAATTAAAACATGTGTTAAGAAAAGAATTTCCATGTCACCAAAATTCTTCTTGGCAATGATAGAGGAATTTTTCACATCCTTGACAGAAGAAATGGAGCAGGATAATGTGTTAATGAAACATAACAAGATCACATTAATTTTACTTATGTTATAGACTTGACAATTAATGAAGGAACTTAGTACACCAAATTTGATATCAGATTTTAAAACCAATTGAAATAAGATTAAAATAATATACAAGGTGAGTCAGTAGGAAAGATACGTGCTTTGAGACATAGTATTAGTGATTCTGAACAAAAAACTTCATATGGACATATGCCTTATTGTGAATGCTTTCTGAGATAGAACACGTTCAATATCACTTCTGTACGTTTTTCTTTAATAACATGAAAATAATTCCAATCCCAAAGAAAGCAGGCGTTGACAGATGTGAAAATTACCGAACTACCAGTTTAATAAGTCACGACTGCAAAATACTAACGCGAATTCTTTACAGACTAATGGAAAAACTGGTAGAAGCCAACCTCGGGGAAGATCAGTTTGGATTCCGTAGAAATGTGGGAACACGTGAGGCAATACTGACCCTACAACTTACTTTAGAAGCTAGATTAATAAAAGGCAAACCTACGTTTCTAGCATTTGTAGACTTAGAGAAAGCTTTTGACAATGTTGACTGGAATACTCTCTTTCAAATTCTAAAGGTGGCAGGGGTAAAATACAGGGAGCGAAAGGCTATTTACAACTTGTACTGAAAGCAGATGGCAGTTATAAGAGTCGAGGGACATGAAAGGGAAGCATTGGTTGGGAAGGGAGCGAGACAGGGTTGTAGCCTATCCCCAATGTTGTTCAATCTGTATATTGAGCAAGCAGTAAAGGAAACAAAAGAAAAATTCGGAGTAGGTATTGAAATCCATGGAGAAGAAATAAAAACTGAGGTTCACCGATGACATTGTAATTCTGTCAGAGACAGCAAAGGACTTGGAAGAGCAGTTGAACGGAATGGACAGTGTCTTGAAAGGAGGATATAAGATGAACATCAACAAAAGTAAAATGAGGATAATGGAATGTAGTCGAACTATGTCGGGTGATGCTGAGGGAATTAGATTGGGAAATGAGACACTTAAAGTAGTAAAGGAGTTTTGATATTTGGGGAGAAAAATAACTGATGATGGTTGAAGTAGAGAGGATATAAAATGTAGACTGGCAATGGCAAGGAAAGCGTTTCTGAAGAAGAGAAATTTGTTAACATCGAGTATTGATTTAAGTGTCAGGAAGTCGTTTCTGAAAGTATTTGTATGGAGTGTAGCCATGTATGGAAGTGAAACATGGACGATAAATAGTTTGGACAAGAAGAGAATAGAAGCTTTCGAAATGTGATGCTACAGAAGAATGCTGAAGATTAGATAGGTAGATCACATAACTAATGAGGAGGTACTGAATAGGATTGGGGAGAAGAGGAGTTTGTGGCACAACTTGACTAGAAGAAGGGATCAGTTGGTAGGACATGTTCTGAGACATCGAGGGATCACCAATTTAGTATTGGAGGGAAGCTTGGAGGGTAAAAATCGTAGAGGGAGACCAAGAGATGAATACATTAAGTAGATTTAGAAGGATGTAGGCTGCAGTACGTACTGGGAGATGCAGAAGCTTGCACAGGATAGAGTAGCATGGAGAGCTTCATGAAACCAGTCTCAGGCCTGAAGACCACAACAACAACAACAACACGAAAACTGCACACTCCAACAAAAATTGTGTCAATACACAATTCAACTAAATTAAATTTGCTACAAAAAAGGGTCCTATTTATTTTTTTGTCTAGGAATAACAGTTTCCTGCACAAAGAGATCACGAGAATATTGAAACCATCACGTGACGTGCGTGTGCTGTAGCTTAGGTACTTTTTTAGACCAGTTTGAGGGAGTTTTCTGACTTTATAGACCACAATCATACTGTATCAAAATGTTCATCTCAGCTTTCTCTATATTACAGTGGTACGTTGTAAACTATGACAATCAATAATTCAGAAAATAAATAGAAATGTACATTAAAAGTGTTCTATCTCAGAAACCATTCGGAATAGGGCATATGTCCACATAAAGTTTTTTTGTTCAGAATCAGTAATGCTATCACCTGTCAAAACGCGTACCTCTCCTCCTGCCTCGCCCTGTATAAAGTCTGGTCCCTCCAACCAACACAAACCAACCAACCACTTTGTATAAAAACATATTTAAAAGATGTACACATTAACGTAAAACTATTTGATAAGGTTTGTTTGTATTTACATCAGTTGTACATGGCTGAATGGACAGGAAAAGCAATAAACAAAGGAGTAAAAATAATATAGAAGCTTTGTCTGGACTTCTCATAATTTCTTCGTAGTTTGATACCTTATTACCTGCACCAGTTGTTCTGTGATGTTTTTTGTTTCCCTCTTTCGTTTTTCCACTAGAATCTTCCTTTCTTCCCAAGATTGTTGCCTTCAAGGACTCATTTAAGGGAACTATTAAGACTTAGAATGTTTCTGAAGAATGAAGAGTTTCTACAGATTGCTTTGAGGGCATTCTTATGTTTACTTTTCCTGGTAAAATAAACATGGTCTTTATGTCTGAAAAGGAAGGTCTAAAATTAGTGTGTTACCAGTCTTGACTCCTGGTGGTTACACATGAAAATCAAATATGAAAAACATTAAAACCTGGAAATCATTCCTCGAACAATAGAGATATGTATGTTGGTGAGTAAAAATACAGCAAACTCACATATTGATCAGAGAGCGGTGGATTGTAGTAGAATATGTTGGTATGTCAACAGCGAAAATGAAATGAGGGTTGACATTACATGAATGGTAGATGTCCCCAGGGAGTTATCTCTCAGATTCAGAGAAATAAGAAGACACACTGGCAATGATCAAATAGAAGATGGGTAGATGGTCTTAAAAGAAATGCAGAAGCAACATGAATACCCACTGCTGAGACTACAATGCATGGAAAAATCTAGAGAAGTCTCTTTCCAGCATTGGGCATCAAATGGCTGATGATGACAGTTACACTAGGTTAACATTCAAATCACAAGTGAATATTATTTATGATTGTTTCTCTTAATATATATGTACTGCAAAAAATCAGATGCAGCATCTTTTGAAGCACTTTGGATTTATGATCAAATATCCATGCACCTTTATGAACAAGTTGTGCTCTTACAAGTGAGAGTCATTCGACAGTACTTCACTATACTAATGCCTCATGACACATACTGCATAAGATTTCAAGTAGAAATGAGCATTTTTTCAGTTGCTTACCCATGGAAAGATGATGCTCCTGTAATAATACATTGCTAATCTAATATATTACTAAGCAACTATCCTGGATCCCGTTTCCTGGCGACAGCCTTTGTCAGAAAAAGAAACACACACACACACACACACACACACACACACACACACACACACACACACACACACACACAGAGAGAGAGAGAGAGAGAGAGAGAGAGAGAGAGAGAGAGAGAGGGGGGGGGGGGGGGGGGGGGGCAAGGGAGAGGGATATGCGGGTTGCCTATTGAATGGCTGTGGAATTACTGACAGAGTTTAAAAATTTTAAATACTGTCATAATATAATCATTACGTGGTATATTCTTATATTAGAAGTTTAACACAATAAAACAAGTATTACAATTAGAAACTGTGTATTTGTCTTGAAGAATCATAACTGATGGCACACATATACCTGGACTTCATTCATCCATTTTTTGAGAGTGGGAGCACTTAGCCACTTCCAGTGAACTGTACACATAGCCTTGAACTTTTAGAAAACTTTTTTCTCTGGTACCCCAGACAAAATGATGAAAGGAAATAAGTTTGTTTACTAAATTTTCTCTGTCCCAGTAAAACTTCAGCATCTGGTATCACATTTTATTACTTCTTTACTGCCGATTATTTGCAACACAGTTTGCACACACTAATCACATATATCACTGAATGTAACAGCAAAATTATTTCATTGTAGGGCAGAGAGTTCGGGAGATATGACATCATAGAGATGCTTAAAGAACTTGCTTTTGCTTAAAGTAGAGTGCAAACTTCCCAGACTATATTCGTGCAGTGTTTTGTAATGAGTGCACTTAGTGACTTCCAACAAACTTGCAGCATAATTTCAAAGCTTTTCTAAACTTTTTCTTGCTTGTTCATTGTTAAATATTTAACTGATTAAACAGCGGAATGTCCAGGTGGGAATATCAACAGTGTAAGGAAAAGATAGATTGCTCCTTACGTAAAGATGACATACTAAGTTGGGGACAGGCACACACATTCACAAATAAGCTTTCGGCCACAGCCTTTATTAGAAAAAGAGAGAGAAACTGCTTGTGTCTGTATATGTGTGGATGGATATGTGTGTGTGTGTGCGAGTGTATACTCGTCCTTTTTTCCCCTTAAGGTAAGTCTTTCCACTCCTGGGATTGGAATGACTCCTTACCCTCTCCCTTAAAACCCACATCCTTTCGTCTTTCCCTCTCCTTCCCTCTTTCCTGATGAGGCAACAGTTTGTTGCGAAAGCTTGAATTTTGTGTGTATGTTTGTGTTTGTTTGTGTGTCTGTCGACCTGCCAGCACTTTCATTTGGTAAGTCACATCATCTTTGTTTTTAGATATATTTTTCCTACGTGGAATGTTTCCCTCTATTATATATATATATATATATATATATATATATATATATATATATATAAAAAAAACAAAGATGATGTGACTTACCATGCGAAAGTGCTGGCAGGTCGATAGAAACACAAACAGATACATACATACACACAAAATTCAAGCTTTCGCAACAAACTGTTGCCTCATCAGGAAAGAGGGAAGGAGAGGGAAAGATGAAAGGAAGTGGGTTTTAAGGTAGAGGGTAAGGAGTCATTCCAATCCCGGGAGCGGAAAGACTTACCTTAGGGGGAAAAAAGGACGGGTATACATTCGCGCACACACACACACATATCAATCCACACATATACAGACACAAGCAGACATATGTCTGCTGTCGTATGGTAAGTCACATCATCTTTGTTTATATATATATATATATATATATATATATAATGGAAGGAAACATTCCACGTGGGAAAAATTATATATAAAAACAAAGATGAGGTGACTTACCGAACAAAAGTGCTGGCATTACCCTCTCCCTTAAAACCCACTTCCTTTCGTCTTCCCCTCTCCTTCCCTCTTTCCTGATGAGGCAACAGTTTGTTGCGAAAGCTTGAATTTTGTGTGTATGTTTGTGTGTCTATCGACCTGCCAGCGCTTTTGTTCGGTAAGTCACCTCATCTTTGTGTGCGTGTATATATATATATATATATATATATATATATATATATATATATATATATATATATATATATATATATATATATATGTAGAGAGAGAGAGAGAGAGAGAGAGAGAGAGAGAGAGAGAGAGAGAGAGATAGATAGATACAAGACTGGACAAATTCACTCACCAAGAGGCCAAGAAGGAAGTATGAGTGGTTGCACACAGGATATAAAACAGTGTCATATGCTACAGCTGTGATGACATCGCCCTCTTTGGCACTGTGTTCCTGTCAGTTACACCTCCTGCTGTAGGCCCTCAGGGCCACTAAACCATGCCTGCCCCCCCCCCCCCCCCCTACTGTCCCCCTGTGGCTGAGGGCACCCCTCTTGCTGCTTCCCCCACATCTGCTTTGGGGTCGAAGGCTTCCCAGCCACCAGGAACACTGGTCCTCACTTCCGAATTGGAGACAAATCACCTTCCTCCAGCTTTTCTCACCAGGTAGGGTGTCCTTGGGACACTTTCTTTCAAGGTTTCCTCTGATCTACAGTTAGACACCAGGCAGTGACTGGAGTCGTCACAGGCTGCTAATCGCAGGGCATCACTATCATCATTATCTTCTTTATGTGAAACTGATTCAGAGAAGCCCTCACCATCATTGAAATCCTAGAGGGAGAGAAAGACAAGAAAAAGTCCAAGGAGGACAACATTCCATTGGCCCCTATGCCATTGATCCTGCCTGTTTCACTCCTGTAGCTGAGGCAGAGATTCCGGCAGCACCCGAGGCCCCAGTTTCCATCACTCATCAGAACCCGGAACATATGTATATTTATGCCATAACCCCTCAGCCAGTGGCAGCAGAAGACCCTAAGGCATAACCTGCCCCCTTGGTACCTTCACGACCTCACTGTACATTGACAACATTATTCTCCAGTGCAATTGTAGCAGTTTTTTCCACCACCTGGTGAGCTATGTCATTTTTAAACAGTTCCCCTGTCTTCTGCATTGCCTTTCAGGAGACTTGGTTTCCAGCAACTCTGACTCCAGCCCTTCATGGATACAGGTGCTACTATAAGAATTGTGCTACCTATGACAGGATGTTGGGTAGACACATACGTGCTAGACAGTCTGCATAGCGAATATGTGCCTACTGATACTCCTTTGGAGGCTGTGGCTGTGGCTGTTTGAGTAAGGGTATTTCAGGATATTACCATCTGCAAGGTTTACCTCCTTCCCAATGGTGAAGTGTCTCAGAATATATTGTGTGCATTGGTTTCTCAGCTGTTCCCACCTTTCCTAATCTTGGATGATTTCAATTCCCATAACCCTTTGTGGTGTGAAACCAAGGAATACTGGCGGTGGTAAAGGTCCTGAAAATTTAGTGGCATAACTTGACCCTTGTCACACACTTCAGTGTGGGTCATGGAAATTTCTCAGCCATTGACCTTTACGTTTGCAGCCCTTGTCTTCTTCCATCCATCCACTGGAGGGTCCACTGTGACCTTTGTGGTAGAGACCATTTCCTGATGTTCCTGTCCCTCCCTCAGCATCACTGCCCTGGACATCTGCCCAGGTGGACCCTCAACGGTGTTGACTGGGGTGCTTTAGCCTCTGCTGTCTACCTTGGCTCCCCGCTGCATGTAGATATTGATCGGGCAGTCGTGAATACAACTACAGCCATCCTTTCAGCAGCTGATTTAGCAATCTCCTGTTCCTTGGACCTGCCATGACAGAAGACAGTACTGTGGTGGTCTTCAGAAATAAGAGAGGCCATTAGAGATCACAGGCAGGTTCTCCAGTGCCACAAGCAGCACCCACCAACGGAGCGCTTTATTGCCTTTAAGCAGCTCCATGCCCAGGTCCACCACCCGATATGGTTTTGGCTAAGGTCCGACATCTCTGTTGATACCGGACTTCTGCAGTTGTACCTAGTATTACTGTGAATTGTACTGTCTCTGCTGACCCAGATGCTGTCACTGAACATTTTGTTCTGCTCTATGCTCACTTTTCAGCATCTGAGAATTTTCAACCTGCCTTTCATGTTCTAAAACGGCAGATGAAGTTAAAATAATTTTCTCTTACTACACGCCACCTGGAGCCATATAATGCTCCATTCAGTGAGTGGGAATTCATCAGTGTCCTAGTCCACTGGTCTGGTAGAGCCCCAGGGCTGAACGCATTCACAACCAAATCAAGCACCTCCTGGTGAATTGTCAGTGTCATATTATTGCATCTCTAACTGCATCTGGAATGAGGGTGAGTTCTCATTGCAATAGCTTGATTATGGAAGTCTGGCATATCGATCGGCATTGCCTTCAGCATTGCAGATACTGGATCCGATACACCACTGTGAGACTCAATTTGCGACAGGAGCCTTTCGAACTAGCCTTTTGAACAGCTCACTTGTGGAGGCTGGGATCCATCCATTGTTGATCAGACACCAATGACAGCTTATCAATTATGCTTCTCCCGTTTCAACTCCCCTAAACATCCAAACTACTGTCTCCTCTTTCCAAACATGGTAATCCACCTCCGCAAAGGCAGCCCAGATCAGGGATTATGATTGCAATCGCATCCAGTCTATCCTCTCTGAAGCTGAGTCATTTCCTCTTTCACCTCTTCTCTGGACCCACTCCTGCACACCTTTGTGGTGCATCCCTTGGCTACAGCTTTGTGTTGACCTATCACAAGGTGTGAAAGACTGTTCATCCTAAGGCCCTCGTCAGCAATTTTTCTCCAACCTTGGTGCATCCCGGGGTTCAGAAGTAGTCTACACTGATGGCTCGATGATTGCTGGTCTTGTAGGCTTTGCGTATACTCACATGGGACATATTGAACTGTGATCCTTGCTGAATGGCTGTACTGTTTTCACCGAGGAGTTGGCAACCATTTCTCATGCTCATGAGTGTATCTGTTCCTGTACTGGTGGGGTCCTTTCTCATCTGCAGTGACTCCTTGATCAGTTTGCAAGCTCTCAACCCATGCTACCCTCGCCATCCCTTGGTCATTGCCATCTAGGATTCCCTGTATGCCTTGAACAGTGTGGATGCTCAGTGACCTTTCTCTGGACACCGGGCCACATCAGGATCCCGGGGAATGAACTCGCTGATAGTCTGGTGAAACTGACTAGCAGTAAACCAACTCTTAAGATCGTTATTGTGGAAACGGACCTCTGTTTAATATTACGCCATCAAGTTTTAGGTGCCTGGCCGATGGAATGGCTCACTCTGACTGACCAAAAAAGCTACAGGTGATTAAGGAGATCACAAATCTGTGGAGGTCCTCCATGTAAGGACTCCACTGTCCTTTGCTGGCTCTGCATCGGCCATACTTGGCTGACTTACGGTTATCTCCTCTGCAGGGAGGACCCACACCATTGTCGTTGCGGCTCCCATTTGATGGTGGTCAACATTTTACTGGACTGTCCCACTGTAGCTGCCCTGCAGCGGACTCTTAATCTCCCTAACTCGCTACCCCTGGTGTTAGGAAATGATGCCTCAGTGGGTGTCGTAGTCTCACATTTTATTCGTGAAGTGGGCTTTCACGACTCTTAATTTAAGGGAGGGCTGCTGAACCTTATCAGCCCATTTAGGAGTTGGTGGAACACTGTTGCCTCCTCTGCCCAGACTGGAGTGCAGCTGTCGGGGCTTGTTGGTTGATGCTGATCCTCACCCTTCCTGCTCCTTTACTATTCTTCCCCACTCTTGTGTGGTCTGTTAAACTTGTTCATCTTTTATCTGTCTGTGCTTCTCTTGCCTTGCTTGTGTTGCTAGTCTTCCCAAGGCAATTTCTGAGTGGAGTACCTCCGGTAAGTGGTGGGGGCTGGGGGATGTATTTTCCCTCCTGGCACTCTGCTTTCAGGGGCTTCCTGCTGCTCCATAGAAAGAGCATCTTGCCTGCCTTTCTTCCTCTGTTTCCCTTTCTTCCTTTTGTCCCATATCACAGCTTCACTGACCCCTGGTAGGCTTTGGGGTTTTCTTCCCCTGGGTTTTGCACGTTAGACTATCTCTGATCTACAGTTATGCGGGCCTGTCTGTTTGTGGAAAAAAGAAATGATGACCTAATAGTCTGGTCTGTTCAGTCATCCAACCAACCTGCTCTTACCCCTATTGTGCAACTACCCCAGCTCTGTGCATCTACCCCAGCTCATGATTGCAAAAGATAGGGTGTGCTTTTATTTATTTTTGTGTTGTATCAGATTACTGAGGGTAAAAACTGACTACACTGTGAGAGGCATAATACATATCATAAAACCTTTTGTGGCTCAGATTGTAGCATACATAATAAGTTGATGTGAAAGGGAGTTTGATGTGTCTAGAATGGCCGTCAGTATCTTATTTTCATACCCTCTCTTTTTTTAATGGGACTCCAAGGTCATTTATAGCAGGTACTATTCACATTTTGTGTGCTTGCAAATCCTTTGAGAATTATTTTAGGCTATGTTAGGATTTAAAATATATATGAGGTACTCATAGGATGTGATGGGAAGTACTGTATTAGAATTTGAAAGAAATGTGTTCACTTCATTTCACATTTATGTGAAATATTTGAGATGCCTTAATTAATGGACATAATTGTGGGAAGAAAAAGTGAAATACAAATATGAAACACAGATAACTTTAGAGGTGGTATACAGGTACATGTTCATTCCTAATGAAAAGGATAATAAGGAAAACTAATTAATGTAACAGGATAGAACTTGACATTAGTTTAGTTCCATGGGCCAGTAGTCCGTTGCTGCAATGGTACAGAATGGGCCGATTTATTGGCTGTTTAACATAATTCATGTTGTAATGAGGCTTCTTGCTGAACAGTTATGGGTTGGTTTACTTAACAGTAAAAACGAAAGAGAAAAGCTTTGCCCAGAGTTAGATTTTCAGTAGTTTTCCTAAATCACTTTGTGGAAATGCTAGGATGATTTCTTTTGCAAGGGCTCTGCAATTTCCTTCCCCATCTATTCCCAATTTGAGCTTTTGGTCCATCTCCAATGACAAAATTGGCAATGTGAATTTAATGCCTAATTTGCTTCCCTTTTCCCCTGCCTAAATTACTTTCTCCATTCTAAGGCCTCCACCACCACCACCACCACCACTCACTTGCCTTTTATAACAGTATTACTCAGAAATCCAATACCTGTGGAAAATAGAGATGTTCTTTCTCATTTATTCTTTTTGTTCACAGACTCTACCTCCGTTTTGTACGTATTGATCCAGTCATCCATGATATATGAGCAATATAAGTTTGACATGACAAGTGGTGTCAATATGTACTCTTTTCCTATTACCTACACAGTTAAGTTTCTTAATGGTGGAGCTGTTCATTCCTACCACTCATTACACTCACAATTTTAATACCATAAGCATTGGTGTCAAACAGTTATCTCTGGTATTTCAGAAACTTTGTTTACCACTTATGACAAGGTTTACATCTTTGAAGGTAGAGGCATGGAGCAATTCTGAAAGTGAGTGTTCCAATTTCTGTGTCCTCCATGGACAGTATGTGTTAACCTTGGATTCTTAAGTGTCGGTAACTGGTTCTTGTTTTATGTCATGTGTTTCTTTCTTTTCAGATAGGTTTATATTTGTCTGTCCTGTCAGCCACCTACTAGCAGGTGGTGTTCTTGTTGTGGTCTTCAGTCCAGAGACTGGTTTGATGCAGGTGTATTGTGTGCATATTCTGCCTCTCCTTCCTAGATGTCAGAAACACATCCCCTAGCCTCCTTCCCATTCTCCATCCTCTTTCTCCCCTTGCCTCCTCCCCATTCTCCATCCTCTTTTTCCCCTTGCCTACTCCAACCCAACCATGACTCCAGTTGAGCTGCAGTGCTGGCACAGTGTTGTCAACTGGGACATGGTAGCCATACAGATGTGCATGTGTGTACTGTAGCCTGATGGTGGATTCATATAAAAGATAGAAAAAAAGTTCATAGTCTTACGTGTATCGATGACTCGGAGCACCCACTGTTTCGAGAGTTATTACCTGTACTTCTTAAATTGTTTGTTTTTGAGAAATGAGTCTTAAAAATACTTGCTACATCTAAGTCCTCTTATCATGTCCTTAGGTACTGTGTGGAAATGGAGTTCAAACTGCAGCATGGATAGCCTGCAAGTGTCCCAGAGCCAGCCACAGCCACAGTCCCAGCAGGGGGGCAGGGCGACGACCACCAGCAGCCGGAGTGCGTCGCCCTCTCTAGCCCGGGTCCTGCAGCAGCAACATGCATCCATTGGGTGAGTGTTCTCTAGTAAGTGTTTAATTTGTGTGCTCTTCCATTGTTCAGAGACTCTTCTAAACAATGCATGATTTTTTTGTCATTTAAATTTACAACTCAACTCTTCCCTTAGTTCCACTGGAGGACTCAGTATGTTGGTTTTCCATCTTGTATTTGTGGCTGTCTCTATTATTCTTAAATATAAAGAACAAATTGTGTTAAAATGTAAGTACTTTAAAGTTACTTCTAATATTATCAATAATCAAACTGATGGGTCTCTCTCATCCTGGTGTCAACTTATGTAGATCACAACTCTTTCTCTTTCTTTTTTTTTCACATATTTCTTCTGTTTTTATCTGCAGATGAAATCTAATAAATTTTGTTTGAGGTGCTCATCTGTTTCTGGAAATGTATTGAAGTTTTATCCTCTGCCCTCCTGCCCCCCCCCCCCCCCCCTCACCCTTGTGTCCTCCGCCTCATGTGGCCCCTCAATTCCAGAACACAATTTTTGTAATTCTTCTATATTCAAATAAGTTCTCAACTCACAACAACAGATAATAAACAAAATTTTTCACACAACCTGTTCATATATAACCTTTTGATGCTGGACCAAAATGATAAGTTTGTACTTAACTTGAGATAGCATATTACTCCTCCCCCCCCCCCCCCCATCCCGACCGTAGTAATCAGTCCCCCCCCCCCTCTTTCTTCCTTGGAAACTACTGCACCTGCAAAGTGCAAGTGGCCTCTCACTGGACGGTCCAAATTCACACCTGTTGTCACTTTCTGTGCTGTGCCCACATTTTTCTTTCTAATATCTGCACACCAATTCCAACAGACCAGGGCATAGTAGATGCTCTTTACACTACTACTAATTAAAGTCACATTTTTTCTCACGTACATTTTCCATCGCTCTAGTAAAAGGAAAGTGAGGTGTGTTGCTGTGCTTTATAGCAACAAGTACCACTACAGATACCCCCAATAAGATGAAAAATGTTGTGTGGTATAACTTGCACAGCTAAAGACAGTGAGGCTTATCTTAAAAGCAATTCATAAATTAATTTCACTTTTTTATTAAGGTCTCATGTGGCCTAAATTCAATGCATTTCTTTCAATGTCAAACTGATGCATACAATCATCATCAATTTTCTTACATTAGTCACCATGGCTTAAAGATCCATTTGATTACTTTAATAACATGGCTTCTTTAGTTACCATGAGATGTTAAATTTAGCTTGGCATTTAACTTATTTAAATGGTTGAGTTTCTGCCTTAGATCCACCTGACCTCGTTTATAAGCTCCTTTTTCCCTAGATAAATTTATCCTCTCGTTCCTATCAACTTGATTCAGGTCCTTCCTGTTATGGATTCACCTGACGTCAGGCATAGGTTCCCTTTTTCCTAGGTAAACCTACCCTCTCATTCCTATTAAACTGATTCAGGTCCTTCCTGCGATTGATTCACCTGACCTCGGGCATAGGTTCCCTTTTTCCTAGATAAACCTACACTTTCATCCTCCTCTCTCAACAGATCTGGACACATTCCATCTTCATGCTCACAGTCAGATGCCTAGTCTCTGACAATACAGCTTTTACCATTTCTAATATTGAAGATTTCTCCACAGTGTAGGGATCTTACCCAAAATCTATAAATATTTGTTTCTCACTTCCTTCTTTTCTCTTATCACTCCTATTTCTCAATCTAATAGAATTAACTAACTGTATAGATAAAAAAAGGGTTATTCCATTTCAAAGTACCCAGAAATTTTAGGAAATGACACCCATCATCATGCAACTACTTGAAATTTTGGGTAGTGAAAGTTTACCTAGGTATATTCTCATTTCCAAAATGTAAATGTTGCAGGTCAATTACTGTTGTACTTATGACAAAAAGAAGTTCTATAGATTCAGGAATTCAGGCTTTCATAGACGAGCTCCTTTATATATGAGAATGCAGGCTTTCTCAGTGAATCTCGATGATAAAATCTTCTCGGGTTAACAGCCGAGTCAATGTGTTGTTCTCCAGCAACGTTTCAGCAAGTTTCTTACTTGCCATCTTCAACCCAAGAAGATTTTATCATGGAGTTCCTTTATAATTTAAAAATGCATTAGTTCCTACAGTTTTTGCAGTGGAAGCTTGAAAATTTTTTTTTTTTTTAAAAAAAAGAGGAAGGTTTATATTTTTATAGTGTTGGTTAAAGCTGAGCTATGTTGATCCTGTGGTGAACTTGGGTTGGTAAACAACGATGTGCACAAAGGTTAGGTGGTTGTGTTGCCACCAAAACCCGTTAAAGGGTGGAGAAATTTGGGAAAATTTCGAAAAAACTGCATGTAAATGTATTAAAAGGAGTGGTCTTGTGGTGGCAGATTATGAAAATGTGGCACAACTTCTCACTTTTGAAGACCAGACATACCAACAATTAAAGGGAACAGCCATGGGTACCAGGATGGCACCCTCGTACGCCAACCTATTTATGGGTCGCTTAGAGGAAGCCTTCTTGGTTACCCAGGCCTGCCAACCCAAAGTTTGGTACAGATTTATTGATGACATTTTCATGATTTGGACTCACAGTGAAGAACAACTCCAGAATTTCCTCTCCAACCTCAACTCCTTTGGTTCCATCAGATTCACCTGGTCCTACTCCAAATCCCATGCCACTTTCCTTGACGTTGACCTCCATCTGTCCAATGGCCATCTTCACACATCCGTTCACATCAAACTCACCAACAAGCAACAGCACCTCCATTATGACAGCTGCCACCCATTCCATATCAAACGGTCCCTTCCCTATAGCATAGGTCTTCGTGGCAAACAAATCTGCTCCAATCCTGAATCCCTGAACCATTACACCAACAACCTGAAAACAGCTTTCGCATCCCACAACTACCCTCCCGACCTGGTACAGAAACAAATAACCAGAGCCACTTCCTCATCCCCTCAAACCCAGAACCTCCCACAGGAGAACCCCAAAAGTGCCCCACTTGTGACAGGATACTTTCTGGGACTGGATCAGACTCTGAATGTGGCTCTCCAGCAGTGATATGACTTCCTCAAATCCTGCCCTGAAATGAGATCCATCCTTCATGAAATCCTCCCCACTTCACCAAGAGTGTCTTTCTGCCGTCCACCTAACCTTTGTAACCTCTTGGTTCATCCCTATGAAATCCACAAACCACCTTCCCAACCCTCTGGCTCCTACCCTTGTAACTGCCCCAGGTGTGAAACCTGTCCCATGCACCCTCCCACCACCACCTACTCCAGTCCTATAACCCGGAAGATGTACACGATCAAAGGTAGAGCCACGTGTGAAAGCACCCACGTGATTTACCAACTAACCTGCCTTCACTGTGAAGCTTTCTATGTGGTAATGACCAGCAACAAACTGTCCATTTGCATGAACGGACACAGGCAGGCAGTGTTTGTTGGTAATGAGGATCACCCTGTGGCTAAACATGCCTTGGTGCACGGCCAGCACATCTTGGCACAGTGTTACACCGTCCAGGTTATCTGGATACTTCCCACTGACACCAACCTATCAGAACTCCGGAGATGGGAACTTGCCCTTCAATATATCCTCTCTTCCCGTTACCCACCAGGCCTCAACCTCCGCTAATTTCAAGTTGCCGCCGCTCATACCTCACCTGTCATTCAACAACATCTTTGCCTCTGTACTTTCGTCTCGACTGACATCTCTGCCCAAACTCTTTGCCTTTACATATGTCTGCCTCTCTCTCTCTCTCTCTCTCTGTGTGTGTGTGTGTGTGTGTGTGTGTGTGTGTGTGTGTGTGTGTGTGTGTGTGTGTGTGTAAGCGCGCGCGCGCGAGTGTATACCTGTCCTTTTTCCCCCCCTAAGGTAAGTCTTTCCAATCCCAGGATTGGAATGACTGCTTACCCAATCCCTTAAAACCCACATCCTTTCGTCTTTCCCTCTCCTTCCCTCTTTCCTGATGAAGCAACCGTGGGTTGCGAAAGCTTGAAATTTGTGTGTGTGTGTTTTATTGTGTATCTACCAGCGCTTTCTCGTTTGGTAAGTCAAAAACTGTCAGCATACCCTTTTTTTTTGTTTAAAAACTATGGCCAATTTTCAATTTTTTACAGTTTGCTTTGAAGTAACGCATTGCATCAAACTGCCGGCCCGGGCGGCCGAGCGGTTCTAGGTGCTACAGTCTGGAACCGCACGACCGCTATGGTCGGAGGTTCGAATCCTGCCTAGGGCATGGATGTGTGTGATGTCATTAGGTTAGTTAGGTTTAAGTAGTTCTAAGTTCTAGGGGACTGATGACCTCAGACGTTAAGTCCCATAGTGCTCAGAGCCATTTGAACCATTATTTTGCATCAAACTTTCAGCAGTTGCTACCAACAGAATGTATATAAAGCAATAATAATTGGCAAAAGTTCATGATATTAGATACAAAAGCAGTACACAAAATCTCAGTTCACAATTAGATAATGAATGTGGTGGCCTGGATGACTTGATATGGAATGACCCAAAACCTGCTCACCAAGCAGCAGCAGAACAC
Source organism: Schistocerca piceifrons (assembly GCF_021461385.2). Classification (NCBI taxonomy): domain Eukaryota; kingdom Metazoa; phylum Arthropoda; class Insecta; order Orthoptera; family Acrididae; genus Schistocerca; species Schistocerca piceifrons. The sequence continues at coordinate 249,153,545 of NC_060141.1, read as the reverse complement.
ACACATGAGACTGTTGTAATTGGCAAGCTTTCGGAGCCAGTGGCTCCTCCTTCAAGCAGAGTGGTTGAAGGGGAAGGAAGAAGAATGAGTGAACAGTACTGGGGAGGTCTAGGAAAAGGAATAATAGATTTCAGGAAAGTGACCCAGAACTGCGGATCAAGGGATACTTATCATACAGGATGAGAAGGAAAGACTGATTGTTTGTGACTGCATTGGACAAGACTTGGAAACCTGAGAGCTTAAAGGTGGAAGACAGGTTAAATTGCTGACAGAGATTACTGCTTAAACGCCATGCTTGAGTTAATAAGAATGAACAGCTAAGTGAATTGTACGTAACAGAAGTGGGAGGGTAGTGGTGAAAAGTAGACGGGAAAGACAAAGAAAGAAAGATGTAGGAAACTAAAACAAAGTGAAGCAAAAAGTAGTTATAGTGAAGAAATGCTGAGACAGAAGAAATTAATGTAAATTAAGGTCAGTTGGGTGGCGAGAACTGAAGACATATAGTGCTAGTTCCCACCTGTGGAGTTCTGAGGAACTGATGTCTGGGGGAAGACCACAGATGGTGCATGTGGTGAAACAAGCTTCGAGGTTATGAATGTCATGTTGTAGAGCATGCTCTGAAACAGGATATAGTGAGTTGCCGGTATGTACCCTCTGCCTATGTCCATTCCTCCTAATTGATAATTGGTGGTAGTCATGCCAAACAGTGTTTACATATAGCTGGTGTATGACATGTTGTTTTGCAGGTGGCTTTCCCTTTGATAATATATATTTTGCCAGTTAAAGGGCTAGTATAGGTGATGGTGGAAGGGTGCATAGGCCAATTCTTGTAGTGGGGAAGGTTACAGCAGTAGGAGCCATAGGGTAGGGAGATGGGTGCAGAATGAGCATAGGTTCTTACAAAAATATTGCGGAGATTGGGAAGGCGACGGAAAGCTTTTCTAGGTGTGGTGGACAAAATTTCAGGCAGGGTGGATCTCATTTCAGGGCATGATTTTAGGAAGTCATGGCCCTGTTATAGTAGCTGATAAACACATTCCAGACTGGGATAATACTGAGTCACCAGTGGTGTGCTCCAAAATTGTTGTTTTTTTTTTCTTCTGGAGGATCAGCAGTACCAGGATCAGTAATGGACTGGGAAATCTGCTTTTTACCTAGGCAGATGGGGTAATTATGTGCAATGAAAGCTCAGGTGAGAATGGTGATGTCTTGCTGTAAAGAGTCTGCATACAAACAAAAACATTTGCCTCGGATGCCAAGGCTGTGTGGGAGGGGATGTTTGACCTGGAAACATCAAAATGCCAAATGTTCCCTCCCATACAGCCTTGGCATCCGAGGCAAACATGTTTGTTCGGATGCAGACTCTTTACAGTAATACACCACCATTCTCACTTCACCTTTTACTGCACATAATTGCCCCATCAGCCTAGTTAAAAAGCAGATTTACTGGGCCATCACATCCAATCCTGGTGCTTCAGAGCACACCACTGGTGACTCAGTATTATCCTTGTCCGGAATGTGTTAATTAGCTACTTAGACAGGGCCATAACATCCTAAAATCATGCCCTGAAATGGCATCCACTGTGTCTGAAATTTTGCGTGACACTGGAATAGCTTTCTGTCGCCCTCCCAGTCTTCACAATATTCTTGTCAGACCCTATGCTCCTTCTGTACCCGTCTCCCTTCTCTATGGCTCCTACTCCTGTGACCGTTGCCACTGCAAGACTTGCCCTACGCACCCTCCTGCCACCACCTGTAATTGCCCTGTAACTGGCAAAACATATACTATCAAAGGGTGAACCATCTGCGAAACGACACATCATATACCAGCTATTATATAAACACTGTTTGGACTCCTTAATCGGCATGACTACCACAGAATTATCAATTAGGATGAATGGACATAGGCAGAAGGTGTATCCTGGCAACTCACTATATCCTGTTGCAGAGCATACTCTACAACATGACGTTCATGACCTGGGCACCTGTTTCACAACAAGTGCCATTTGGATTCTTCCCCCCAGATATCAGTTTCTCAGAACTCCACGTGTGGGAACTAGCACAACAACATATCTCCAGTTCTAGCCACCCACCTGGCCTTAATTTACATTAATTTCTTTTGTCTCAGCATTTCTTCACTGTAACTACTCTTTGTTTCAAACAATGGAAAATCCAGGATGGAATGTAACAATATTAGAGAAGGAAAGTTGCTACTCACCATATAGCAGAGATGCTGAGTCGCGATAGGCACAACAAGAAGATTCACAAATTATAGCTTTCGGCCATTACGACCTTTGTCAGCAAAGCACGCACACACACACACACACACACACGTCTTCAGTCGCAGACAACTGAAACCACACTGCGAGCAGCAGCACCAGTGCATGATGGGAGTGGTGACTGGGTGGTGGTAATGAGGAGGCTGGGGTGGGGAGGGGGAGGGATAGTATGGTGCATGTGGCGGAGAGGGAAGTGCTGCAGTTTAGACAGAGGGCAGGAGAGAAGGTGGGGTTGGGGGAGGGGGGTTAGTAGCAGAAAGGAAAGAAATGAAAAAAATTAAAAGACTAGGTGTGGTGGTGAAATGACGGCTGTATAATGCTGGAATGGGAACAGGGAGGGGGCTGGATGGGTGAGGATAGTGACTGACGAACATTGGGTGGAGGTATTGCTGGTGGTTAGTAGGTTTGATATGGACAGAGGTACTGATGTAGCCATCTCTGAGGTGGAGCTCACCATCTAGGAAGGTGGCTTGTTGGGTTGAGTAGGACCAGGTGAAGCGAATGGGGAAGAAGTTGTTGAGGTTCTGGAGGAATGTGGATAGGGCGTCTTCACATTCAATCCAGGTAGCAAAGATGTCATCAATGAATCTGAACCAGGTGAGGGGTTTAGGATTCTGGGTTTTTAGGAAGGATTCCTCTAAATGGCCCGTGAATAGGTTCACATAGGATGGTGCATGTGGGTGCCCATAGCTATACCCCAGAACTGGGGACTGGATCAGACTCTGAATGTGGCTCTCCAGCAGGGATACGACTTCCTCAAATCCTGCCCTGAAATGAGATCCATCCTTCATGAAATCCTCCCCACTCCACCAAGATTGTCTTTCCGCCGTCCACCTAACGTTTGTAACCTCTTAGTTCATCCCTATGAAATACCTAAAACCACCTTCCCTACCCTCTGGCTCCTACCCTTGTAACTGCCCCCGGTGTAAAACCTGTCCCATGCACCCTCCCACCACCACCTACTCCAGTCCTGTAACCCAGAAGGTGTACACGATCAAAGGCAGAGCCACGTGTGAAAGCACCCACGTGGTTTACCAACTGACCTGCCTACACTGTGACGCCTTCTATGTCGGAATGACCAGCAACAAACTGTCCATTTGCATGAACAGACACAGGCAGGCAGTGTTTGTTGGTAATGAGGATCACCCTGTGGCTAAACATGCCTTGGTGCACGGCCAGCACATCTTGGCACAGTGTTACACCGTCCAGGCTATCTGGATACTTCCCACTGACACCAACCTATCAGAACTCCGGAGATGGGAACTTGCTCTTCAATATATCCTCTCTTCCCGTTACCCACCAGGTCTCAACCTCCGTTAATTTCAAGTTGCCGCCCCCGTACGTCACTTGTCACTCAACAACATCTTTGCCTCTGTACTTCCACCTCAACTGACATCTCTGCCCAAATCTCTGCCTTTACATGTGTCTGCTTGTGTCTGTATATGTGCAGATGGGTGTGTGTGTGTGTGTGTGTGTGTGTGTGTGTGTGTGTGTGTGTGTGGGCGTGCGCACGAGTGTATACCTGTCCCTTTTGCCCCCCTAAGGTAAGTCTTTCCGCTCCCAGGATTGGAATGACTGCTTACCCTCTCCCTTAAAACCCACATCCTTTCGTCTTTCCCTCTCCTTCCCTCTTTCCTGATGAAGCAACTGTTGGTTGCAAAAGCTTGAAATTTGTGTGTGTGTTCGTGTGTTTTTTATTGTGTCTATCTACGAGCACTTTCTCGTGGTAAGTCACAGCATCTTTTTTTAATAAACTTTATACACACACACACACACACACACACACACACACACACACACACACACAATAGCTAATTATTTCTTTCCTGTTGTTGTATAATTTAGTTCATGTTTATGAAGACATCTCCTAGAGAATGCTGCTGTTCTATGATCTTACTCGGGATTCCATTCACCCTGGAACAGTTCACATGCTTTACCATATTCAGAAGCATCAGTTGCTCACATAAAAGGCTTCATGCATTACCGGTTGTTGCAAAATTGGTCCATTCACCAGTGCCTGCTTAATACGAGAGCGGATCAAATATAAGCAGGATTTTATTTTTTATTTAAATTCATTTGTTGAGAAACTCAAAACAATTATTATTTATTTTTCCACAGTCTCCTCTTTTGGAAATGCATTTGTCCCAGTGTATGGGCAGCTTTTTGATGCCCTCATCATCAAAAGAACTGGGTCGTGTCACCAGCCAGTTGCCCACGAAGTCTTCCACACTCTTGTCATCTTCAAATTGTCATCCTCGTAGAGCTTCTTTAAGCGGACTGAATAAATGGAAATCACAGGGCTGTAAGGAGGAGGATAAAGTGTAATCCAGTGCATTTCCTGTAGCTTGGAGACAGAGCTGCACCCCCTATGGGGTTGCGCATTGTCATGGAAGAGGATGACCTGTTGAATCGATTGGTCTCGTCTTTTGCGGCGATATGCAACTCTTGCCTTGTTCAACGGTTCGCAGTAGTAAGCAGCATTCCTCTGCCACTCCTTACTGGTTTGTTTGGATTCTGGAGTGTAGTGGTGAACCCATGTTTTGTCATAGGTGATGAGCCAACTCAGAAATACATCACCTTCTTCCACAAACCATGCTGTAAGCCTCTAGGGACCCATCTGGAACACACTTTACTGAACTGTAGATCATTTGCGATGATTACTTGGCAGCTCCCATAACTGATTCCAACTTTTTGTGCAATTTCTGATACTCACGACCGTCGATCGTCATCAATAATGTCTTTAACTGCAAGAATGTTTTTGTCTGTAATACTGGTCTGAGGGCGACGATCGTGTTGCTGATGCCCCACACGTTCTTGTCCTTCCTTGAACTTTTTATCCCAGGCAAACACACGCGTCCTTGATAATGTTTTATCACCAAACTCCAGGCAATCCTTGGCAAATTTCTGCCACTGTAACTCCTTCATGAGCAAGAAATTTGATATTATGTTTTGTGGAATGGAGGGGTGCACCTGTTACTCAGACACCATGAGCGTTACTGACGAAATGGCGGGAAATATCTAACAGCACACTCTCATCACTTCTGTAGGTCCTGTCTAAGCATAGCAGAAGTACGTGGCCAGTCATACCAACTGTTGATGTTCCGGAACAAAAGTCCCTTTTATATTTGATCCACCTCATATTACAGAATGCTTCAGATGCTCCTTCATCCCATGTTCATTTTGTTCTTTGTTTCAGTAATTACCACAACTTGTGATCGTTCATGGGTTGGCCTTGTATATAGTGATGATAGAATCCGTCTAAGCCTAGAAATAGGCATGATTGTTTTACATTTCATGGTTCTGGACAGCCTTCGATGGTCTCTCTTATTTTGAGATCTAGTCTTATTCCCTTTACCCCTACTAAATGTCGTAGAAATTTCTGCTCTTCCTTCTGAAATGTGGTTTTCCTAAGTTGATTGCGATACCCTTTTCCTGAATTTTTTTTTAACATTTTGGTTAATAATACGTAGTGTTCTTTGCACATCCTGGATACTATTAATAGACTGCCTACATAAACACTTAATTATTTAATTCTTGTAGCAGTTCTTTACCTAGTACCTCATGTAGTCCTCTTATGAATGCTGATACTAAAATATTTAACCCAAAGGGTAACACTTTGAATTGATAAGACATTCCATCAAAAAGGAACACAATATATTTTCGTGTATTTTCATATAATTTAACCTGCCAAAACCTGGCATTCAAATTAAATGAACTAAATTATCTTCCTTGTTCAGATTTTGTTAACAAATTATCAACAGATACAGGTCTGTCTCTGTATGTTTGTTTAAAGTCTGTTGGTTTCTTTACTACAACTAAAGGATTGTTATATGCACTTCAGTTTCTATCACCTTGTTTTCTACCATTTTCTATATTTCCTCAAGTACTGCTGGTCTTAAACTTATGAGTACTCGGTAAGGTTTTCAAAGAATTGAATTCTTATTTTTGACCTTAAATCGACAAGCATAATAGCCAATCACTCCTAGTTCTTCAGAAAATACTGTGTCATATTTCATTAAGATTGCATACAAATAGTGTTATTGCTCTTCAGTTAATAGGTTAGATTCTTGAGATTTAATCTTCATTTGTTGTTGACACCCTTCCAGATTTTTCGTTTCTTCTTAATCATTCACTAACTGAATAGTGTTAGTTAATAACTTATTTATTTTAAGCTGAGTAATATGATTTAGCGCCTTCCTTGGTCCAGTATAACACTTAATCATCAAAGTCAAGTTTTACTTTACATTTTAGTAATCAATCTAGTCTAACAATATCTGCAAATTCACTAATAATATAGTTTGCATAAATTCAACATCACATGTCTCTAACGGCCTCAGACTTTTCTCATTAATTTTCTTCTCTTTACTACCTGCTAATCCTACAATATATACTCCTGTCACTGGTATAGGACATTTATTCTTATTTCTAAGAGTTTGCAGGTATTTTTGGGAAATTAATTAAATTTTGCTTCCCAAGTCTTTTCCCCAGAGTATTTGTTTTAATTGCTCTTCCTCGTCTGTATTATCTTGTTGTAATAACTATTCTCTTACAAGTATCACATGAGTGAATGCAGTTACATTTTCAGTGTATGGGCCTACGATAGTTTTGTTACATCCTAGATCTTGGCCCAGGTGCGAGGATGTTTCCTATTTTCTGGTACTGTTATTGGATAATTTTTTGTATTTGTATTTTGTTCGACATAGCATGCACTCTGTTTTACTACAGTGTCAGTGGTGCTTGGGTCACTGGTTACAAAAACTTGTGAATTAGTCTTTCTATTGCGAGCATATTTAGTCTCCTATTTATGAACAAAAATATTCAAATTATCTGCATGATTATAATTACCTCTTTCTTTATTCACATTATCCAAACCTTCTGCCAGTGTCAGTAATTGTTCTGTGGTAGACCACCTGCTACATAATATGTATTTACCTGCCAAATATGGCAATCTCATCACCAGCACTCTGAACCAAATGTTTGTCATCTGGTGGGTTACCTAAATACTTAAACTGAGTTAGATACCACTCAATATACTTCTTATATGTACCCCATGAACTATTATATTACCTAGTATCTGATAACTCTAGTGTCAGTTTTTCTTGTGAAATTTTGAACCAATTTTTTCTCTTAAATTTTTTCTGAATATCTTCCCATGATTTAAATTCCTCTGAATGAGCTGTCTAATTATGGGGGTTGTAACTTTCCTGTGTAGAACCCGTTGCCAGAGATGTGGAAGGCATAGTATACTGTTAACAGAGCCTGTTCTGTAGATGGTGCAAATGGAGTGGTCTACTGCCTGTTGAATCTCTGGAACAGTTCTGAAGTGAATGCCATGAAGTGATTCCTTTTGGAATCAATTCAAAGTCACAAGGAGTTAAGTTCGGGGAGTATGGTGGATGGTGCAGTACTTCCCAGTTCCATCGACCGAACAGAGCAGCCACAGCTTGCGCTGTATGCACCTGCGTATTGTCATGCAAAATGATGGGTGGGTTGCGCAGAAAGTGTTGCTGCTTCTTTCACAAAGCTGGTCGCAGTTGATGCTCCACAAACGAACAGTAATACTGTGCATTGAAGGTCTGCCGTGGGGGAACATAATGCATTTGAATAACACCATCACAGTCGTACATGAGAATCACCGTAACTTTAGACCACTCCATTCGCACCATTAACAGAGCAGGCTCTGCTAACGGTATACTAAACCTTCCACATCACTGGCAACGGGTTCTACACAATGCTGGCGACTACTTTGAAGAACTGTAACAGGTGCAAACATGTAACTCTTTTGTATCGGTTGTGAATAAATAATTGCCACTATTTAAGTTCCAACCCTTCTATATTATAATGCTCAACTATTTTTGTTTCAACCTCCATTGGTAAATTAGCTTAGGTGTCCTCTAATGTGGTTATCTTATATATTTTTGTGGCTAAATTGTCTAATTTTTTTATTATTTTGAGATTGTCCGTGTAATGTATCTGCTTGACTTCTTTTGTTTTGAAATAGTTCATTCACTGGATCGCTCCATTTTATGAGACATCTCATCTAGTTTATTTGCTTTTTCATCTATTTTTTATAATGCTTTAAGTTTATCTAGAATTTTTTCTAAGACCATACTACCCATACTTCTGGTTGTGATAAGCATGTAATCTAAGTTACTGTACAACTTAAAGCTTGTATCACACTAAAAACCTTTGTTGTTTATCAGTGTATCTACACTATCACCCAATGCTGTTCAACGTCGTTCAGTCAGTCAGTCAATCAGTCAGTCAGTTATTTGAGATTAAATAACTACACACAAATTCTAGATGGTACACTGTACAGTTCAACTAATTTGTCACACCAGCTGCTGAAGTGCCCTGCTGTTACTGCTGTGTGTGTAGTGCAGTCTCGGAAAGTCACTATACACCGCACACTACTATAATCAGCTGCACTGTCACAAACTGTGAAGCGATGGTGTGTTGCCATTGGAAGCCAACACAGCACTCGTCGTTGAAACCACTCGCTAAAAATCTGCTCTGTAGTTGGCTTATCTTCTCATGATTTGTGTGCCGAGAATGTACTCTAACACGAGAATGATATTCATTGTTGGTCTGATTGCTATGGCCAACTGGCATTTCTTGTATTGAAGATTGCATAAATATAAATTAAACTCGCAATCCATTTAGTTTGAATAATGTTACTGTAGTTTGTACTGCTACTTGTATATACTTAAGATACCATTCTTGATGGCTTGTTTACTTCTGTTGCCCTAGACAGTGACGTACAGCTTTCCATTTTTAGTGATATTTTAGTTTTAATTTCTTGTTATAGCTATCTTCTTTTATTTCCTCTCATCCATATACTTCACTGAGGGCACCACTTGAGGTGTTTTTCTTGTTATGTGTTGCTTTTAAGTGATCAATATATTGCAAGATGCCAAGTCTTTACTTGATTGCAGAGGGATGAGTGCTATAAGAGAGCTACTACATTTAAACAGCTCACTACGAAATCACAAAACACAGTTACCGTAATTCTTCTATATTCAAATAAGTTCTCAACTCATAATTAACCAAGCTTTCCAGACATATTCATATATGATGCCTCAGTGCTTGACTAAACCGTAAGTTTGAACTTGAGATAGCATAGCATAGATCCGTACAACAACATTCATTTTTCTTTAGTGCTCGATCATTGTCATCAGGCCCCTTTCTTCTTTGGAGTCCACAGCAGCCCCAAAGCACAAGTGGCCCCTCACTGGCCAGTCCAAAATGCACATCCGTTGTCAGTTTCCGTGCTGTGCCCCCATTTTTCTTTCTCATATTTGCACATAATTCTAACAAACTTATGCTACTACTAATTAAAGTCATGGTTTTTTCACACACATTTTTCATTTCCCTAGTAAAAGGAAAGTGAGGTGTGTTGCTATGCTTTATAGCAACATGTGTGGCTACAGGACTTCCAGTTTACTCACTATCTCGTTCATAGTAGTTCAATCCATTCATATTTTTTGTATTCTGTACTTGATTTTGTATAGATAATGCTGTGTTCACCTGATTGGAAATCCCTTTCTTCCTTCCCTTCCAGAGAAGTGACAGAGTTGGCACAGTGACTATGCAGAACTCATATTCAGCAGGATGGCAGGGCATATCCCTATCCAGAGTTGGGTTCCTTAGGATTCCACTGAGTTGCTTTATGTGACAATCATTTGGGCCTTTAAAAGGGCACAGTTGATTTTCTTTCGTATCACTTCCCAAACCAAGCTTGTTTCAAATGACGTCTTTCGTGACCCCATTCTTCTTTGCCTGAGAAATGAGTTGAGGTTTTCAGTGAAAATTATTTCAGTATTCATGAAGAAACCTTCTATAGTGTTAGTCTTTCAACTGTTATGCACCGTATCATACTATAAAATTTTTCTAATCTCTGAGGAGAACTGATTAACACCACTTCCTGTTGATACATTCCCTGTTGTATTTTGTCGTGGGAATTTCTAGCTGTTTGTTTAAAGACTCCGCGAAAAAAGCTATCTGGCAATATGTCAACAAGTGTCCATGAAAAAAATCAACAATTCTGTATACTTTCTTGTATTTCTACACATTTTACTTGTTGTAACTTTTGTTTCCTCTCCCACACCTCGTCCCACAACAGCTGTAAAGGTTTCTGCACTTGGAAAGTGGAAATACGTTAAGTAAAATATTGCGTGTGTGCTTTGCCTTCTGTACTCATTCACTGATGAGAAATTTCACTTGTGTGGTACACATACTATGGGGTGGTCCATTGATCGTGACCGGGCCAAATATCTCACGAAATAAACGTCAAACGGAAAACTACAAAGAACGAAACTTGTCTAGCTTGAAGGGGGAAACCAGATGGCACTATGGTTGGCCCGCTAGGTGGCGCTGCCATAGGTCAAATGGATACCAACTGCATTCTTAAAAATAGGAACCTTCATTTTTTATTATATATTCGTGTAGTACGTAAAGAAATGTGAATGTTTTAGTTGGACCACTTTTTCCGCTTTGTGATAGATGGCGCTGTAATAGTCACAAACATATGGCTCACAATTTTAGACGAACATTTGGTAACAGGTAGTTTTTTAAAGTAAAATACAGAACGTAGGTACGTTTGAACATTTTATTTCGGTTGTTCCAGTGTGATACATGCACCTTTGTGAACTTATCATTTCTGAGAAATACCTGTAAATACCACATTAATGCAATAAATACTCAAACTGATGTCTGTCAACCTCAATGCGTTTGGCAATACATATAACGACATTCCTCTCAACAGCGAGTAGTCTTCCGTAATGTTCGCACATCCATTGACAATGCACTGACGCACGTTTTCAGGCGTTGTCGGTGGATCATGATAGCAAATATCCTTCAACTTACCCCACAGAAAGAAATCTGGGGACGTCAGATCTGGTGACAGTGCAGGCCATGGTGCTTCGACGACCAATCCACCTGTCATGAAATATGCTATTCAATACCACTTCAACCGCATGCGAGCTATGTGCTGGACCTCCATCATGTTGGAAGTACATCACCATTCTGTTATGGAGTGAAACATCTTGTTGTAACATTGGTCGAACATTAAGTAGGATATCAGCATACATTGCACCATTTAGATTGCCATTGATAAAATGGGGGCCAATTATCCTTCCTCCCATAATGCTGCACCATACATTAACCCGCCAAGGTCGCTGATGTTCCACTTGTCGCAGCCATCGTGGATTTTCCGTTGCCCAGTAGTGCATATTATGCCGGTTTATGTTACCGCTGTTGGTGAATGACACTTCATCGCTAAATAGAACGCGTGCAAAAAATCTGTCATCGTCCCGTAATTTCTCTTGTGCCCAGTGGCAGAATTGTACATGACGTTCAAAGTGGTCGCCATGCAATTCCTGGTGCATAGAAATATCGTATGGGTGCAATCGATGTTGATGTAGCATTCTCAACACGACTTTTTTGAGATTCCTGATTTTTGCGCAATTTGTCTGCTACTGATGTGCGGATTAGCCATGACAGCAGCAAAAACACCTACTTGGGCATCATCATTTGTTGGAGGTCGTGGTTGACGTTTCACATGTGGCTGAACACTCTGTTTCCTTAAATAACGTACCTATCTGGCGAACGGTCCGGACACTTGGACGATGTCATCCAGGGTACCGAGCAGCATTCATAGCACATGCCCATTAGCTATTTTGATCACAATAGCCATACATCAATATGATATCTACCTTTTCCACAAGTGGTAAACGGTCCATTTTAACACTGGTAATGTATCACAAAGCAAATACCATCCGCACTGGTGGAATGTTAAGTGATAGCACGTACTTATACGTTTGCGACTATTACAGTGCCATCTATCACAAAGCGAAAAAAGTGGTCCAACTAAAACATTCATATTTATTTACATACTACACAAATATGTAATAAAAAATGGGGGTTCCTATTTTTAAAAAATGCAGTTGATATCCGTTTGACCTATGACAGCACCAACTAGTGGACCAACCATAGCACCATCTGGATTCCCCCTTCAAGCTAGACGAGTTTCGCTCTTTGTAGTTTCTTCGTTTGACGCTTATTTCGTGAGATATTTGGCCCGGTCACTATCAATGGACCACCCTGTATAATTCCCAAGCAACATTGTGATAGATTATATGGGAGTATAAATCTTTATTCACTATGTGCAATTATTATTATTATTATTATTATTATTAGTAGTAGTAGTAGTAGTAGTAGTAGTAATGGTAGCGGTAGTGGCAGCACTACAATTTTTTGAAGTTGTTTTATTCTCATGTTGTCTACAGCAGTGACAGTGGCAGAGATGTGACAATGAGCAGCTCAATTAAAGGCAGGCGCCGCTCGCCAGTGGCTGCGAGTGGTACTGGCAGTGGAAGCACTCGCCGTGGGGGCTCTGATGGGGGTATGCCTGCTGCTGCAGCTGCTGTGGGTGCAAGCACCAGCCCACAACCTTTTGCAGTTACATCTGATGATACATCAGCTGCCCTGACACCATCTCATCACCATGATGAGGAGACGGTCAGTAACATGATGTCTGCTTTTTATTAACATCTTAAAGTAAAATTTATAGTTTTTCAGATTATTTATCAAAGAAAACTCTGCAACATTAAGACAAAAAATAATTGATCAATTGATATGTATCTGTCCCTGAAGACACATTGGTGTAAACACTGATGTTACGTTACAGGCACAGTATCTTCTGTCAGCCAAAACATACTCATGTTTTGTCAGCATTTACTTTCTCTCTTTTAAAAGATAAGATAGGAATTACACCTGCAGTAATGTTTTAGTATTTATATTGCAATATGGCAGTCGGTGATGTATCCATGCCTCATTTCTATGGGAATTCACATGGTGTACAGCCGAATGGAAAAACTGGTAGAAGCCGATCTCAGGGAAGATCATTTTGGATTCCGTAGAAATATTGGAACACGTGAGGCAATACTGATCTTAGAAGAAAGATTAAGGAAAGGCAAACCGACGTTTCTAGAATTTGTAGACTTGGAGAAAGCTTTTGACAATGTTGACTAGAATACTCTCTTTCAAATTCTAAAGGTGGCAGGGGTAAAATACAGGGAGCGAAAGGCTATTTACAATTTGTGCAGAAATCAGATGCCAGTTATAAGAGTTGAGTGGTATGAAAGAGAAGCAGTGGTTGGGAAGGGAGTGAGACAGGGTTGTAGCCTATCCCCGATGTTATTCAATCTGTATATTGAGCAAGCAATAAAGGAAACAAATGAAAAGTTTGGAGTAGGTATTAAAATCCATGGAGAAGAAATAAAAACTTTAGAGGTTCGCCGATGACATTGTGATTCTGTCAGAGACAGCAAAGGACTTGGAAGAGCAGTTGAATGGAATGGATAGTGTCTTGAAATGAGGGTATAAGATGAATATCAACAAAAGCAAAATGAGGATAATGGAATGTAGTCAAATTAAGTCAGGTGATGCTGAGGGAATTAGATTAGGAAATGACACACTTAAAGTAGTAGATGAGTTTTGCTATTTGGGGAGCAAAATAACTGATGATGGCTGAAGTAGAGAAGATATAAAATGTAGACTGGCAATGGCAAGGAAAGCGTTTCTGAACAAGAGAAATTTGTTAACATTGAGTATAGATTTAAGCGTCAGGAAGTCGTTTCTGAAAGTATTTGTATGGTGTGTAGCCATGTATGGAAGTGAAACATGGACAATAAATAGTTTGGACAAGAAGAGAATAGAAGCTTTCGAAATTTGGTGCTACAGAAGATTGCTGAAGATTAGATGGGTAGATCACATAACTAATGAGGAGGTTTTGAACAGAATTGTGGAGAAGAGGAGTTTGTGGCACAATTTGACAAGAAGAAGGGACAGGTTGGTAGGACATGTTCTGAGTCATCAAGGGATCACAAATTTAGCATTGGAGGGCAGCGTGGTGGATAAAAATCGTAGAGGGAGACCAAGAGGTGAATACACTAAGCAGATTCAGAAAGATGTAGGTTGCAGTAAGCACTGGGAGATGAAGCAGCTTGCACAGGATAGGGTAGCATGGAGAGCTGCATCAAATCGGTCTCAGGACTGAAGACAACAACAACAACAACAACAACAGAGGTTTTTAATGATATGATTGGACAAAGTGCAAAATTCTCTCTTCTACTTACTGTCTCTTGCTGTTCCAAACTTTGTAAGATACAGTGCAGGACAGGCTTCTCCGATACACAACGTGTGATAAGACTGGCTTCTATTGCAGATGATTTTATAAGTTAATTATTTTGTAAGTGAAGAGGTGTTTGGTGTCTATCAGGTTGAAGAGAGAACAGGGGCATTGATGAAAAAATTCTCCCAGAATGATCATTTTCTATTGGTGATTGTGATTTTAAAAATAATTTTTATCTTTGAATTTTTTATTTAAAATGAAGTAGAATGAAATGTTTTAACCTTGAATCTGAATAACTTGACCAATACAGGGATACAAAGTGATTTGTTGCTGTTATGAACAACACCAAGCAGTCCAAGTACATGTTGATCTTTTTTTCTATTATACCCATTGGAACTTCCAGAAAAACTTTCTTGGTATTTCAAAATTTGGAATTCCTTATGCAGAGCCTATGTCTGTCTGTAATCGACCATTGGAACATCATAAGTTCATCATATTTGCAGTTACTGCATATTTTATAAATTGATTAAAAACAGTCTTAAGAACAATAAAATATTTATTTGCCGTGGTTAGCAATTTTGGTCATAATGTGACCATCTTCAGACCGTTTATACCACAATGACTGGTGGTGACAGTGAACGGAGTAGATATCATGACCCCATGAATTTTGACTAAGCAGTTGACATTCGTGGAGTCGTAACACCATCTCTGTTCATCCCACCGCCTACCATCATGGTATAAATTGTCTGAAGATGGTAGCATTCTGACCAAAACTGTGGTAACAATTGCAAATTAATATTTTATTGTAGTCAAGACTGTTTTAATCTATTTTTTAAGTATTTTAGCTGCTACAGATGGAGAAAACGGAAGGATTTGCCACAAGCCAGACAGATTTTTTTTTTTTTCCCAGAAGAAATGTTCTAAAAATTGCTAGTTACTGTAGATCTACTCCATTACAGTTTTATATTTTGCCTTTATTACAAATATATTGCTGTTGTTTTTCAGTTTTATTGTGTTAAAGTCCTTCCTTCACTATGTTTTCTTACATAAGTCAGTATCTTTTCTTTTGAACTACCTCAAAGTTTAGGCACAGCAAGGTGACACATTGGTTAATACATTGGACTTGGATTTATGATGACAGTGGTTCAAATTTCCATCAGTCCTTCCAGATTTAGGATTTCCATGGTTTCCTTAAAATTACTTAAGATAAATGGTGGATAGTTGGTTTTTAAAAAGTCCCAATCGATTTTCTTGCTTATAATTTAACAGTCCTCATTTTTGCTTAATCTCGAATTACATAACTGACAGGACATTAAACCTTCTCATACCCCATAGTCCAACCTGTTGAGGAGAACTTCTCAACCTGCATGACTGAGGATCTTACTTGAGATCAGTCGCTTGCCTCTATCAAGTTCAAATTTGATGCTTGTTGTCTTCTACTGCAGTGTTTGAAACTACTACTCTCTATGCTCATTCTTGACCTTTTGACCTTCTCCCAGTGTGCTTCCTACAGATTTTTGATTAAGAATACATGCATCCAAATCAATGGTCTGTTGTCTGCATCTCATTTAATTTAGATTGTGACACATAATTTCAGTCAACTAAGCTTTGCTGCCCTTTATAACAGTTTTATTTTTTCTGTTTTGTACACTTCATATCTCACCAGCTTTTTATCCTGTGCTACTGGACATATGTGAGCATTGCTTCCTTGGCTGTAGGATGTTTCAGTAGAAATTTCTGGATGTGTGACCATGTCATAATGACAAAAGTTCCAATCTTTCGAGTTTAGAAGGTAAATGTTAAACTAAGTGTCATATTCCAAATCCTGTCATAATTTGTGGAGGAACTGACTAGGGAAAAATACAGTGTCAGGTGGACATATAGCCAGTATTACAACACTAACAAAGTCAGGGATGCTAAAATACACAGAAAATACCATCAGCTGTATATAGTTGTAGCAAATAAGATCAGATGCCAATGCAGATTATTCTATGTTGATGAGGCAGGCTGATGTCTTATTATGAATATCACATATGGTGTAGATAACAGACAAAGTCATTAGTGACAGAACACAAAGTGCTTCAGGAATACACAGTTTTGGGAAGTTTATGCACTAAGAGCTAGATCAGAAAGGCACTTGGAATGGTCAAAAAGGCAATTGGAATGATCAAGCACTCAGTTAACATGATCTGCAATAATGGTTGTGAGCTATCATCTCCATGGCTTCCAGAATTAGCCTACCTGTCTTTAGATAAGGCTTCCATGGGCACCACATCAGGCAAGGTTGAATTCATCACACTTGAAAGAGCATGACACACCAATATTTCTCAGTTGTGACCGGGTATAGCAAGAACCATGGACCTTACTGTTTGGTGGGGAGGCTTGCGTGCCTCAGCAATATGGATAACAGTTCCGTAGGTGCAACCACAATGGAGGGGTATCTGTTGAGATGCCAGACAAATGTGTGGTTACTGAACAGGGGCAGCAGCCTTTTCAGTAGTTGCAGGGGCAACAGTCTGGATGATTCACTGATCTGGCCTTGTAACATCAACCAAAACGGCCTTGCTGTGCTGGTACTGTGAACACCTGAAAGTATGGGGAAACCACAGTTGCAATGTTTCCCAAGAGCATGCACCTTAACTGCATGGTTAAATGATAATGGCATCCTCTAGGGTAAAATATTCTGGAGGTAAAATAATTCCCCATTTGGATCTCTGGGTGGGGACTACTCAGGAAGGACGTCTTTATGAGGAGAAACAAAACTGGTGTTCTACAGATTGGAGTGTGGAATGTCAGATCCCTTAATCGGGCAGGTAGGTTATAAAATTTAAAAATGGAAATGGATAGGTTAAAGTTAGTTATAGTGGGGATTAGTGAAGTTCGGTGGCAGGAGAATCAAGGCTTCTGGTCAGGTGAATACAGGGTTATAATTACAAAATCAAATATGGGTAAGTCAGGAGTAGGTTTAATAATGAATTAAAATAGGAACACGGATAAGCTACTATGAACAGCATAGTAAATGCATTATTGTAGCCAAGATAGACAAGAAGCCCACACCTACCACAGTAAAAACGCAAACTCCGCCCACAGGCCCTGGCGGACCTAGTGGTATTGACTGGCCACCGTGTCGTCCTCAGCTCACAGGTGTCACCTGATGCGGATTTGTAGAGGAATGTGGTCAGCACACCGCTCTCCTGGCTGTATGCCAGCTTCCAAGACGAGCCGCTATTTCTCAATCAAGTAACTCCTCAGTTTGCCTCACAAGGGCTGAGTGCACCCCGCTTGCCAACAGCACTCGGCAGACCAGAGGGTCACCCATCCAAGTGCTAGCCCAGCCTGACAGTGCTTAACTTCGGTGATCTGTTGCCAATGTGGCCAGGCCATTGGCTACACCTACCACAGTAGTACAAGTTTATATGCCAACTAGCTCTGCAGATGATAAAGAGATTGAAGAAATCTGTTATGTGATAAAAGAAATTATTCAGATAGTTAAGGGAGACAAAAATTTAATAGTCATGGGGGACTGGAATTCAATAGTAGGAAAACAAAGAGAAGGAATAGTAGTAGGTGAATATGGACTGGTGTTAAGGAATGGAGGAGGAAGCCAACTGGTAGAATTTTGTACAGAGCGTAACTTAATCATAACTAAAACTTGCTTTAAGAATAATGAAAGAAGGTTGTACACATGTAAGAGGCCTGGCGATACTGGAAGGTTTCAGCTAGATTATATAATGATAGGGCAGAGATTTCGGAACCAGGTTTTAAATTGTAAGAGATTTCCAGGGGCAGATGTGGACAATGACCACAATTTATTGGTTATGAACTGTTGATTGACAAGAATAGGGGAAAGAAATACAGTAGAACAAGAATGGGTAGCTTTGATTGATGAAATAGTGAAGGCAGCAGAGGATCAAGTTGGTAAAAATATGAGGGTTAGCAGAAATCCTTGGGTAACAGAAGAGATATTGAATTTAATTGATGAAACGAGAAAATATAAAAATGCAATAAATGAAGCAGGCAAAAAGGAATGCAAACATCTCAAAAATGAGATCAACAGGAAGTGCAAAATGGTTAAGCAGTGATGGCTAGAGGACAAATCTAAGGATGTAGAAGCAGATAACACTAGTGGTAGGATACCATATTTACTCGAATCTAAGCCACACTCGAATCTAAAGCCGCACCTGAAAAATAAGACTCGAAATCAAGGAAAAAAAAAATTTCCCGAATCTAAGCCGCACCTGAAATTTGAGACTCGAAATTCAAGGGAAGAGAAAAAAATTAGGCCGCACCTCCAAATTGAAACAAAGTTGGTCCATTGTGATATGAGACACAATTTAGGTCGAATGAATGACGATACAGCTATAGTAGTTTGGTTCGAGTCGTAAGCTTAGCAGTTACGCTTTACCAGGTAGCCACTGCTATGCGTCAGGCGCTCCGTCCGTATTTATACGGGTACCCTTCCTTTTTCGTGTGCTTCGTCTGGTTTGAATTGATTGCTTATTTTTCTTTGATCTGATAAGAGCTATTCTCTTTGTTATAGGCGTTTACGTCACTCTAAAATGAAACTGCATTATTTTAATGTGTCATGCATTGTTTGTCGCATTCCGATAATGAGTGTTTACGACCTGTCACCACTCGCGGCATGGCTTGCTCTTGTGTGCACTACTGCCGCTTATGAAAAAAAAAAAAAAAAAAAAAAAAAAAAAGAGAGAGAGAGAAATTGTCTCGCTAGCGAAACAATGGCAAGAGACTGCTATTTGTTGTTACTTACACTGCTGCTTTCTTTAATAAAGATCAACAAGGAGCAAATAATAGACTGCGTATGACAGAAGATGCTAGCAACGAGAGTTTAGCGAAAAATTTTCTCCGTTTGAAAATCTTTGCAGACGCCTCTTTAGTACATCGCATTCTGTAAAGAAATTAGTCATCTTAGATTTAAAAATCTTGTCAATTGCCGTGCTTCATTTCTGACTGTGTCACTATTAGGCATAAGAATAACACGAATATAAACATGACATGATATGTTTATTCTTCCGCGTTTGCTGTTGTCTCACTCTAGTTTCGTAGTTTATTAGGCAGACAGGATTTAAATGAGATAGCAGCAAACACGAAAGAGTACATGGCAAAATGTTTATATTCGTATTATTCTTATGGTGAAGAGAATACTGCATGTGATTCACAATTCATGAAAGTTCCTATCAGCAACCATCTCTTCTCATAGGTAGGTAGGAAAAAAATCAGGATGTAGAGTTGGCCATATTGACAAACGTCCCAAACAGTCATGCCAGTCGGATTTTCGTAGTACTTTGAAATGCTGCTGCATTCAAAGATGAACAATACGGAATTTGTATTTATTTCGTTGGATAATGTATGAAAATGCAGTGGGCGAAACTCGGGGCGGAGAAAAAACTCGTCTTCGACCCTTTTTTTAAATTTATTTACTGACGCAGAGGTTTTGGCACCAGTATTTATCTTTGTGCCTGCAAAGTATGCCTGTGTGGCGCTACATATATTCGACGGCAGAAGTTAGATGTGGCGGCGCCTACCAATATCTTTCAGAATTTCCACTTACTTTGCACTCGATTCTAAGCTGCCGGCGGTTTTTTGGATTACAAAAACCGGAAAAAAAGTGCGGCTTAGATTCGAGTAAATACGGTAGATACTGCCTACAGGAAAATTAAAGAGATCTTTGGAGAAAAGAACATGAATATCAAGAATATGAATATCAAGTGCACAGATGGAAAACCAATCCTATGCAAAGAAGGGAAAGCAGATAGGTGGAAGGAGTATATAGAGAGTTTATACAAGGGTGATGTACTTGAGGGCAGTATTATGGAAATGGAAAAGGACGTAGATGAAGATGAAATGGGAGATACGATACTGCGTGAAGAATTTGACAGAGTGCTGAAATACCTAAGTCAAAACAAGGCCCTGGGAGTAGACATTATAACATTAGAAATACTGATAGCTGTGGGAGAGGTAGCCATGACAAAACTCTTTCATCTGGTGAGCAAGATATGAGACAGGTGATATACTCTCAGACTTTTAGAAGAATATAATAATTCCAATCCCAAGGAAAGAAGGTGTTGACAGGTGTGAAAATTACTGAACTATCAGTTTAATAAGTCACAGTTCCAAAATACTAACATGAATTCTTTATGGATGAATGGAAAAACTAATAGAAGCTGACCTTGGGAGACCCTACCACTTATCTTCAGAGATGGGCTAAAGAAAGGTAAACCAGCATTTCTAGCATTTGTAGACTTAGAGAAAGCTATTGACAATGTTGACTGGAATACTCTCTTTCAAATTCTGAATGTGGCAGGGGTAAAATACAGGGAGCCAAAGGCTATTTAAAACTTGTACAGAAACCAGATGGAAGTTATAAGAGTCGAGGGGTATGAAAGGGAAGCAGTGGTTGGGAAGAGAGTGAGACAGAGTTGTAGCCTATCCCCGATGTTATTCAATCTATACATTGAGCAAGCAGTAAAGGAAACAAAAGAAAAATTTGGAGTAGGAATTAAAATCCTCAGAGAAGAAATAAAAACTTTGAGGTTTGCCAGCAACATTGTAATTCTGTCAGAGACAGCAAAGAACCTGGAAGAGCAGCTGAACGGGATGGACAGTGTCTTGAAAGGAGGATGTAAGATGAACATCAACAAAAGCAAAACGAGGATAATGGGATGTAGTATAATTAAATCAGGTGATGCTGAGGGAGTCAGATTAGGAAATGAAGCACCTAAAGTAGTAGATGAGTTTCGCTGTTTGGGAAGCAAAATAACTGATGTTGGTCGAAGTACAGAGGATATAAAATGTAGACTGGCAATGGCAAGGAAAGCATTTCTGAAGAAGAGAAATTTGTTAACATTGTATATAGGTTTGAGTGTTAGGAAGTCTTTTCTGAAGGTATATGTATGGAAATGAAACATGGATGATAAACATGTAGACGAGAAGAGAATAGAAGCTTTCTAAACGTGGTGCTACAGAAGAAGATGGATAGATCAGGTAACTAATGAGTAGGTACTGAGTAGAATTGGGGAAAAGAAGAATTTGTGGCACAACTTGACTGGAAGATGGGATCGGTTGGTAGGAAATGTTCTGAGACATCAAGGGATTACCAATTTGGCATTGGAGGGAAGCATGGAGAGTAAAAATCATGGAGGGAGATGAAGAGATGAATACAATAAGCAGATTCTGAAGGATATAGGTTGCAGTAGTTATTCGGGTATGAAGAGGCTCGCACAGGATAGAGTAGCGGGGGGAGCTGCATCAAACCAGTCTCTGGACTGAAGACTGCAACAACAACAACAACGACAAAAATAACAACATAGCAGGAGCATTGCTACATTGATGTAGCTGCTTCCATTTATTTTTATACTATTAGCCAATTAAATCTCTTAAAAACTCTTTCTCCCCTGACAACATTACTTTAGTAGCTTCCTTGTCATATGGTGATGATTGTCATGGAGAGACAGTAATTACATTTATAACTGTACTGTAACTAGAACAGACGTCTTGATGGTGGTAACCTACAATAGAGGACAAAGCATTGAAACATAGGATACTGTAAGTGATGACAGATGCATAGGATTGTTGAAAGCTTCGCAAATTTCACATGTTGGTTAGTATGGTTTTAAGGACAAAATAATTAATTTTGAGACACACCCTTAGACACAATTCTTAATAAACAACTGCCTCAGTTTGAAAACAGTCATAATATTTTATTCATGTTCAATTTAAAATTGAAGTCCAAAATAAAAACTTGATGAAAAATCAAAATTATGTGTCTACCTGGCAGTGATAAATGGTAAAATGAAGACTTTGCTTATAATTGTTTGATAAGTACAATGATGCTTTAGAAAATTGGAGGAAAGTTGCAGAGATTCCAAAGATGTGGACGGAATCGAAACTTTCCAAAGATCAGAAATGTAAGAGTGAATAACGCAAATGCTCAACAAGATATGCACTATTAATAATTTGAAAAGGAAATAAGACAAAAGAGAAAAGAGAATACAAATGTAATGCCATTTTTATTGAGTGTAGAGGAATTTATATTCTTGTTGGTTTTATTATTATAAAGTTTTTGTACAACGACTGCTTGATGCCCATTTTTGACTGCTATATACCTTTAAGTTACTAAGTTGTGTAATAGTAGCAGAAAGGGTTGGAAGCACCTCAATAATACTGTCAGTCATAGTGTGAAAGAATGCCAATTGTGCTTAAAGGGGCAGCAAGAATAGGCATGAATGATGGTATCTGTTGTGGTGAGTTTCCTGTAAATAACAAAGTTAATTTTACCATTATACTAAACATGGTTTCAGGTCCAGAAAACTCAGTTCTTCATGTTGATTTTGTATTTCATATGTAAATTTAATTTTAGGGTAGAAGCAATTCAATGACCCACGAAGTGATTTGACGTTCTTCACATCTCCCTGTAATACAGTGACAGTATCACAACGTATCATCTGTAGAAATAAATGCTATTGGTTAGAGTGGGGTGGGAATTAAGAAAAATGTCAAGTAGAAATCTAGCAAGGCAATTCTCAATAGCAAAGCCTTCATCTTGGTGATATTGCTGACCATTGAAACTGAAGCAGTTATATAGCATTATGCTTCTGTGAAGGAGATATTGACATGGGCTAAACCAATAATATGTAATAGCAGGGGGGGAGAGCAAAAATAACCAGGATTTTTGTTATTTTGCATGTTTATTGAACTCTACATTCATAGTCCTTTTTCCCTTTCAAAGTATTATCCATATGCATTAATGATGCACTTGTTCCAACTCTTTTGCCACAGCTGAAAACAGTTCTGGAACTCGTGCTGCAGAATGCTTTTCAATGCTGTTGGTGTGTTTTCTTTGATGTCATTCACATCACTGAATATCTTTCCTTTCAGAGTTTGCTTCATTCATCTGGGGAGGGAGGGGGGGGGGGGGGGAGGGGCAAAGCCAGATCAGGTGAGCCCCCATTTCTCCAATGGTCTGGCTGTATTCATCGCATAACTGTTTGTCCCAGAGAAACGAACTCCTTGTGGACAATTTCATTGACATCAAATGACAAATAAACATTGTTTTCACACTATATCACACTTGACATTCTTTCTTGAGCCATGGTAATGTTTAAGTTTTCCACTGGCTGAATGCTTGGTTTGACTCTGGATCATAGCCATAGCACCAACTCTCATCCCCAGTCACAGTTCTTTTAAGAAAATTTGGGTTGTTCTGCACTTACAGTCTTCATGTTGTGGCAAACATTCATACGTTTTTCTCTTTGGTCATCTGTGAGCAAGCGAGGAACAAATTTTGCAGGCACCTTTCTCATGTGCAAATTTTTGGTTAAAATTTGCTAGACCATGCTCCACGACCCTTTAGTTTCCTCTGAGATTTGATCAATGGTCCCTGGATGGTCATCATTAATTGGATGTTTGATTTTGGCAGTGTTTCCATCATTTCTTCCTGTCGAAGGACAACTGGGGTGTGATGTGTCTTCAGTTGACATGTTGCCAGGTTAGAAATAAGAAACCCACTCGTAGACCTGCAATTTTCCCAAAGCTTCATCAGTAAATGCGTGCTGAAGCATCCCAGTAGTCTCAGCTACAGTTCTCCATAACAGAAAACACAGTTTCACACAAACTCTTTGCTCCTCCTTGTTGACCATGTCATTAATTGCCAAAAGGTTGAAATAGTAACACAAACTAAGAACACCACAAACTAACTACTTAATTCTGACTGATGCCAACTTATTACTGAGTGATGTAGGAGACCTCAAACTAAAACCACCTAGCAGCAGAATGCGTAACTACGAAGTGTGCATGTGCAACTGTTAAATTCCAGTTATTTTTGGGCCTCCTCTTGTATACTTCTTATACTTCATATAAATGAAGAACCAAGGTCTAAAGATTTATAACATCCCTAATTTTGTTGGCTTCTGAAGATGGCAAATTAATTTGTTGAAACTGGTAAAGCGTAATATATTTGCAACTGGCGACTGAATTTTATTCTAAAAGATATACAGCTCAGTTATTCTAAAAGATATACGGCTTCCAGCTGCTGGATTTATGAGTATATGCATAATTTTCCTCATATTGAAAGTTATGCATTCCCATCCTATGTTACTCATTCTCCTTCAAATCCTCTATTCCCCAAAGTTTTTATTTTCTCCACATAGCTGAATCTATACCTTCTCTAAAAGTTGGAGTTCCTTGTTGTTATTTTCTTTTTTTTTATGTTAACATTTTTAATCTTTTGCTTATCATATCTTATTTCATTACTCTGTTTTCCTTCCTTTTATTCCAAAAAATTTGACAATTAATAATTACATTGCTTTTTTGACTGGTTATGTGCAATCACTAAACATTCATATTGTGTAATATCATTTTCATTCAGCTGTTGTTTATAGATAGAAATAAAAATGATTAAAATGATGAATCAGCCAAAATTATGCATGTGTGTAAAAAATCCCTTTCTCAAAAATAACTATTGAAGTTTAAGCTTCTGGAACACAGTCCATTTCCAAAGTTAGAGTAGAAGGAAGGAAGTCTTGGAGGAGGTGACAGAGGATAGGATAATGTCAATCAGGATGTGTTGCTAAAGGTGAAGAACTTTCTACAAAGAGCAAATGGACACAACAAAGGAGGAAGATTGGAAAAAAAAGTAGTGACATTATTTCCTGGAGCCACCATAGACATAAATGTTATTGCTGTATTTGTTAGTGTTGCACATTTTTGACTATGTTGATAGAAGTCAGGAGTGGGAAAATAGAGATGTGTGCAGTGGTGTTACTAGCACTTCTTTTCCTGCTATTAAAGTTGAGGAGTGATGATATTGAAAATGCATTTGATATTCTAATGTGCCAGTGTATAATCTTACAGGAGCTGTACCATCCCTCTACATCAATGTTATCCAATGGTTCATCAGAACATGTAACAGCAGCACTGTCAGGTGATGAAGTTGATGGGCATAGTATGTCTGATCTCTCAAGAACAAGAGCTGCCATTGAACACATGCAGTCCAAGATTGGTCGGACAAAGGAAATGATTCGTGATGAACAAACAACGCGAGATGGTTTGTACCTATACAGTCTTAATTAACACCTACCTTTAAGGAGTAGATAGTATAACATGCTGATACAGACACACTTAGTAAACATAGGTTGAAGAGTTTGTCTTAAACTTTGTTTACCATTTTATAATTTGTATTACTCTGCCTCTTAGGGCTAGAATGTATAGGCATTTATGCATTTGTTTGTCTTACAGACAATGTAAATGAATATTTGAAACTAGCTGCCAATGCTGATAAGCACCAGCTACCAAGAATCAAGGCAGTCTTTGAGAAGAAGAATCAGAAATCAGCTCAGTCCATTTCACAACTGCAGAAAAAGTTGGAAAGTTATAATAAAAGGCTTCGAGAACTAGAGACGCATGGTCTTTCCAGCTCTCATAGGCAGCCACGGGAGGTGCTGCGTGACATGGGGCAGGGACTGAAGTAAGTTTGTCAACAGTGTCTCAATATAAGGTAGACTAACATAAATTCTGTAAAAAAATTCAGGGAGGACTAGAGTCTCTCTCTCTCTCTCTCTCTCTCTCTCTCTCTCTCTCTCTCTGTGTGTGTGTGTGTGTGTGTGTGTGTGTGTGTGTGTTTTTCTTACAATGGCACAGCCTGATTGATCTCTATATTGAGAAATTGCGATTGCCTGGGGCAGAAGAGAGTGGGAGAATCAGCTTAACGGTTTCTCTCTCCATTCATTGATCGTGTTGCCCAGCTCATTTGATATAATCAACTCCAGCTGCATTCATTCATTTACTTATATTGCAGTTAACAAGTCTGCAAAGATCTCAGACTTTTTTTTTAAATAATAGGAAGTGTTTTGCAGTAGTGTGCAGTCATTTTCTAGACTACAACCAATGGGTCAAAATCAATTCAGGTAAATCCATGTGCATTTATACTCCCCTCCCAAGATAAGTTTGTCATAACAGGGTGTTAGCTAACAGGTTGGAGGTGGGTACGAGACAAGTGTTAGCAACGATAGAAGTGTGGAGGATTATGGCATCAAAGAATGTGCTGTAGGACAATTCCCATCTATTTAACTTGGGTAAGCTGATGTTGAGGAGAGAATTTAGGTTCCACAGGATGTGAAGCAGTCCTTGAAGTTGAGCATGTTGTGCTCTCTATTGTGCTCTGCCGCAGAGTGGCCAACATTGTTCTTGGCCACAGTCCATTAGTGGCCATTCATTAATATGGCCCCATGTAAAATGCTGTGCAAAAGTTCAGCCATGTTGGTATGTGATGTCATTGCTTTCATTGGTAGCTTGTTGTCTGATACAGTAGGATATGTGTGTGACAGGACTGGAATAGGATGTCCTAGGTGGATGTATCAGACATGTCTTGCACTTGGGTATTCCACAGGGTTACAACCCATGTGACAACCTGTTAGGAGTAAGTGTGGTATAAGGAGGGAGCAGTCCCAGCTGTCAACCACCCTTTGTCCTCTCCCTCACTCCATCTTACAAAGCCTTGGCATGCCACCCCAGTCGAGCTGTAGCCGAGGGCAATGTAGTTGGCTGGGAAAATGTAACAGTGAGTGTGTATAAGTGTATGTGTGTATTATTACTTACCGGTGAAGGAAGTTTTTGTCCAAAACCTAGATATATTGTCAATCTTGTTTTTGTGGTTCTCAACTGCTGCGCAGTTTTGCTGACTGGTGAGAGGCTACTCCTTGCTGTTTCTTGAATAATGTTTTCTTTCTTTTGGTTTCCATTTCCTTCTTCTCTTTTCTCTTTTCCCTTTTCTTCTCCCTATCATTTGCCAAGTCAAAAAAAAGTTATTAAGTACTGCAGATTGAGGAAAATGAAGTGATAAGTACTCAACAGAAGTACCTGAATACACAGTATGAGTTTCCTTCTTGTGTGTGTGTGTGTGTGGTTTTTTTTAAAAAGCAGATATCTTTCCTATTCTTCTGACTCCCCAATTTAAACTAAAATATTAGTCAGTTTTTGTACTTCTTCAACTGAGATATGGTGTCAAATTTTCTTGAACAGTTCTTGTACAAGGGTGTTGTCATGCATTTCATCCCTACTTCTTGAGCAATTTGCAGATCTTCTATTCTTCTTTCACAAATTCTGCCAAAGTTAGTGTCATAGCAATCATCTTTCCACTAACAATATTCATTGTACACACTCTTCATTATTAATCTCCATGGCTTGTTTAACAACATTAAAATCTATTCCATGCTCAGACATCCTGTCACCACCTACAACTGTCAGCTCACAAAGTTGTGGAATCACTATGCCATCAACAATGTATTTAGATTCACCAATTTCAGCTTCCAATGATACTTGTTTCCTGGTGGGCTTATATGGTACTTCCATAGCTCCTAAAATTTTATACATGCTTCCTGGTAATTCAGGAGTATCTGCAGCTCTCTTAAAAAGTAGCCCATAAAAACTTCTTGCCATTAGACACCTGTCTTCCAGAATTTGAGAATTCTTCTCCACCCTTCTTTGCTCTAATGATAATACTGATAACTTTCTTCTTTGCTGTTCTAGCTTCTTTATAAAGTAATTCTTCTTGCTCCTCACTCGGACCTCTGGCTTGATCGTGATAACTTGCTTCTGCTTGAGCATCAACTCCTTGTTTATATGGTTTGTAGAAAGTAATGACCCTTTCTGCCAAGCTCTGAATCTGATCCTATTCCAAACTATTAATCATTCCCCCACACATAATTCATTTCTTGTCTCTGTTCGTTTGGTGGTCTTCGTTCATAAAATTGCTCTTGTGCCAGGTTTCATCTGCTATCATTATTATTCTCCTGCTTAGGTCTTTGATGAAATTCACTGTCTCTGTAACCATAAAATCTTTCTTGAAATTGTTGTCAGTGATTACACTGTTGTCTCTAGTTCTGCTTATGCACCTGTTTGTAATAATCTCACTCAGATCTGTAATGATTTCACTCAGATCTGTACTGTATAATAGTAGTAGTAGTAGTAGTAGTAGCAGTAGCAGTAGTAATAATAATAAAAATAAATTATTATTATTATTATTACTGCTGTGAGTCTCTAAAAGTTCTGTATCTCCTTTGTGTGTCATCACTTTCTGTTTGATGTAAAAACTGTCTCACCCAATCAACTTTATTGATAAGGGCTCTCATAACTGTCTTCATACTTTGGATTGTAGATGTCTCGTGACCCCATTTTATATCAATTATTGATAAAATTATTTAATTGGATAGATAAAAAATGTACTCACCAAGCAGTGGCAGAAAAGACTGTTGTGGTTGGCAAGCTTTCAAACCAGGCCTCCTCCTTCAGGCAGAAGGGTTGAAGGTGAAGGAAAAGGACTGGTGAGGTCTGGGAAAAGGGGTAGAGTTTGGGAAAGTCACCCAGAACCACAGGTCAGGGGAGACTTACCGTACAGGATGAGAAGGAAAGACTGATTGTTGGTCACTGCATTGGACGAGATTTGAAAACCTGAGAGCTTTGGGGTGGAAGACTGCCATTTGCTGTTTTAATTTCCTATATCTTTCATTGTCTTTTGCATCTATTTTTCACTGCACCCTCCCACCTCTGTTACGTACAATGCACTTAGCTTGTCACTCTTATTAACTCGTGCACGATGTTTTAGTAGTAATCTCTGTCTTGTGTATTACTCTGTCTTCCACCTTGAAGCTCTCAGGTTTTCAAATCTCATCTGATGCAGTCTCCAACAGTCAGTCTTTCCTTCTCATCCCGTATGGTAAGTATCCCCTGACTGATGGTTTTCGGTGACTTTCCTAAAATCTACCCCTTTTCCTAGACCTCTCCATCCTTTTCCTTCACACTTCTTTCTTCCCCTTCAACCCTTCTGCCTGAAGGAGGAGCCACTGGCTCCAAAAGCTTGCCAGTCACAACAGTCTTTTATGTGTGTGTTCTGCCACTGCTTGGCGAGTAGATTTCTTATCTATGTAGTTAAATAATTTTATGACATCAGCTATAGGTAAGTACCATTTCTTGCCTTATTCCTTTTCCAAGGATTCTGTTACTGTTGCATCTGCCTCTAGCTAGTATTTCTTATCATACTGCAGATTGATAATGCTATTCTGTGTACACATTGACAAACACTTCACAAAAAATGCAGTTTCATTCTAGGGTAAGTCTTGCTTTTTCATCTTGTTACATTCCCCAGTTGTATGCATCTCTGTCCATGCAAGTAACACCATACAAAACCGTGTCTGCCTCTGTCCATGCTGGTGGCAACACACTTCTAAAGCATCTAATAAATGTACATCTCATTTGGAGTTGAATCTGTTAGCAATATTCTGTAGGAAGTGCATCTGTCTTCACATTGCTTGACGCTGTTGATGTGCAACCAATATGTATGGTCAAATATGCAGCCTCAGTTCTTAGCCCAGTCACAAGGGCGACATGTAACATGTTATACTTGCTGAAGGTTACACACTTAGTGCCTTTTTTTTTTCACCAGCTCGTTAACCTGTGTAACATATGCTGTTAGCTCATCTTGCTTTAAGGCCACTTCCTGGACTTTGAAATCTGGACTTGTGATCTTTGTACACTGAATGTGTAAATATTTTCCACTGCAACAATGTGCTACTGATCTCACTGATGGTGTTGTTTACCTCGAAGGCCCTCTCATTGTGTTTCACATTCTACTCGTCCTTGAAATTTCTGTGGTTTTGTTCAATGTTACTGACAGCAATATTTTGGCTCTCTGATACATCTTTTCTCAGCTTATTAACTACTACTTGCTGATGCTAAATTATAATCTCCCTTTCTTTTTTAAACTACTTTGCAGTACTTGCCTACAATTTGCATTTCTTTCATAAATTTCTTTTAACTGTTCATAGTATATTCTTGACCTTTTTTTTTGCAAGACTGGCTTCACTCTGTAAACATACTTACATCATACTAGGGAAATCTCTACCATGGGGTTGTCCATTTTCACTTCCTGTTGCTTAATTTTTGATATTGGTGTGAATGAATGTTGCGTCAGTACTTCTAGTGTACTATTCATACCAAAATTAATTTGTGAATAACCATATTCCGAATAAACTGGATCTACAGACATTTCTTTCTTTGTGGCGACTTTAATTAATTCATCGCTTTCAATATTAGTCATCTTGCCCTTGTTATCCATCTTGTATTTGCTGCAACATGGCACACAAAGGAATCCTAGCTCAGCACAGAATAACGCTCAGTCTCTCATTATACTGATTGTAAATAAATGCAGCACACTAATTACACTGTATGTCATGCTTCACAGCAATGGAATACCATGAAATACTGTGCCATTCGCACAGGAATTAGGCGACACTTATTCTGTCTGGCCTTGGTAATGTTCTTGTTACTGGTGCATGACAAAATAATATACAATGCAAAGAGTAAAACCAAAACAGTCTGGGATGTCATTAAATAGGAACCAAGGAGACATAAAAAAGCATAATAATTTACTGATAAGAGAGTGGGATAAAATAATTGATTCACACCACTCAACAAAGTATGTGAATGACTGTTTTCGTAGGCCTAGCACCTGTAAATGATTGTGCTCTAATTACAATGCTTCTACTACCAAGAACAAAACATGAAGTCAGTAAAATGGTACAAAAAATTTAAAAAAAATGATAGGTGTAGACGAAGTACCAACATGTGTGCTGAAACAATGCATACAGAGTATAAGAGTTCTGCTCAAGAAATGTAATACAAAATGTAGAGACAACTTCTGACCTCGTTATGCTGCTGTCATCATTCTCAAAAACAATAGGATCAATTTTGAAAGACTGGTTAATGAATTACTTCAATAAATAAAACCTTCTAAGTGAATCTTAGTTTGGCTTCTGAAATGATAGCAATACAGAATGAGCTGTAGGACAGTTCACAAAATGAGTACTTGATGCTCTTGACAAGGATGAGTGTGCTGCAGCCATGTTATTAGACCTTTCTAAGGCTTGTGATACTGGTGTGCTTCTGGGTTTTCTGCCAAGTTGTTGTTTCAGTTTCACTTTAAATAATGCTCTGACTCCAACACTCAATTTATTAAAATCTCACCCACTAACACATCCACCAAAGTTAGAAGACACAGTAAGAATTTTGTTTCATAGAATCAGTGACAGCTCCAAAAAATAAGAGCATCAGATGGCCTAGTGGGCATCAGAAATAGAATTTGGCTACAAATAACAGTGAGAGACCAACAGTAGATCACAATCTGACTGGAGTCCAGGCAGCGAGAATATATAATGGCAAAACTTACAGCATCTGAAGAAGACAGCTGGGTCAGTTGTTGAAATATTGTGCATAAAATGAAAACAACAACTTCTCAGGAGAATACCTGGAAGCGCACCATTAATCAATTGTGACAAGAAAACTTGAGGGGTCACATAGCTCTTGATACTGTTGACTATAAGCTTCCACTAAATAAACTAGAATCATTAGGGAGTCAGAGTATCATATTGGGACCAATACTTTTTCTGATGCAGATAAGTGACTTTTCCAATAGCATTAGCTAGGGCTGGGCAGATGGTACTCGCGTCTGAACAGAATAGTGTGTTCCCAATGCTCTCAGGTGTGTTTGATGAACACTCATGTGACATTTGACTCGTGCAGAATGATTGCAAAGGGTAAGCAAAAAACTGCACACTAGCCACAAGGAGCAATTTTTTGTCCTGGTTAACTTTGACAGTTTCATGAAACACAGGTGGAATAGCATTAAATTGTGTCACTGCACAAATTCCTTTTGTATTTCAACAAATTGATTATAAAGAGTTCTTACACAGTTACTAGTATGTACAAATATATAAACATCTTGCTGATTTTTAAGTAAGGATAGCAAGGTGAAAATGTTGTCCCCAAACAGATCTTATTTGACTGAAGCCTGTACAACGTTTCATTTGTGTATAAGAGATCATAATGATGTAGCAAGTGGAATGCAAATGTGAATTTCAAACTGTGTTTACGTATTAGAATAACGAGTAAAAATGCTACCAAATTTTAATCAGTTTGCAAATTTAAAAAAAATTATTGTGGTAAACCGACTGTAACTGATATCGCAAGAATAAATTACAGCAGAAAGACCCAACTTGTGAGAGGGCTCTGTGTGGCAAACTTATAAAAATATTCTTGAAATATATTCAGCTTGAGTGCATTACTCATTTACTTTTTCTTTTGTATACTTTAAGTAAGTTTCCACTGGATTCTAAATCCATGTACGTTTTTTGAATGAACATGTTCAAACATACTTTCAGTATGGATATCAGAATTACACTAAAATGATTTACAGTTATTTTACAGAACATTTTTGATATACATTATTGATGAATGTTTTTCCACAAAGAATCTTCAGGTTGCTTATTCTGAGCGGAGGCCCCTTATGTGCTTCATACTGCGTTGGAAACACTCTGCTGTACTTGCCATGATGCAAAGGCATCTGCTGTTGAACTCCAACCACTGCATGCTGCCCAAGGCATACTTCAAACGAATAATGAAACAACACAAACATATATTTGTGCTGAGACTTATTATACGTATAAAAAATACGTATTGCCAAGCTATATTGTTTAAAGTGCGTAATCTTTAACGTAACACTAATAAACTACACATTCACTCATGTAAAGACAATAAGGGTACAGAAAACTTCACACCTGTGGCTATTGAGGAAAAAATGCCGAATTTAAGTATGAAAAGTTCCGTACCCTCACACTTGGAGGTAGTATCATTAGAGGTCACTAAATCACAGGATGAGCAAAAGGTCAAGAATTGGACAGAATCATGATTTCAGTTTTTTATTTACTTATTTATTATTATTAGTTGCCATTGTTACATTTGACCTGCACTCTAGAAGGTATTTCAATCCATATTTCACAGCTATTTTTATTATAAAATCCATAATGCATTAAAAATGCTAAGAGAGGTCATAGTATAGTACCAAAAAAAGTCGCTAGATCACTGGTCGATCGAAAGATTGAGCAGAATGTGAGATTTCTGAAGCTGTGATTTAAACTGGTTGAGCACTTAATTGTGCTTAAGCACAGCACTAGTGTCACTTGTGGCAAAAAATTCTGTTTGCAGATGACAGCACCATTGTAGTCACTGAGAAAACAAGTGAACTCCTTGCACAATTTCTTAGCATCAGTAACATGACATGGAACATTAAGAAAACAAATGCCATGAATTTCAGTTTGAAAAGGGAAAATGATGCTATAGACAGCATAGCAGACACAATTTGTAGGACTGAATAGTGATTCGTGTTTGAAGTGGTGTGAACTCTCAAAGATACTAGCAGACATAATGTCATCAACATGTTATGCCCGTAGTCTTGTCATCAGTGTGCAGCAGTCTGTGTCTTTGTGTTACATACTGTTCACTCTGTTATTAACTATGGACTTCTTTTCTGGGGAACAAAATATGAGCAACAATGTCCAGACTGAAAAAAAGCATCACAAGGATCATAACCAATAGTTATTGTTAAAAAAACCAAGGTTCTTGCAAGGATCTGTTTGAAACACTGGAAACTTTGACTGTGCTTCGTGAGTACATTTACCAATCGATACTTGCAGCTCAAACACGTCTGTTCATGATCATGGAACAAAACCTAGACTGAACGTACATTTAGCATTAAAAAGTAAAGATAACTCAAAACAGCATTTTTTACCAAGGAGTAATGCTATACAGTAAATTACCAAAGGATATTGAAGAGATTACTAAAATGAACTTACTTTAAAAACCTGTTGAAAAGTACCTGTTAAACATGACTTTCTGTACAGTGAAGGAGTACTTAATAACACAAAGTAGCATTTTTTTCCCCCACTGAAAACCTGACTCCCGAGGCTGCGCAAAGTATAATACTAACTCCTTAACCTCTTTCTAAGCCTAACATCTCACTCATTATAGATGGATGCTGACTCAGTTCTCCAGGCTAGCAAATATGAAGTTGTGATACACGAAGTGGAAACCAAACATTGTCATCATGGTCCCCAATGTCAGCTGATAGTGTGTGTTGTGTTAACTTATGAAGCAAAAATGTGTATAGTGTATGCAGTGACCAGTAGTGAGAAATGAATGAACAGTATAGCACTAACTGACCTTTTACATTATTAAATAACTTCATTGCAAAACAGTATTGTACAATAGGGAGGATGGAGGTCCCAGGTTTCATCTGACCAGCTTGATTTTGGTTTACTGTGCTTTGCTTAAATTACTTCAGGCATCTGTTGGCTTGGTTGCTACTACACGGCCAGGGCCAACTACCCGTCCTCGTCAAACTGGACCTGTATGCATATGAATGCCTGTATGTATGAATTGTGTAATTGTTGTTATTAAATTGTAATACCAAGGCATGTCCTTATCAAAGTGATGTACAGGTAAATAAAACTGCTGTTTTTGTTTGTTGCTATCTGTTGTTTTGTAACACCTCTGCTCAATGTTCACTTTTATTTCAATATAAAAAATTATGAATGGAGTCACACAGTGTCACAGGTAGAACTCCTTTTTTACTTCTTTAAATAATTAAAAGCTTCATTCAAGTTTATGGCAGTTGGATGTGTGAAAAGGGTTTTTTACGTAAGTACACAGGTAGCTGTTAAACTGAACCATGCACGCTTCAGCCTATATGTGTATGGAAAAATTGTCACAAAATTTTAACCCTGGATAGCTGATGCCAGTAGGAGACAAAATTACTACTGTTGTGTTGGTTGAAAATGCACTATTTTTAAACTATAGAAACTTGGTGCCATGCGCTCCGATTGGCTGTACGTTGGTTGACGGGCAGCACTATGGTTGTTGGTTCACACATACAAACGTCCCTTGCCCCGTAACTGCCCCAACATCATATGAACATAGGTCGTATAGGTCTTGCTGTTTGTCTCCACCTCAAGTCAGAGGCATTAGCACATAAGCTTCACTTCGGGGCGTACACACACATCCCCTGCAATTTAGTGATAAAGGAAGCATGGTGGCACATTATTCGTTTGAAGAACGACGAGATGTGGTTTGTGTTTATGGACTACCTCCTCGACCTGCCGGGTCAAATTACCTTCACTTTTTGCAAGAAACTCTACCCGGCCTGCTGGAAGATTTTCCTCTGGACATACGGCTACGCATGTGGTCGCAGCATGATGGGGCACCCGCTCATAACAGTCGTGCTGTGCGCAGATATTTAAATGAACTCTTCAGCAGCTGGGTAATTGGCAGAGTTGCTCGAAGGACGTGGCCCCTGCGATCACCAGACCTCACGCCACCAGAATTTTTCCTGTGGGGATGCTTCAAGGTTCTTGTTCACCAACCCAGACATGAACCACCTAGAAATGAAGAGGAATTAATGGATCGCATTCAACATGCTGCCAGTTACATCAGGGCAACGCCAGAAATCTTTGAAAGAGTTCAGCAAAACACCATTTGATGTTATGAAGCTTGTGTCATGTCAGAGGATTGCCAGTTCGAGCAACTGCTTTAAGTAAACAATGTCCTAGCTACAGAAAAGGCCCTTTTCAGGGCCGACCCAACTATCTAGGGTTAAAATTTCATGACACAATTTTTCTCCACCTTGTATTTAATGATCAGAACTGATGTTACTGAAATTAAACAGTTTGTTTTCTCACTTGTAAAAAGTTTATGGCTCCTCATTAACTTCTCTCAATCGAACATCAATAACTCTGCTTAGCAACAGAAGTTAGTTTCTTTCAACTAACTCATGTCACAAGTATTTCAGATGTTTGTGTACTTCCCCTTAAATTGTTCAAAACTACTTGTGATATTCTACTTTGGTACACATTCACCTAAGAAATTAGTCTGCTACCAATGGCTACTCTACATTTATCAATCTGCAATCTTCAGACTGCTCAAAACTCAAAATTGTACACTTTGTTGCTTCACAAGGTTACTGCTCTTGAATATTCAGTCACAAATGTGACTCAGATACTTTCCATAATCACTTTTGTACTTGGATTGCTTCAAAATTAATCTTTTGTCTGCACTTGTGGGCCACTGCTCAGCCATCACCCTTGGTCTCTAGCCACTGACTGACTCACTCCAACAACTCCAAAGCACATGAAATGTGCCTGGTATTCCCCAGCCCTTGCTGTGTAACTTCCAGAACCTTGTGTAATGTCAGCAATATCATTACCACCAGATATGAGCTACTGATACTGGTCTTTAGGAAAGGCATTGATAATAGCACCATTATAGTAGAACTTGTCCTATGCAAACAAGAGTAACCAGCACCTCCACAAACCATGGACCTTCCTTGGGTAGGGTGGCTTGCATGCCACAGCAATATGGATGGCTGTATGAGAAGTGTGACCACAGCAGAGAGGTATCTACGGAGAGGCCGTCTAACATATTGTTCCTGAAGAGAAACAGAAACCTTTCCAGTAGTTGTGAGGGCAACAGTCTGGGTGATTATCTGACCTGACACAGTAGTGTTAGCCAATATGGCTTTTGTATTCATTCCTGAAATTTCTGGCAAACTGCAGAGGTTTGTAACTTCCTGTCATGGCTGTTTCAACTCGGGCTTGTGGCCATCTTCATGTGTATACATTTGCTTCTGTTTCTTCCATCAAATTAGAAAATCTTCAGCCAAATGTAGGAACTGCAAGAATGAAATGCAAGTGGAAAAATGGGTGCCAAGAAATGAATAATTGTGACAGCTATAATGAGGGGGAACAATACATCACCATTTCATAACAGTATAGTAAGCTTTTCTTAAAATTTGTGATTTTGTTGTTTGTCATTGTTCTGCCTTTTATTGTATTTGCTTGAAGTGTTCTGTGTTTGTGTGAATATATCCAACCCCTCATTTTTTTAAGATGAGGAATAAAACAACAAATAAATAAGGGATTAGTTGGATATTTTGTCATGATGTCACATTGTTTGCTTTCAGAAATGTTGGTGGCAACATTCGTGATGGTATCACAGGGTTTTCAGGGTGAGCATTAGCAAACTTAGTAAATGAAGACTAGGCAGTTCTAACAATTTCTGTTAGTTCTCTTTTGAATGTTGATGTTGCTTGGTTTAGTTATTTGCATGTTAGTGTTGGTTTGCAGCATAACATAGCATCATTTGTTTGGTGTGAACAGAAATTAAAAAGCTTGCTGTCAGTAAGACTGATAAATTCTATAATACATGTACTCAAATTGTTAGATATCTATAACATAAATTAAGTGGCAGACAATCACAATTAAGACATTCACTTGTAGCTATCAGCCAAAGCCATTGTCAGTAAAAGAGAGAGACTCCGCTCCCGTAACTATACCGGCCTCACCCTACAGCAACATACACCCTCCAGCCAACAGTTTCCACTCCCTGTGTTCTATTGTCTCCACTCCATTTTCATCATCTCCCACCCTGTTTCTTTGCAGCCTTCTACCAGTGCATCTGCCCATCTTTCCCTGCTCCTCTCCGTTTTTGCTCCTTCTTTCCCCACCTCCCTGCCCCACAACCTCCTGATGCTGCATCTGTTAACAGTCTAGGCCCTGCACTTTTCAGCAGACAACAATCATCTCTGTCCCCATCCATACGCTTCTATCCCCTTCCCCTCCAGATTGCTGCGTGCATCCCACATGATGCATTCCGGCTCGAGATGATGGAGTTGGTCATCATGTGTGCATGAGATGTGCTTGCTTGGTTGCTCATGCGTGTGCGTGTGTGTTTTTTACTGAGAAAGGCTGTGGCTAAAAGTTGTATGTGAGTGTTTTGTAATTGTGACTGTCTGCAACTTGACACATCTTCTTTACGGTAAGTAGCAATCTGTATTTTCCTACATTGTTGATATTCCTACCTGAAGTTTCCATTGTTTGATGTAACATAGGTTATTTCTGTAGTAATTGCAAAATCTAAAAGTTGCTTCCCTTAGTTTCATTGACTTGTAACATTTAAAGTAATAAGCAGTGTGCATAGAGGCTTAATCATTCTAATACAGCTGGATATCAGTTTCATTTCCAACAAGGTGCTTTTTTGATGATGTAACTGCTTTTGGGTAATATATGTGGTGTCACCGCCAGACACCACACTTGCTAGGTGGTAGCCTTTAAATCGGCCGCGGTCCGTTAGTATACGTCGGACCTGCGTGTCGCCACTGTCAGTGATTGCAGACCGAGCGCCGCCACACGGCAGGTCTAGAGAGACTTCCTAGCACTCGCCCCAGTTGTACAACCGACTTTGCTAGCGATGGTTCACTGACAAAATAAGATCTCATTTGCCGAGACGATAGTTAGCATAGCCTTCAGCTACGTCATTTGCTACAACCTAGCAAGGCGCCATTATTCAGTTGCTATTGATATTGTAAAGAATGTACAGACAAGAGCTACGTTCAACATTAATGGATTAAAGTTAAGTATTCCACCAGGTACCACCTTTTTCCTGAAGTCTAAATACCTTGTCCTGTTCCAGACCTCACGCCAGCCTGCGTGAGCTTAAACGCGTGCCTTTCTGCTTCCTCTACCATTAGTGGGTTGGCTCTCATGCCAATCCACAACAATAATATATGTGTTGCTTTTTACAAACAGACGTTTCATTAAACTGAGCATCTGTTGTAATTGTATAGATAAAAAAATCTGCTTTCCAAGCAGAGGCGGAACACACACATAAAAGGAGGTTATAATTAGGCAAGCTATCGGAGCCAGTGGTTCCTTTTTCAGACAGAATGGTTGCAGGGAAAGGAAGAGGGTGAAGGAAAAGGATTGGAGAGATCTAGGAAAATGGGTAATTTTTTGGAAAAGTCACCAGAATCACGGGTTTGGGGAGCCTGACTAGACGGGACAAGAAGGAAAGAGTGGTGGTTGGGGACTGCATTGGATGAGATTTGGAAACCTGAGAGCTTAAAGGTGGAAGTCAGGGTGATATGCAAGACAGAGATTACTGCTAAAACATCATGTATGGGTTAATAAGAGTGAAAAGCTTAAGTGCATTCTTCATAACAGAGGTAGGAGGGGAATGATGAAAAGTAGACAGGTAAGAAAATGAAAGATGTAGGAAACTAAAATGGAGTGTAGAAAGGAGTAGTTGCTTTGAAGAAATGCTGAGATGGTAGAAATTAATGTAAATTCAGGCCAGTGGGTGACGAGAACCAAGGACATGTTGTAGTGCTAGTTCCCACTGAGAGGTTCTGAGAAACTTGTGTCTGTGGGAAGAATCCAGATGGTGCTTGTGGTGAAACAGGCATCGAGGTCACAACTGTCATGTTGTAGAGCACGCTCTGCCACAGGATATTGTTTGTTGCCAGTGTTCACCCTCTGCCTGTGCCCATTCATCCTAACTGATAATTTGGTGGTAGTCATGCCGATGTAAAAGGCCGAACAGTGTTTACATAACAGCAAATATATGACATGCGTCATTTCATAAGTGGCTGTCCCTTTGATAGTACATGTTTTGCCAGTTACAGGGCTGGTATAGGTGGTGGTAGGAGGGTGCATAGGCCAAGTCTTCCAGCAGGCATGGTTGCAGGAGTAGGAACAACAGGATAGGGAGATGGGTGCAGAAGGGGGAAAGGGTCTGACAAGAATATTGTGGAGATTAGGAGGATGTTGAAAAACTATTCCAGGTGCGATGGGCAAAATCTCAGACAGAATTTATCTCATTTCAGAGCATGATTTTAGGAAGTCATGGCCTTGTCAAAGTAGCTGATTAATACAGGGCTGTTACAAATGATTGAAGCGATTTCATAAATTGACTGTAGCTCCATTCATTGACATATGGTCACGACACACTACAGATACGTAGAAAAACTCATAAAGATTTGTTCGGCTGAAGCCGCACTTCAGGTTTCTACCGCCAGAGCGCTCGAGAGCGCAGTGAGACAAAATGGCGACAGGAGCCGAGAAAGCGTATGTCGTGCTTGAAATGCACTCACATTAGTAGTCATAACAGTGCAACGACACTTCAGGACGAAGCTCAACAAATATCCACCAACTGCTAACTCCATTCAGCGATGGTATGCGCAGTTTAAAGCTTCTGGATGCCTCTGTAAGGGGAAATCAACGGGTCGGCCTGCATTGAGCGAAGAAACGGTTGAACGCGTGCGGGCAAGTTTCACGCGTAGCCCGTGGAAGTCGACGAATAAAGCAAGCAGGGAGCTAAACGTACCACAGCCGATGGTTTGGAAAATCTTACGGAAAAAGCTAAAGCAGAAGCCTTACCGTTTACAATTGCTACAAGCCCTGACACCCGATGACAAAGTCAAATGCTTTGAATTTTCGGCGCGGTTGCAACAGCTCATGGAAGAGGATGCGTTCAGTGCGAAACTTGTTTTCAGTGATGAAGCAGCATTTTTTCTTAATGGTGAAGTGAACAGACACAATGTGCGAATCTGGGCGGTAGAGAATCCTCACGCATTCGTGCAGCAAATTCGCAATTCACCAAAAGTTAACGTGTTTTGTGCAATCTCACGGTTTAAAGTTTACGGCCCCTTTTTCTTCTGCGGAAAAAAACGTTACAGGTCACGTGTATCTGGACATGCTGGAAAATTGGCTCATGCCACAACTGGAGACCGACAGCACCGACTTCATCTTTCAACAGGATGGTGCTCCACCGCACTTCCATCATGATGTTCGGCATTTCTTAAACAGGAGATTGGAAAACCGATGGATTGGTCGTGTTGGAGATCATGATCAGCTATTCATGTCATGGCCTCCATGCTCTCCCGACTTAACGCCATGCGATTTCTTTCTGTGGGGTTATGTGAAAGATCCAGTGTTTAAACCTCCTCTACCAAGAAATGTGCCAGAACTGTGAGCTCGCATCAACGATGCTTTCGAACTCATTGATAGGGACATGCTGCGCCGAGTGTGGGAGGAACTTGATTATCAGCTTGATGTCTGCCGAATCAATAAAGGGGCACATATCGAACATTTGTGAATGCCTAAAAAAACTTTTTGAGTTTTTGTATGTGTGTGCAAAGCATTGTGAAAATATCTCAAATAATAAAGTTATTGTAGAGCTGTGAAATCGCTTCAATCATTTGTAATAACCCTGTACATTCCAGACCAGCATAATACTGAGTGACTAGTGGCATGCTCCAAAGTTGTTATTTGGAGAGATCAGCAGTACCAGGGCTGGATGTGAGGGTCTGGGAAATCTGATTTTGACTAAGCTTGTGGGAGAATTACTTCCAGTGAAGGCTAAGGTGAGAATGGTGGGGTATTCCTGTAAAGAGTTTGCATCTGAGCAAATACATTTGCCCCACGAACCCTCCTACCACCACCTATACCGGCCCTTCAAATGGCAAAACATATTCTATCAAAGGGAGAGCCACCTGTGAAATGACATGTCATATTCCAGCTGTTATGTAAACTCTGATCAGCCTTTTATATTGGCATGACTACCACCAAATTATCAGTGAGTGTGAATGAGCATGGGCAGAGATTGTATACTGGCAATACACAATGTCCTGTTGCAGAGCATGCCCTACATGACAATCATGACCTTGGTGAATGTTTCACTACATGCACCATCTGGATTCTTCCCACAGACACCAGTTTCTCAGAATTCCACAGGTGGGAACTACCACTACAACATGTCCTTTGTTTTCATCACCCACCTGGCCTTAACTTACATTAACTTCTTCAGGTTCAGCATTTCTTCCCAGCAACTACTCCTTTCTTCACTCTGTTTTAGTTTTCTACATCTTTCATTTTCTTAGCTGTCTATTTTTCGCTGATGCCCTTCCATCTCTTTCACATATAATGCACTCAGCTTTTCGCTCCTATTAACTCGTACATGATGTTTTAGCAGTAATCTCTGTCTAGCATATTACCCTGTCTGCCACCTTTAAGCTCCCAGGTTTTCAAATCTTGTCCAGTAAAGTTCCCAACAATCAGTCCTTCCTTCTCATCCTGTCCAGTGTCTCCCCTGACTCACGGTTCTGGGTGACTTTTCCAAAATCTGCCCTTTTTCCTAGACCTGTCCAGTCCTTTTCCTTATCCTCTCTTCCTTCCCCTTCAACCCTTCTGCCTGATAAAGGAACCACAGGCTCTGAAAGGTTGCCTAATTATAACCTTTTATGTATGTGTTCTGCCACTGTTTGGTGAGAACATTTTTTTATCCATCCAATTACATTATATTGCCAAAAATAGATTGTTTTCTTTGTTATATGAGCATCTATTGTAACATTCATGCAAGGTATGATGGCATGCTGAAAAGTAATGCCTTCAAAATTTATTTATTTATTTTTCTTAACATAACTTTGTTGGTGTGCGAGAAGTAGTGTGCTGTAATAGTTTCAAATCCGAAGAGTTCGTCCAGATATGAAACACCCTCTCCTTCAGCATGACAGTGCCAGATCACACACAAGTGCTATGACATTTGTAACAATCCAAAGTCTTGGGTTCATTGTCAGCAGTTATCCTCAATACAGTCCCAACATGGTCCCATACAATTTTCATTTGTTTCCAACACTTGAATAACTCCTCCAAGGACTTCACAGTGATGAAGCAGTACAACCGGACGTGAGGTTGTGGCCATGTCAACAGTCAAAGTTCCTGCAATGACGATATCAACAAACTTCTCTCTCGTGTGGCGAAATGTGTTCTTTGCCAGGGTGACTGTATTGAGAAGTGAATATGTAGACATGAAGAGTAAAAATGTAGAATATTAAAAATGTTTGTTTTATTTAAAAAGCTTTAAGTGTTTTAACATAAAAATTCAGAGCCATTACTTTTTAGCTTGCTCTAATGTTTGTCGCTTTCTATTTTTACATCTTTGTGAGCTCTTTGTGTTTAGCACCTGGTTACACAAAACTTTTCTTAGCCACCACCTTTCAATAAAGCCAAATGTGAAAAGTTCTCAGGCTGGCAACAAAGATTGTTTCTTATTAGGTAAGAAATACACTTTGTTTGATGTAATGCTGTCTTTGATCTTGGCACTTTGTCCTACATTTATCCAATGAGAAGATTCCAGAGTACAGCTGTGAAAGATTTGAAAAATTTAAATCTATGGCCACCATGACCTCTTTATTCGATTCCAACAGTTTGCTACCCACAGATTTATTGGTATATGGAAATATGGAGGTGGAAATTAGACAGCACCAGATCTGACAAATAGGAGAGATGCTTCAACTATTTAATCTTAAATACCTCAA
Organism: Schistocerca piceifrons; assembly: GCF_021461385.2. NCBI lineage: Eukaryota > Metazoa > Arthropoda > Insecta > Orthoptera > Acrididae > Schistocerca > Schistocerca piceifrons. The sequence continues at coordinate 249,110,080 of NC_060141.1, read as the reverse complement.
TTTTTTCCACCAATACTTTATTTTTTTCCTTTGCCAAAACACTTCTGTGAGCACGAGCATTTTCATTGTGAATGTCTGTTTGTCTCTCTCTCTCTCTCTCTCTCTCTCTCTCTCTCTCTCTCTCTCTCTCTCTGAAACAGCTTCTCCCTGCAGGAACCCCTTGAGTGCGAAGTTGCCCCACATATTTTCTGTCATGCAACCACAGTATTGGCTGCTAATGGCAACAAGAGGTGGGAACACAGGTATCTAACAGTGAGTACAGCATGAGGCTGTGGAGTCTCGTTGACCTGCTTAGTAGACAAATAACCCACAGCAGTGCTACAATACCAGTAGTGTTGAGACAAAGCAGAGCAGTGGCAATGATAAACGAAGCCAACATCGTGTTATATTGACACCAACAGTTGCCAAAGTTGAGATTTCATCAGAAAGGAACCCAAGGAGTTCCCCAGAGCGAGAAAGAAGTGGCAGATGAAATATTAGCATTTCTGCAACATAAGTCCATGGAATGTGTGGTGTCATATGCACAACTGTGCGGACAACGTACATGAGTACAATAATGACGATACGTGCTTAACAGTTGAAAGTGATGTTGAAACAGATGTGAAGCCATGTAGTTCATCATCCTTGTTGGACAGCAAACCACAATCCCATTTCAGTGAAATGTAATAAAGGGTAATTATTGTTGAGTACACTTGTCACGAAAACTGATGTTTGCACATTTCAAGGATGCTCCATACATTTCACAGGATCTATTACATTATGCACATCAGATCATGTGCGACATTGATAACAATGATTTCATGGGAAGCAGTGGTTGATTGCATAATTTGAAACAGTGTTACGCAATTGTAAGAAGTAAGATAACGGAATTTTAAACAGTGTCAACTTGATGATGTGCAGCAAACTGCAGAATCGGCCCAAAAATTTGTAGATACGATATTCATAAACTAACTCATACCATCACTCAGTAAGGAATTTGTTTTCAACTCCGACCAATCCTGATTTGAAGAGCAAATGCATAGGAAAACCGACTGTTAGTCGGGATCGTAGGCCGGAAAGTTATTTATTGTGCTGTGAGTAGTTGGAGGTGCTCTGCCCCCAATGATTCTTTCTCATGTACGTGATCTAGCAAGAGCAGTAGGGAATGTTTACATTGCAGCAAGCAATAGTGGGAAAACGGGTGCAAGAGAACGACTACTATAGTATGAGCACTGCTTTTGACCAGTATCTGGTCAAAATAACATGCTGTTGCTCAACTCTTGGACTGCCTGTAAAAATCATACTTCTTTAAAAATCTTAAAAATCATACTCCTAAAACTATCCCTCCTGAAAAGTGTGTTACGTTGCAGTTCACATCACGTGGAACCACTGGACAAATTCAGTCTCTGAATGTTTGTTTTTTCCATGCATATAAAACACATCATCACACTATTTGCAGCTACACCTTAAAGAATGACCAGTTTCATGATAAGCTTAACGACATTGATTGATTGATGTCATCACAGTCTATCAGTTCTCATCACCCATTACCCCAGCATGATTGTATAGGCATTCTTTAAGAGTGGATACGTAGCTGAAAGTCTTGCAAGCTTTGTAACTCAAAAGTTCATCATCGATCTTGATGGTGCATGTGTTTGTGATTACTGTGGCACACCATTTTTCATTTGGTGTTCATGGTGCAAGTGAATGGTTTGTTTTAAATGTTGACGATGTCCATTTTGTGAAGTGTAATGCATACATTCCATAGAAGGTGATCTCTGCTCTTCCTAGACCCTCATCATCTGTCACCATCCTGATACACATGAGGAGTCATTAGCAGCTAATGTTTTTTCTATCATTGTTAACCCAACACTACCCTTACGAAAGACTGAACTTGTGACCACACACTCAAGAGGTTCCTTGTAAGTCATTTCTCATCTGTGAAGTGTGGAAAGCAGAAGAGAAGTGCTGCTGCAACTGTAGTTATAAAGGCAGGTTGGCACAACCAACAAGAGCTTCATTCACAAAAGGTGTGGGTCCAAGTTCATGCCCTGTTCTACCACACTGTTTTGTCAGGAAGTCTCACAATGATACAGGTTCTGCTGAAGAGTAAAAGACTCCAAATAAATTTGTTCTCTTGTTTGTATGTGGTTAGTCTTCCACAAATGCAACTCCTTCTTAGAGAAAACTGTCTCACAGTTGCTTTCAGTGGAAACATATCATAATCTTTCTTCGGATAAGCCTGTAACGTTTGCAGTTTCATATGCCTTCAGTTGCAGATTTCCAACTAATAAATAATTCACTTTCTTAATGTTTTCATTTATGGCTGTAGTTTTGAGAGTCCTTCATGCGGAATATCTTTGACAGAAGTACAAACAAAGTTAAATTCAGTAAACTATTTCTTAACAGTTAAAACCTTCACCAGTCTTTGATGAATTGCCTTTGGTGCTATAGTTGTACACAACAGATAGTTTTATGACAGCATGACATTCCAGTTTGTCCATTTGAATAAAATGCTTGCACAATGGAGTGGCTTGTGTGCCTGAATGAAACAGAGAGCCGTGCACTAGATGCAACAACTTTGAAGGTATATCTGTGGAGAAGCCAAACTAATGTATGGATCCTGAAGAGGGGCAGCAGATTTTTCAGGAGCTGCGGGGAGCAATGGTTAGCAAGATAGACTGGTGTTGTGTTGTAACATTATTTTGATACTATCAACAGATGAAAAGAAGGGGCAACTATAGCCATTACATTTTCTGAGAAGATACAGCTCTACTGTATGTTGTAATTCCAGAGGTACAGTAGTCACCCATTCGGATGTCCAGGCTGGGACTACTGAGGATGAAGATATAAATTGATATTCTACAGGTTGGAGCATGAAATGCAAGAGCTCTTAATTGAGATGATGGGTTAGAGAATTTAAAAAGAGAAGTAACTGGATTGAAGTTAGATATATTTGGAATTAGTGAAGAGTTATGGTAGGAATAACAAGAGTTTCTCAGATGAGTGCATGGTTTTCAACACATGATCACATAAGAGCAATGAAGGAATAAATCTAGTAATGAACAAGAAGTGCCAACTTCTGTATAGCTGTGACCAATTCCTTTCCTTAGTCTTATCCATTTTAGCCCCACATGAATAATATAGGTGTTAACAATACATTAATTTCTAACATCTTTCCTGCTCCTTGTCATATATGTGTGTGTGTGTGTGTGTGTGTGTGTGTGTGTAAACAGACATGACAATCTCAGATATCATTTTGAAGGTGAACACAGATTAGTAACAGCTGTATGTAATATGCAGATTTTGTTACCTCTTAGACAGTTTTGTTAACACTTGGAGACCAAGCCTGAGCATAGCTCAGGCCAGAACTGTGTGTTAAAAAGACCACACCTGAGTATAGGTCAAGCTGAGATTTTCTTAATGCATAGCACATGTATCTGTCGAAATGAACTTCCTTTGTATGGGAGTAATGTACGAACATCTCCCAACCTGCCCCTTGACTGGTGCTGCCTTCTGTTGTCAGTTTCTTGAATGATTTCGAAAGAAACATTGGCAAACGTAACAGATTCTGTTGTGAATGACTGGACCAATATGATCACAGTGACGTAATTTTGTAAGGTTTCACAGTTAGCTGCTACAAATACGTTATGTTTGTTGAGTGAGCAAGAAATTCTGGAAGTTTGAGAGGAAGAAATTGCTCAATAACCCACCTTTTATTTTTTCATGGGAGGATAATTATATTTGCCATCATCATTACTTTATAATTTGTAATCTATCAAAGAACAAAAGTAAATATGGATAATAAGTCTTGAAGATTGACCATTTTTTAGTATGTTTTACTCTTGAGGATACGTCAGTAACAGCTTAAATAGCCAATTTCCTAGGCCCAATATTCTTCTAAGTGTCTGGTCTCCAAAGTTTTAATATTGTTCATACATATTTTTAATAATGTCTGAAGAAACAGACATTGGTGGTGATCTTGCTGCTGTAATAAATTTATGAAATATATATGCAGTTGCAGAATCTTTCTGACATTAGACGCATTAGGTATGAAGATGTTACCTATTGGTGACACATGAAAATTTGTGCTAGACGGGGACTTTTCATATTTCCCACTTGTTACAAGTGGTCGCCTTAACCACTTTGGCTGCCTGACCACCCAGCTAGGAACAACCGAAACTTTTGTGTGTCCTGTCCAACACAAATTGTCATGCATCACCAGTAGGTAATATCTTAAACATAATGCAGCTAATGTCAGAAATTTTGTGCAACTGTGAATAAACTTCTCGGGTCATATATTGATACTCTCTCCAGTTTAGCTTTTATAAGTACCTATTCATTAACATTACGCAGTCTCACAGTTTGCAGTTGAAAATACCTGTATTATAGCTGTTGTAAATATGCATGACCATGCCAAACATGTCCAGACAAGTGTGTTATAATATTTAGAGAATAACTGAATGCTTTTGGGTAGTGTATTACATGGCTAGTAGATTTGTGTCCACTTTTCATGTAGTTAAAGTTATGTAAATACTGAGATCTTAACAGAAGATTCAGATGCCCCTTGTGTTATTTTCTGTAGATATTATAAAATAACTTATCAAGTATTGTGCTGGAAAGTTATAGATATATACAGGGTGTTACAAAAAGGTACGGCCAAACACTCAGGAAACATTCCTCACACACAAATAAAGAAAAGATGTTATGTGGACATGTGTCCGGAAACACTTAATTTCCATGTTAGAGCTCATTTTAGTTTTGCCCACCTACGCTCAATGGAGCACGTTATAATTTCTTACGGGATACTCTACCTGTGCTGCTAGAACATGTGCCTTTACAAGTACGACACAACATGTGGTTCATGCACAATGGAGCTCCTGCACATTCCAGTTGAAGTGTTCGTACGCTTCTCAACAACAGATTCGGTGACCGATGGATTGGTAGAGGCGGACCAATTCCATGACCTCCAGGCTCTCCTGACCTCAACCCTCTTGACTTTCATTTATGGGGGCATTTGAAAGCTCTTGTCTACGCAACCCCGGTACCAAATGTAGAGTTTCTTCGTGCTCGTATTGTGGACGGCTGTGATACAATATGCCATTCTCCAGGGCTGCATCAGCGCATCAGGGATTCCATGCGACGGAGGGTGGATGCATGTATCCTCGCTAACGGAGGACATTTTGAACATTTCCTGTAACAAAGTTTTTGAAGTCATGCTGGTACGTTCTGTTGCTGTGTGTTTCCATTCCATGATTAATGTGATTTGAAGAGAAGTAATAAAATGAGTTCTAACATGGAAAGTAAGCGTTTCTGGACACATGTCCACATAACACATTTTCTTTCTTTGTGTGTGAGGAATGTTTCCTGAAAGTTTGGCCGTACCTTTTTGTAACACCCTGTATAATAGAGGGAAACATTCCATGTGGGAAAAATATATCTAAAAACAATGATGATGTAACTTACCAAACGAAAGCGTTGGCATGTTGATAGACACACAAACAAACACAAACACACACACAAAATTCAAGCTTTCGCAACCAACGGTTGCTTCATCAGGAAAGAGGGAAGGAGAGGGAAAGACGAAAGGATGTGGGTTTTAAGGGAGAGGGTAAAGAGTCATTCCAATCCCGGGAGCGGAAAGACTTACCTTAAGAGGAAAAAAGGACAGGTATACACTCGCACACACGCACATATCCATCCGCACATATACAGACACAAGCAGACATTTGTAAAGGCAAAGAGTTTGGGCATTCCTCTGCCCAAACTCTTTGCCTTTACAAATTTCTGCTTGTGTGTGTGGGCGCGCGTGCGAGTGTATACCTGTCCTTTTTTCCCCCTAAGGTAAGTCTTTCCTCTCCCGGGATTGGAATGACTCCTACCCAGTCCCTTAAAACCCTCATCCTTTCGTCTTTCCCTCTCCTTCCCTCTTTCCTGATGAAGCAACCGTTGTTGCGAAAGCTTGAATTTTGTGTGTGTGTTTGTGTTTGTTTGTGTGTCTATCAACATGCCAACGCTTTTGTTTGGTAAGTTAAAGAATCATATTCAGAACTATAAGGAACCAATGCAAACTGAAATAAAAAAAAAAAAAATAATCAAAGCAAGTACTGACTCTCTTGTTACACTGCCTTACACGGTAAACTTGTATCTGTAACAAGATTCGGGACTCTGCGTGTCATATTTCATCTATCAACTATGTTGTGATTCCTTCAGCATATTTACTGGCAAAACAGACTACAGGAGTAACAGGTGTACTGCTGGCTGTTGTCTAGTAGACACAATATTTCTGCTAGCACCCTGTCTCCATCACCAGGTATGCTGATGAACTGACGTCCTGAGACCAAGCAGTTGCCTTATCTTCCTCCCCTCCCTCCAGCCCTCCCTCCTCACTCCCTCTCCCTTATCTCCAGGAACAGTGTCAGTGTTTCATAGGTCACAAACATCGGAAGGCACATATTGGCTAATCATGGGAGATGCCTGCAGCTACAGAGGTGGTGCAGGCAGCATAATTGTTGCCACTTCGCTCACCTAAGAAGTCATATTTTGTGTTTGTTGAGTACCTCATTATTCTCGTAGTTGAGAGAGTAACTTGGCCACGATTTATCAGTCTGTCATTAGATTGCTTCGTTAATGGCACAGTCCCAGTGTGTGTGTGTGTGTGTGTGTGTGTGTGTGTGTGTGTGTGTGTGTGTGTGTGTTTTGCTCTCCTGCAAGTAACATGAGGATGTAGAATGAGATTTTCACTCTGCAGCGGAGTGTGCGCTGATATGAAACTTTCTGGCGGATTAAAACTGTGTGCCGGACCGAGACTCGAACTTCTGTAAAGTTTGGAAGTAGGAGACAAGGTACTGGCAGAAGTAAAGCTGTGAGGATGGGGCGTGAGTCGTGCTTGGGTAGCTCAGTTGGTAGAGCACTTGCCCGCGAAAGGCAAAGGTCCCGAGTTCGAGTCTCAGTCCAGCACACAGTTTTAATCTGCCAGGAAGTTTCAACATGAGGATGTATCTGTTACGCAACACCCCTTAAGAGTTTTAACAGAATACAGGGTTCAGTTTTTCTCTGGGACATAATGCTGCTGACGGATGAGGAATTAAATTGAAATTTGGAGAACTGAGGGTTCCACTGTGTATGTTGTGTATCTCAAGGCCTGCCAGACAACAATGTTAACACTGGAGTGTTATTATCCCCACTTTTGAGGATGATTCACGTTCTGTGAAATTCAAAATTATGGGCTACCATTGTGATGTTTCCACCCCAATGTAGACTTTCAAATGCCATTGTTGCAGGCATTTTCCTTCCCATTGTATGAAAAACCCAGTTTGTCAAGACTATGGATAGGCACTTCATCAACACTTGCCTTTCTGTGTCAGTTGAGGAAGTAATGCCCTTCCTGATTCTCAAATTGTGATAACATAATTAAGGAACATTAAATCCAGAAATTTAAAATCTCTGGTTGACTCTCATCTTTTGAAGCTTAGAAAAAACGAGATCTTTTATATGCCATTCCAGTGCTATTATCTTTTGCCACTACTGTGTCTAGGTCATCAACAGTACCTGGAGTATTGACTCCCTCGATTCCAATGACATTGGCCTCTGCTAGTTGCACAGGGTCCTGGTGCTGTCTGTTCCTCTTTGGTTCCAAACCCCATAGTGGATAAGCCCTCACAAGAGTCCCGACCCTCTAATGAATTTTACAATAAAGAGACGAAATCTTCAGAGACGGCTACGTCGATGAGCCTGCAGGTGCGAAAACTCCCCACACCGCTGGTCTTGGAACCTATATTCGTCGATTTGATTCCTCCCCATCTGGTGATCTGCCTTCCTGTTTTGCAATCTCTGTTGATTTTCAAGAAATGCATTTCATTGATCATCATTCCCCAACCTTTCAAAGTCAATGTGCCTCCTGTCAGATCCATACTGGTCCCAAGAGAGCTGTAAGTTGATTCACTCTGATGATATCAATGAGTTGGACTGGTTCTTTGTATCTCCAAGAGAGTATTTTTTATTCTCAGATCTAATGCATTAAACTCCTATCTCCTCTGCCAGCCACATTGATCATCCCTCTTTAGCTCTTTTTATTTCTACCTCACCCAGTTTCACTTTCTTAGGAATGCCCCTTCATATAGCACTCCGATGAAGAGAGGACTTCAAGAATTCCTTATCCTTGATACTAGCTGATCTGCATGGTGCCAGGAGGTCAGTTTGTCAGTGTAACTTACGATGGCGGCAGGGTCACTTGTTGAAATATTATACCCATTGAACACGGAGACCCGGCAGTAAACCTGTGCACTGTTATGCAAACAGCCATGTGTCTGGTGGGTGAAAACAAGCATTTTGTTCCCCAAGCTTCCCATTTGTTTTTTCTTTATATATTTCAGTATGTGTACTACATTGATTGATTTGTTGATCTAAATGGGTATTTCACTAGGGCTTTTCTCTAGTTTTTACAAGAAATTTTGCAATGTTCCTTGATTATATTGCATACCCCTTCTTCCCATTGGCTACTGATCTCAACCTTTACTGTCTGCACCCTTATCAACAATTCAGACAGTTTTTCTTCAGAATTAAACAATTACATGTGAGATTCATTTTGCATCTACCCTGGGTTTTGTTTTCATTGTGCCAGTTTTGTTTTCATTGTGCCAGTTTTATTTATTGGTTGTAAATCATACTAATTTTAGTAGCTGTCTACAACAGCATTTTCTGAACTGTTACATCACCCTTTTGCATGATTGTTTTTATTCAATTTTTGTTTTGTTTAAGTTGTATTACCTTCACTGGATACATGTTCGTGTAACTTCAGAAGTTTCTCTGTCAACTTCTATTGTCTGAGAGTGCTTTTCCTGTTCCTTGTTTTGTCTTTCCTGTTATTATGCTTTTGAGTGATGTAAGACAGTAATTTTCCAAAACATTGAACTTCGTGGTAGCTCTGTTGTTTGTACTGAAGTTACTCTGTGACATAGTAGAGAGAACTTGGAGAATTATGAGAATTTAAACTTGGACACACTTGTAGATGCTAGAATTGTTTGTAAAACTTTAATAAGAGTAGAAATCTAAATACAAAAGGAGTATTCTTGAAAAGCTCAGTGCTAATCCAGCTGTGATGGAATGGCTGTAGGGATATTATACAATAATGCTGTATGATGAACAACAACTATTATGCTTTCTGCAACATCTGAATTCAATCCACAAAAACATCAAATTTATGATGGAAGTGCAGAAGGCTGGCTGCCATTTCTGGATGTCTTGGTCAGTTGTAAAGGAATGGATCATTGGCTCATTCTGTTTAGCGTAATCCCACACATACAGATCTGTATTTGCAGGTGTCTAGCTACCACCACCGATCGCACACTATGGACATACTTCAAACATTGCTGCAGTGTGTGTTTGTTGTGTCTAATGGAGACAGCCTTGCAAAGGAACTGGAACACCTATAGTCTGTGTTCAAAAATAATGGATATTCTCCACATCGGATCACTTTAAGGAGGAAGAAACTTGACCAACCTCAAGATCAAGAGCAGGAGTGGTGGCGCAAGTCCAGGGTGTACCTCCCACATGTCGGCAATATTTCTTCAAAATTAAGCAGAATCTTAAGGAAACTTGCCAAAGCAATCTTCCACTCAACCACAAAGACCCATGCTCTTTTCGGTTCAGCAAATGACAGTCTGTGTTAGCAGAGGGCTGGAATCTACAGAATTCAGTGCCAGTGTGGCAAAGCCTACATTGGTCAAACAACACGCACAGTGCACAGAAGGTGCATTGAGCATGATCATCACACTCTCCTTTCATAGCCCAATAATTCAGCAATAGCTGACCATTGTATCTCTACAGGGCATTCTCTGGATTATTCTGCCATGAAAGTTTTGGGCTTGATGAGATCCTTTTGGGATTAAATTATAAAAAATCCATGGAAATAAGTTTGGCAGAAGATTTTATTAATTGTGATGGTGGGTTTCAACTTGTTAAGGCATAGGACCTGGTGATTTCTTCAGCATCTTCTGAAAGAAAACAAAACTACTAACATGCCTAGTGACAGTTAATTTTTACTATTGCAACATCTGAATTTTAATGCCAAGAGCCCACATTCTGACAGAGAGCACACGTGTTGTATCACCATTACACATGTGCCTGTGTGCCGTAGATGGAGCAGTATTTGAAGAAAATCAACTTAGGTCACTCATATAGCAGCTGCCTTTGCACATGAATCTCTTTACCAATTTTTGGTATAACGTTAACGATGTGAATTAGCACTGTCCAGTGCAAACAATGAACAGCTGAGTGGTTGTGCTGCAACCCCAAACTTCATGGAAACTTGTCTCCAAGTCCATATCACCTGTGTTAGGTAACAGCAGCAGTGAAAATGATGTTTACAACAACCACATTTTAAAATACAAATATTGACTGACACTGGCCCAAAGGTAGAAAATAAAGCAAAGAAAGATGCCAGAGCCATATAACCTCTTAGAGTCTTGAAAGTTGGTACAAAGCCTGATTTTATTGAAACTGATATTTCCAAGCAATAAGGATACAAATAAGTCAAAAATATAGAGAAAAAAATTATTTTCACTTTTACATGTATTTCTCAGATGGTATCATATGTGATACCTGTGGTCTATGTTAATACAAAGTAATGCATATGAGTGTTACAAAAAAATTATTCTTAACATATAAAATAATCCTATTTTTGTGAGAGAAATGTAACATAAATTCAAATTCACTTCTTGTGAAAAAGAGCAAAACAATTTCTTTCAGATGTAAAGCGCAGGAACATTTGACATGTGCTGCATCATACAAATGTCAGACCTCTACAACCCTCTAATCTGCATTTTGATCTATTTTTCTGTATTTTGTTCATCATTTGAGGCATGTGCTTAGCATTTGATACCCTGAATGGCAAAGATGGTAAAGCTTTTGGTGCTCTTGCCCGTTTTGCTGGTGGACCTTCATAATCACCACCTTCATCATCATCATCAAGCTTGAAAGCTTGATATTGCATGATGTCTTTTCTCATAAATTTATTACTTTGCGGTGCTTGCCTATATTCTAGCCAAGCTGCTGCAACAGCAAAATCTATGAGGTGGTGGATCACGCGTACTGTCCATTTATTAGTTCTGCTTCTCATTGGGTATTTTCCCACTACCCTATACAGGAGATCCACACCATCCGTATATTTGTTATATTTGGTAACTGCATTTGGCCCAGGAATTTGGACATAAACCTTAACTTTCTTTGACGAAAGTTGGACAACGGGATGAACACCAAAAGCAGAAGATGCAACGTAAATAGGTTTATTGTCAAACTATTTCATTGCAGCTATTTTTTCATCACTCCTTACAACCTGATCAAAAGAACCTCTGCCCTCCCTTTTCAAATCTAAATTTCTCTCTTGAAATTTACAGCTTTTGGAAGACGATTAGCCATTATAGTCCCAGTTGCTAAGATTGGCCCATTAGTTAGGAGACTATCTAGTAAGGGGACAGATGTGAAGTACCTGTCAGTGTATATTAGTGACCCATATGGCAAGGAATCTGATAGCTTTAGAACAACATGCCCTCCAGTATTAAGGTTGTCAGGTACTGGAATTTTTCCAGACGTGATATCTTTACCCTTTCCTTGGCATAGCAAAAAGTCAAGTGGTATACCGTTGGATGTAGCTAGCACAAAGTTCAGGCCAACTGGGTGAGGTTTACCCCTAACATACTGTCTTGTTCTTACTTAGGTCTCTAAACTGTATCATCTGCTCATCTATACATGTATAAGTTGGTCAGGGATTATTTCAAAATGCATTTCTTAGTCTGTCAAGGAGTGGTTGTATCGTCCAATAACTGTCACTTCGTTTGGTTTCTTCTATTACAGCATTGTCATTAACCAGTTTCAGATTATTTCTTATCAGGTAAAACCTGTCCCTGCTAACTGTATGTGTACTCATTGAGAATGTGTTGGGAAAGGTGAACACGTTATCCAATCTAGGGAACCCCAATAATGCAATCGGAATACTAACCCCCCAAAACTTTCTTAATTCTGCTCCACTACAGTCCATTGACTTTCCTGTTAGTGTAACATGACATAAATGTATATAATAAGCCATATCATCAAACAATGTTTGGTCAATAAATTGTGTGAAACATTCAAATGGCAACTTCACAGTTGGAATTTCAGGTGCTGCAAATTCTGATACTTCAGGATTAAACGTAGAAATTAAAGTAAAATAACATAATTCTTTGCAAAACTATACGTTAAATGTGCCTTACAAATTTGTATTTATCAACTACTTACTCTGTCGTGTCTCTCCATTTTGCACCTCTGTGTTGGATCTCACTCAAAGGTATCCCATCGTCATCTGGTTCTGATGACTCATCAGCTGCTGGAGTTTGTGATCTGACAGCTATATCAAGTTCATCTTCTTCTCCAGACAGCTCAAATTCATAAATATTTGGACCTTCCACTGCCAAAAGTTCCACTATTTCTTCATCAGTTAGCCCTACAGCAGGGAAAAATGAGATACCCAGTATATTTACATGTAAGGGAAACACGTAATGTAATACAGGATAATGACAACAAACTGAAGAACATTTAGCAAAACATGAAGAAACAAACACACGTGCCTCTATAACGAAGTAAACAATGACAGGAGATTTATAGTAATAATCCTGAGGTATCAGGGATGATACTTGCAATTAAGTAGAACATCTTGTTCATGAAGAGTAGTTTCTCAGTAGAGATGTTTATTTACGGGATAAATGAACCATTTGCGAATATAAATATGCTTCTAAATGTGTGAAATTGCAAAAGATAAGAATATTTACCTTTTTTAATTCCCGATGTGGTGCATGCCACCGTAACACTCACTTTCCAGCTGCTGCTGCCACCTGTTGGTGACGTGAAGAAGTTTGAACAAATGACATATGGAATGCACTGAATGTATACTGTGTGATACTGGCAGGCTGTCTCGCTACAGCGGTTGAAAAACACGTAAAAAACTTTTAGATTAGAGGTATCACGTATGATACCTATGGAAACTAGAGGATAATTAATAATCTGAAACATTCCAGTTTTATGCAGTGGGCAGGGGGCGGGGGCAGAAATTGTTGATGTAAGGTCAACATGATTAATCATAATATTGTCAGAGCGTGATAAAAGAAATGAAATATTTTTGAGAAGATAGTGGTAAGTAAAATACATTATGAAGTGGTAACACACTCTCTTATTTTGATCACATTATCAGTACAGATTATAGCAGAGAAACCCTATATTGCTATGTCATGGCTAGCATAGCTGTCCCTCTCCAAGCAGCATTGGCATATGGGAGGGGACATCTGTTCTATGCTAGAAACGCTGTATGCCTTATCTTAACATCTTCCCAAGAAACGTCTGAGAATGAGTGATGGGTTAGTTTGAGGTAGATGGAGAGGCTGGAAAGAGGAGGGAGATAAAGTTGGCAGATGTGTGCATTGAATGACAGTGAGCTATTTTAGGGTCCTAGTATGAACTCAAGTAAAGAGTTACACACTTGCATAATTCAGTGGAATGGCACTTTGGTCAGGGAGCTACATTATGAAAATAGTAATGCAGCTTTGGATATTCACTGTGTTGTGCTGACCAAAATGCAAATTTAGTGAAGTGGATCGTTTTAAAAAATTTTGACTGTGTCCACTCTTTCAAGTGGACAACTGAATAGTTCCATTGCCCACACAGAATGCTACACAGTAGCTGTAGCAAATGTGGTAGGTGCTCTCTCAATATTTCTGTTCTTAAGAGGATAATACAGGCCTGTTGCTGGACTGATATAGGAAAATATGAGGGGTTGGAACTTAAATAGTGGCAACTGTTCATTCACAACTGATAGAAAAGAGTTACATGTTTGCACCTGTTACTGTCCTTCAGAGTAGTAACCAGCATTGTGTAGAACCAATTGCCAGTGATGTGGAAGCCGTAGTATACCGTTAGCAGAGCCTGTTCTGTTGATGGTGCGAATGGAGCAGTCTAAAGTTATGCTGATATCCTAACGCATTACATTCCTGCACAGCAGACCATCAATCACAGTATTAATGTTCATTTTTGGAGTATCACCTATGACCAGCTTTGTGAAAGAGGCGGCGACACTTTCTGCGCAACCCGCCCGTCATTTTGCACGCCAGTGTGTGGGTGCATACAGTGCAATCTGTGGCTGCTCTGTTCGGTCGATGGGACTGGGAAGTACTGTACCATCCACCACACTCCCCACACTTAACTCCCTGTGACTTTGATTTGATTCCAAAGAGAAGGAACTACTTCGTGGCATTTGCTTCAGAACTGTGTCAGAGATTCGACAGGCAGTAGACCGCTCCATTTGCACCATCAACAGAACAGGCTCTGCTAACGGTATACAACGCCTTCCACATCACTGGCAACAGGTTCTACACAATGCTGGTGACTGCTTTGAAGGACAGTAATAGGTGCAAACATGTAACTCTTTTGCATCATTTGTGAATAAATAGTTGCCACTATTTAAGTTCCAACCCTCATGTCAGGATGTGAGAGATGGATCTTATACTTGTCATTGACCTCTTGGCATAGAGAATGAGGAGTCAGATTGGTGACAGGGTTGGTATAAGGAAGGACTAAGGTATTGTGCAACTTCAGTGACAGATACCATTTAAAGTGTAATGAGATGGTTCCTGCAGTGGGGGATTCATTTTGGGGCACTGTGAAGGAACTTCCTGTAGGCAACTGTGTCTGCATAGATACGTTGGCAGCGCCGGTGTTTTATGGTTTTTTATGTGGTTTGACCCCACAACAAAGTCTTTCATTCAAAACTTCATTGTCATATATTTAATCTGATGAAAATATTTAGTAAGTGAATGCTCTGCCCATGCGATTTCTCCAAGTCCCACATTTTAAAGATGTGTTTTGATGTTACTGTGGATGATTATTAAGTGTCATGAAATTCACCTCAAGTTTCTGTAGTTTCATTGATATTGTGCCTCTGACATTAATGCATTAATGAAGTTGGAGGAAGTTTTACCATGAAAAACATATACAGTTCTCATTGTAGCCTCCCCCCCCCCCCCCCCCCCCCACCACCACCACCCGCCCCAAGTGTTCAGTGGTGTGAGGAAGAAACAAATAATGGTGCACCTTCTCAGATGGGTGCTCCATTTATCTTTAGCAGAAAGACACAAGAAATATAAAATTTTGCAAATCCATTAATCAAGGGTGTAGTCAAGTGACACACTTAGCATTTGGAGACTGTATTCTCTAATTTCAGTCTGTTTTCATCCCATGACAACTGATTAATTTTTTTTTTTAATTGACTGCTGTGAAGCAGTCTTGGATGATGAACAGTAGAAGGTTTCATTATATTCTTGTCACTCTTTTGTTAGTGATGTAACTGATGCATGCAATTCATCTCTCATTATAGAAAGTTATTTTCTATTTTGTCTAACAGTTTTTCATTGCAAACCTAAAGATGTGTACAAAAAATTATAATCTGTTGCAGAACTGTAATGTCGAAACCAAGAGAATTTGCACATCTCATTAAAAACAAATTTGGAAGTGCGGATAATATTAACCAGCTAGCACGTAAGTGACAATTGTATTCATAGTTTACATTAACATAAACAGTCATACTACTTTTTATATTCATACAGTTCTTTGCAGACATGTCATTTGTTTTATACTTGAACTAGATTCTGCAATTGGTGGATGAGGGACTTAATGTAGGCTTGCTTTTCTGTAAAATATTAAATTAATTAATTTTTTTTTCTTTTGCATGAATGTCAGCTTTTGAACTGCTTACAAATAAAAAATTACACACAGTTAGTCAAGGCAGGGTTAATCTTGGTGCCAGTTTATGCTCACAAGTAAAATGTTACAATTTTATTTTCCCGTACTGCAACATAATACCTTTTTCATGGGTATTTTTGAACTTTATCATAAATACATAATTGGTCATTATAGTGATTCCTATAATTTTATCAACATAATGCATCATACTAGAAAATTTCTTTGATATATTCAAAGCTACTGTTGGATGCTGATTTTATAAGAATGGAAGTATAAAACAAGCCATGCAGTTACAAACCAGTACTCAATATAGCCGTAATAATTCTGATATGAGAATAAATGAAGAACAATTCCATAGCAATCGTAAGAACAGTGACTTAATTTTCACTTTCGTTTCCCTCTTTGGTTTTACTCCTGTCTATCTTCTGGTGAAGTGTTACTGTCTTTTACTGACATACAGTCTGTTCCACGAGAAAGTGTATGCCGTTATCTGTATAAAATAAAAGACACTATTATAAATATAAATTTACATGAAAATACATGTTATTACTAATTTTTAAAATTACTTAATAGTTAATCCAGTCACTGCCAATATCCCCCCTGCGTGTCTGGGGGTTAGAATAGGCTCGAGGTATCCCTGCCTGTCGCAAGAGGTGACTAAAAGGAGTCTCACACTTTTCGACCCCATAAGTTTAGGTCCCATTTTATGGTTTGACTGGCCACTTTCCAGATTCTACAGAAGTGTGGACCATATGGGGAAGGACGCCTTACGTGGTGCAAGAGTTATCCATAGTGCCCTTAGATTCGATCTCCTGAACCTCTTGTCATGGCTTTGCGTCTCCACCTGCAATTCAACTATTTGGGCGAGGACACTTTCCGGGGTATGTCATCTTTCGCTCCCATGACTTAGATTTCTCTGCACCCAATATCCAGCATGGTAGCAGTCCATTGTGGTGGGGCCGTAATGTACTCATGTACAGGGATCACACTGCTGATGCCTGAACTGCAATGGCCATCATGCCAGGTGGCCAATTCCAGGTGTTACTTGTTTGTGACCAGCTGGGTGATATTCCTGTTTCTGTCACTCCCCATAAAAGCCTCAAAATGGTCCAGGGGATTATTTTTCCACCACAACCTCCTCTTGCAGTCTGATGATGAGCTTTGCACCAATCTACAATGGTGGGGTGTTCGTTTCATCCAGCGCATTTACAGGGAACCCAAAGACAACAGGATTGCTACTGGTGCCTTCAATTTGCCCTTTGAGGGTGATTTGTTGCCTGAAAAGGTCAAGGTGATGGTTTAGCACTGTGACATTAAATGATACATCCCACCCCCTTTGCGGAGCTTTAAGTGCTGGAAGTTCAGGCACATGTCTTCCCACTGCACTTCCAGCGCCACATGTCAAGACTGCGGATGTACACTGCATCCAGATACTCCCTGTGTGCCTCCTCCCACTTGTATCAGTTGCAGAGAGCAGCACTCTCCTTGCTCGCCAGACTGCACATCACTCCAAAAGGAGTGGAAAATCATGGGAATAGAAGACCCTGGACTGGTTGACTTATGAAAACACTAAACGTAAATTTGAATGATTACACCCCATTCGGTTGATGTCCACATATGCTCCAGCTACAATACCATTGCCATCACAAGTACCAGTCGTACTACAGTCTGTGCCACAAACAGTGGTCCCTCTGGGCCTCCAGAATACATCTGCCTTCTTGGTGGTAGTGGGAAAATCTCCGTCCGTTGCTCCCAAAGTACCTACTTTGGGAGCAAGGCCCCCCCCCCCCCCCCCCCCAAAAGTATGTCACATACTTGAGTATTGCTCATCAGTGTGGGATCCGTACCGGATCGGGTTGACGGAGGAGATAGAGAAGATCCAAAGAAGAGCAGCGCGTTTCATCACAGTGTTATTTGGTAACCGTGATAGCGTTACGGAGATGTTTATCAAACTCAAGTGGCAGACTCTGCAAGAGAGGCGCTCTGCATCGCGGTGTAACTTGCTGTCCAGATTTCGAGAGGGTGCGTTTCTGGGTGAGGTATTGAATATATTGTTTCCCCCTACTTATACCTCCCGAGGAGATCACGAATGTAAAATTAGAGAGATTCGAGCGTGCACGGAGGCTTTCCGACAGTCATTCTTCCCGCAAACCACACGGAACTGGAACAGAAAAGGGAGGTAATGACAGTAGCACATAAAGTGCCCTCTGCCACACACCGTTGGGTGGCTTGCGGAGTATAAATGTAGATGTAGATGTAGACCCTCCTCCGGCTCCTCTCGTGCAGAAGGGGTCCCTTGAGACCCTCTCTCCCAAGGTCTCCACTAATGCCACAGCAGACACTCGCCAGTGGCTAAAGAAACTAAAAGATGCTGGACCAAGAGCTTCACAGTCTTCCTTCATGCCTGAAGCTACTTTGGATAAGTCCTCCCAGCAAGCTCCTAAAGAGAAGCAATAGAGCAAGCAAACAAAGAAGTCTGCTAAGAAAAAGGACCCTTTGGTGGCTCCAACACCACCACTCCCTACCAGTTATGCACTTGCAGATCAGGTGAAGATCTCAGCATCCCCTGAGGACCTGGATCTCACTGATGCCTCATCCACAATAGCAATGGATACAAATAATCACTCAGTGGCAGCAGGTGACCCTGCCTCCCTTGCATGCTTCATGCCTTCCCAGCCTAATGATCACGTCATCCTCCAGTGGAATTGCTGCGGTTTTTTCCACCACCTGGCTGAGCTATGGCAACTGTTAAGCTTTACATGTGCTTTCTGCATTGCCCTCCGGGAAACCTAGTACCCGGCAATGCGGATCCATGCCCTTCTTCGCTATATAGAAGATCACAAGAACCGTAGCGACTATAATAGAGTGTCAGGTGGAGTTTGTGTCTATGTCCTGAACTCAGTATGCAGTGAACCTGTGGCCTTTCAAACCCCTCTTGAAGCTGTGGCTGTCAGGATAAGGTCGACACAGGAAATGTCTGTCTGCAACATATATCTTCCTCCAGATGGTGCAGTACCCCTGAACACATTGGCTGCACTGATTCACCAACTCCCTAAATCTGTCTTACTTTTTGGAGATTTCAACGCCGACAGTGCCTTGTGGGGTGGCACTGTGCTTACTGGCTGAGGTAGAGATGTCGAAGCTTTCCTGTCTCAACTTGACCTCTGCCTCTTAAATACTGGGGCCCCCACATATTTCAGTGTGGTTCATGGCACTTACTCGGCCATTGATTTATCCCTCTGCATCGCAGGAATTCTTCCATCTGTCCACTGGAGAGCCAACGTTGACTTGTGTGGTAGTGACCACTTTCCCATCTTCTGTCACTCCCCGAGCGCCATTCCCCCAGACGTCTACCAAGATGGGCTTTAAACAAGGCAGACTGGGACGCTTTCACTTCTGCTGTCACCATTGAATCTCCTCCATATGGTACCATCGATGTGGTAATTGAGCAGGTCACTAGAATGATCGTTTGTGCAGCAGAAAACATGATCCCTTGTTTTTTGGGTGCCCCCAGTGAAAGTCAGTACCTTGGTGGTCGCCAGAAATCGCTGATGCCATTAAAGAGTGTCGGTGAGCTCTACGGCGAGATAAATGGCTACCTTCCTGAGTACACCTAATAGCTTTTAAACGGCTCTGTTCTCGTGTTCGCCAGCTTATAACAAGACGGAAACAGGAGTGTTGGAAGCGGTATGTCTCGACTGTTGGGTGCCATACATCACCTTCCCAAGTCTGGACAAAGATCACACGTGTTTGTGGGTACCAGACCTCCAGACTCCAACAGGTGTTTCTGGCATTAACATCAATGGCATGTTATCTACCGATGCAAACACAATTGCTGAACACTTGGCTGAGCACTATACTAGAGTCTCCACATCGGAGAACTATCCCCCAGCATTTCGCACCCTCAAACAATGGGTGGAAAGGAAAGCTCTCTCGTTCACTAAACGTCACAGTGAACCCTATAATGCTCCATTTACAGAATGGGAGCTCCTCATTGTCCTTGCACATTGCCCAGACACAGCTCCTGGGCCAGATGGGATCCACAGTCAGATGATCAAACATCTCTTGTCCGACTACAAGCTACTTCGCCTCGTCATCTTCAATTGTATCTGGTTCGATGGCATCTTTCCGTCGCAGTGGCGGGGAGAGCACCATCATTCCAGTGCTCAAACCCGGTAAAAACCTGCTTGATGTGGATAGCTATTGGCCCATTAGCCTCACCAACATGATTTGTAAGCTGGGCGGTTTCCGCCAGGATGGCTCTACCACTGATAATCTAGTTTCCCTTGAATCTGCCATCTGAACAGCATTTTCCAGATGCCAACACCTGGTTGCTGTCTTTTTTGATTTACGCAAGGCTTACGATACGACCTGGCGACATCATATCCTTGCCACATTATATGAGTGGAGTCTCCGGGGCCTGCCCCCAATTTTTATCTAAAATTTGCCGTCGCTCTGTACTTACAGTGCCAAAGTTGGTGCTTCCTATAGTTCCCCCTATATCCACAAGAATGGGGTCCCACAGGGCTCTTATTGAGTGTGTCTCTACTTCTAGTGGCGTCAGGTTAGACGAGACCTCTAATGTGCTGCTTCCTGGACTCGAGTAAGTGGCGTCAGGTTAGCTGAGAGCGCTAATGCACTGCTTCCTGGACTCGAGTAAGCGCACTGGCTCCGGATCAAATCCGCCCAGAGGAGGGCCAGTGTGCTGGTCAGCCTGGCTGTGGTTTTTGCGGTTTTCCATATCCCACTAAGTGAATACTGGGACAATCCCCTCGCCCTGCCTCAGTTACACGGATTGCAGACGTTTGAAACATGTTCGCAGTATTTCATGATTTACACTAGACATAGACAGCTGGGGTACATCCGGCATCTGGCCCCCCTTCAAATTAACCTTGCCAAATCCGACTGTAACCATGCCGACCCTGCAAAAATTGCGGGACAAAGGCACAAGAGAAGGAAAAACGGTCTAACAGCAGCTGTCGGGCTGTCAGTCTTACCTTCTCTGTTTGCAGATGACTTCTGCATTTTGTACTGCTCCTCCAGCACTGGTGTTGCTAAGCGTCCTCCAGTACTGGTGTTGCCGAGAAGCACCTACAGGGAGCCATCCAAGGCGCCGTCATGGGCTCTAGCCCATGGCTTCCAGTTTTCAGCTGCGAAATCGTGTGTCATGCACTTCTGTCGGCGTCGTACTGTTTATCCGGAACCAGAACTTTACCTTAATGGCGATCCACTCACAGTAGTGGAGAATATAGATTCTAAGGTCTGGTTTTCGACGCCCAATTGACGTGGCTTCCGCATGTTTGTCAGCTGAAGCGGAAGTGCTGGCAGCACATCAAAGCCCTGTGCTGCCTGAGCAACACCAACTGAGGTGCAGATCGCTCTACGCTGCTGCAGCTCTACAGATCCCTTGTTCAATCCCACCTTGGCTATGGGAGTCTGGTTTATGGTTTGGTGGCGCCCTGAGTGTTGCGTTTACTGGACCCAGTGCACCACTGTGGCATTTGACTGGCAACAGGAGCTCTAAGGATGAGGTTGGTGACCAGCACCCTGTTTGAGGCTGGAGTCCCTCCATTGAAGGTTAGGCGTGCTCAACTGATCGCCAGTTTTGTTGCACACATTCATAGTTTTCCTCATCATCCGAATTACTGTCTCCTTTTCCCATCCACGGCGGTTCATCTCCCACATCGGAGGCCCAGGTCAGAGCTTACGATTGTGGTTTGCGACCAATCGCTTCTGTCTGAAGTGGAGTCCTCGCCTTCACCACCTATACTCGAGGTCCATTCATGTACACCTCAATGGTGTACATCTAGGAAGCTTCACCTGGACCTTTCACATGATCCTAAGGACTCAGTTAACCCCGTGGCTCTCCACTGTCACTGCCTCTCAATTCTTGACATGTACCAGGACCATGAAGTGGTTTACACTGAGAGCTCGATGGCTGATGGTCATGTCAGCTCTGCATATGTTCATGAAGGACATATTGAACAGCACTCCTTGCCAGATGGGTGCAGTGTTTTCACTGCAGAGATGGCAGTCATTTCTTGTGCTCTTGAGCGCATCTGCTCATGTCCTGGCAAGTTGTTTCTCCTCTGTACTGACTCCTTGAGCAGCGTACAAGCTGTCGACCAGTGCTACTCCTGCCATCCTTTGGTAGCAACCATCCAGGAGTCCATCTATGCCCTGGAATGGTCCAGTCATTCTGTGGTGTTTGTGTGGACCCCAGGCCTCGTTGGAATCCCAGGAAATGAACTTGCTGACCAAACAGGCTACACAGAAACCTCTTCTGGAGATCAGCATCCCTGTAACTGACCTGCGATCATTATTAAGCCATAGGTTTTTCAGCTTTGAGAGATGGAATGTCATAATCTCAGTACGCACAACAAACTGCGTGCCCTTAAGGAGACTACGAATGTGTGGAATACCTCCATGCGGGCCTCTCACAGGGACTCGGTGGTTCTCTGCCAGCTCCGCATTGGCCATACATGGCTAACACATGACTACCTCCTCTGTCACAAGGACCCGCCTCGGTGTCACTGTGGCTCACATATGACTATCGTCAACATCTTGCTGGACTGCCCACTTTTAGCCGCTCTGCGGCAGACTTTTAACCTTCCCAGCAGCCTACCTTCGGTGTTGGATGACAATGCCTCTACAGCAGATTTAGTTTTATGTTTTATTTGGGAGGGTTTTTTTAATAATACCATTTGAGGGTGTGCATTTAGCCTTCTCTCTGAGGTCACCACCCTCCCTCCGTTTTAACTCTGTTGTACTTTCCTTGCATTTATTTGTCTTGTTGGTCGTCTTTTCCCTACATGTGTTCGTCTCGCCTTGTCTTTTTGGGGTGGGCATTTTAATGTGTTGCAGTGTGGCTGGCTCATCCTTTTTTATTGTTGTGATCAGCCAGCCCAGACCATCTGCTCTATGGTTTTAATACCTTCTTCTGCTTTTTCTTGTGGTGTATGCTTTCCCCATCTTTTGTTTGTTCCATTTGTTTTCTTTTTAGGTGTGGTGCTGGGTGTTTTTGTACCTTGTGCCTCGCTTGCGTCAGGGAAAAGGGACTGGTGATCCTGTAGTTTGGTCCCTTTATATCCCAAACCAGCCAGCCAACCAACCAACCAAGTGCCATTATTGATTATAGTGACACCTTCGCCCTTTCTCCGGTAAATCATCCATGTTTCCAAACTCTAAAAATCGATTGACTCATTTAGCAACGAATGTTATTGGCTTTCTAAGAATTTTAGCGGCAGCTCCATATGAAAGCTTTGGTCCCTTTGGATGATCTACAAGGAACACTGCCTGTGACGCTTCAGATATTATGCACTCATTTTAAACTGCAGCTGACAAAACGAAACATTCAACTCTCACACTGTTTATCTGTACACTGTGCAAAAGCGCATTGAGATTAAAGTCCACTACCAGAGATGTTGCTGCCAACGTTACATTTAAAATTATGGTTTACACTTTCTCGTGAAACTGACTGTTCATGATTGACACGATTTACAAAATTTTCTGCACAAAAAGTTCATTAATCATGGTGATTTACTTAACCTTCTCCTTTTAAATGCTGTTGACTCATTAAAGGTATTTGTATCCTGTTTTCACCTAGACAAACGGCAAACAGAGGCCCACAAAACAAAAACCTATGCATTTTTGTAACTTTAATGATTACAAGAATACAGATGACAACTTTGTTTAAATAATGATTATGACACTATACTATTTTTTGCACCAGAATTGGAGTGTAAATTTAGCAGTACACCTCTTCAACAGGTTAGACACAAAATTTTAGAATAATAATCCATGGGAAATCTGAATTTTATATCTTGCACTTACAGCCGTTTGAATAACATGCCACGCAAAAGGGTACACCACTCTACACAAAAACTTGCACCATCTAAGCTGGAGAGCACACACACACACACACACACACACACACACACACACACACACAACTGTACATCTACATTACTCCAGCTGACTATATGTGTAAACCATGCACGTAGTGAAGTGGAGGTGTGGCTTAGAAGGGGAGCTAGAACAGGGGGGGGAGGGGCACTTGGGGGAAGAGGGTGTGGGTACAGGATGAGTGAAGGAAGAGTTAGGGTCGAGCGGCAGAAGTGGAGGTGAGTTGGGTGTACGGGATTGCAGAAATTGAAGCCAGGTGGATTAGGGGGTCACAGGGTGTGTTGGTAGGACAACCTCAGTTTACGTAATTCAGAGAAGCTGGTGTTAGGTGGAAAGATTCAGATGGCATGTGTTATGAAGCATGTTGTGCTTAACACCATGTTGTACCACTGGATGGCCATCTCAACTCTTGGCAACAGACTTGCAGTAGCCATTCATTTGAGTGGACAGCTGTGTGGTGGTAGTTTCCGCATAAAATAGGGTGTAGAAATGACAGAAGAGATAATATAGCATGGTTGCTTTCATAGGTGGTCCTGCATCTGATGGGATAAGATAGTGCTGTGAAAGGATTGGAATAGGATGTACTGGGTGGTTGTATTGGACATGTTGCGCAGGGTCTTCCACAGGGGTATGAGCCAAGAGGCAAAGGTTTGGAGTGGGAGTAGGTATAGTATAAGTGTAAGTTCATAATTTCAAATGATCTGACTGTGGTCCTAATGGTTAGCTATATGTACTCAGCCGACATCGTGTAGAATGCTAAACTGTGTTCTTACTGTGTTTGACACGACTCATCATTTACTTCTGAAATAAAAGGTAATGCCTTTTCTTAGTTTATTCAACTTAAAAGATAGAAAAAACACCTAACTGTATCACACTCATCCACTGTGATGAAACTGGTAAATTTCAATAATCATTCCTATTCCAACAAAATTTTTGTCTCAACACATTATTAAACACTTTACATATCAACTTTGTGTATTTGTGACTCATGACTCTTTCATTGTGTGCTCACATGACCAACCCCACTCTTCTGCTGCCTTTGCGTGCTTGCTACTAATGCACATTGTTAACACAATAAACACTAACTCTACTGGAAAAGGCCGGAGATTTTAGGAAGTTCTAGAGACTAAGGTGCGCCAGCTAGCGCCTGTTACTAGGTAGTTCACTGGCAGGGATATCGACCATGGTGTTCTTACTTCTCCACCCTTCTCCATCCTTAATTGTTTTGCAAAATAAAAATTTAGGTAAAAATAACAGCTCAGAATCCCATGATATTTATGAAAACCCCATCTTACTCCAATTCATTTGTACTTTAAAAGGTTACAATAATACACAACTTTGACTTACACTGATTTAGGTTACCAGTGCTAATATCCAAGCAAATAGATTCATTTTAATATCAAAAATGTTATGCAGATGTGAAATGTAATAAATCATGCAAATTGAATAAATAGCAAGCCTATATGAGTAGTGCTCTTTAATATTCAATAAATATATAGTAGCACATTAGGCAAATAATGAAAGATGTTTCTTTGTGAAATTATGTTAAGTGATTTGCATAGTGTGTCAAGTGTAAATAAACAAACGTTAAGAGTGTTCAGCAGATTTGTAGAAGGCACACAGCATGTAAATAATCAAGATAGAACGTTGTAAGCATAATGTACGCAGAACACAAGCATAAACATTGTTTTTAAATATAGAATCTGTCAAGCGGCCAGTGCCCAGAAACCATCTAAATACAAGATTCGTAACATTTATATTCTACCCTGCAGTTTGCTTATGCTCACAGCACTCATTAACACCCAAAGTTCTCGTATTAATGGAAAAGTTGGTATGTGGGAAGATTCAGGGAGTGTCCTGACTCCAGCTGGGCTCACTTGGGTTGAGCATCCGACCCATCAGCTGCATGGCATCTGGTAGTGACACTGGCACAGTGCAGCGATCATGTGGATTGCTCATAAGTGGTGCTGCTTTTGTGGCTTGTTCATATTTTCTTGCATGAGTGCATCCCTGACGATACTTGGTAGTGCAACCTGCCTCTCTTGTTGCAGCCAGTAAGCTGCTGTTAGGCAGCTCCTTTATTGTGAAATGAATAAGGGGACATTGGCCTCCTGTAGAATCATGTTTGTTTCGGTAGTGCCAAGTGCTGTGGCATGTTGATCTGCTGCTATCTGCTGTGCAGCCCATTGTGCGCCTTTGTGTGCCTTGTTGTATCCTAGCCAGTAATGCCACCCGAGCCCACTGCCAAAAGGTTGGCAGCATCAAAGTTCGGACGCCGTCCGCATAAGCAGCGCCAGCGATACAGGAAATCGCCGCAAGTCTGCGCGCGCCACCGCTGGCTTCTGGCTTCTTAAGCGCTGGAGTCGCGAGCGCTAGGACAGTTCTGTATTCGCCGCTCAGTTGTATACTCGCCGCCGAATTGTGTACTTGCTAGTCAGTTGTGTGTTCATCGCAGCAGAGTTGTTGTTTGTCGTCAGCCGACGCTGACCTAGCCGCTCCGACTCGAACTAGACAGATCTCTGTAGACACGGAGTTCACTATTGTGTTACTGTATCTTCAATAATAAAAGATAAGTACCGACTTTTATTTAATATGAGTGTTTGGGCTTTCATCTTTCTGTTCACTGTTCCAGCGGACCGGTCGGCCCGCTATTAAAAGTGTGGCGGTGACTTCGTAAGCCATTTCTACAGCCAAGTGTTTGTCGCTACGACCACTGCCACAAAATGCCTGACATCTCTCTCCTCCACTGGACTCTGAGAAACCATCAGGGCAACAACTGGTTGAGATATATAGAATTGCTGTTCCTGCCTGCACGAGCTCAGACTGTTGCCATTTGTGCACACACTGCAGACCACATTGCTGGTGTATTGTGATGTGATATCTCATACCGCTGTAATCAGTCTTCTTTCCTGCTTGATGATGGTGTTCACTGTTCCACATGTACAACACTTCTCCTGCATGTGTCAGTGACAGTTGCTGTTCACACACATGGTACATTCTTTGGTGCTGTTTTGCATAGGTCATTACAGTTCCTTCCCACGATTATTAAAGCCAAAAACAGTGTCATGGCCGAGTGTGATATGTTTAATGTCTCACCTCCATAATTTCAAATTATCTGACCATGGCTCTAATGGTTGGCTATCGTATTTCAGGAAGAAATACTTACTTCAACCATGATCACATAGAAAACTAAACGATATTGTAACTGTATTTGAATGACATCATTTTCTACAAAATTTATCATAAATTATGGCAAGACCCTCCTGAAATAAAAGATAATATCCTTAACATAGTTTATTCAACTTCCAAACAATAGAAAACATGCCCAACTGTATCACTGTCGTTCCCTTTGATGAAACTGAGAAATTTAAAACAACATTCACTCTGAAAGACCTATGCAAGCAAGATTCAACATTTCTATTCCAATGAAATATTTCTCTCGATGCACTGTTAAACACTTTATAATTTAATTTCATGCATTTCTTACTAATGACTCTTTCGTTATAACTTGCATGTTGATGCAAAATGACAATGCCCTGTCTGCGGGAAAAGAGGGGGAGATTATAGAAAGTTCTAAAAGCCACGACTTGCCATCTAGACCTACTATTACGTAGCTTGGTGGCAAAGATATTGATCACAGTGTCCTTACATAAAGACATACAAGGATACTGGGTGGGAGGTGGAATACGTCTTTGAAGAATTGTGGGTAGGATGTTCCTCATTTCCATCTAAATATCAAAGCCCTGGCAAAGAGTATGATTCAGTTGTAATCTGTGATAGTGTTGGTTGATGAGGGGTGCTGCTCCTTTGCAATTGGTTCCTGGGGTGGTTGGAGATTTGGGGTTTGTGTATCTGTATGGTGGGTAGTGTCTGTCTGTGAAGACCATAGTAAAACCTTAATCATACTAGGTATTTAATTCCTCACCACTACAGTTACACTACCCATGAGTGGCCAGGCTATATGAAAGTGATTTTTGCTATTTTATAACTGCCATCCCGGCAGTTATAAAAATGCTGCTATTCTTGATGGGTCATGGACTTCAACTGGACAGAACTGTGGATGGAGCAATCAAGAGAGATGGAGGTGATGGAGGTAGCATACAGAAAGGTGGCATGTTGAGACTAGGATGATGACTAGATGAAGTGGATGAGAGAAAGGCTGCCCTTCGTCCAAATCAAGATGATGTCAGTGAACCTGAACCAGACAATGAGATGTTGGATGGTTAGGAAAATTTCCTCTAGATGGCCCATAAACAGGTTGGCAAAGGATGGTACCATGTGGGGCCCATGGCTGTCCCACCTAACTTTGGCACAGAAAGGGGTGAATTATACTGGCACTAAAGTCTTTGGTCACTTACCAAATAGTATCAAAAGTCTGACAGATAATCAACAAGTATTTAAGAAGAAATTAAAAGAATTTCTGAATGACAACTCCTTCTACTCCATAGAGGAATTTTTAGATATAAATTAAGAAAAAAAAGAAAAAAAAAGAAAAATATTAAAAAAATAAAAAAAATAAAGAAAACAAAAAACACAAAAAAATAAAGTTGTTATATTAACTTAAGTATGTTGTTAAATTAACCTAATTATGTCATGTATTGGAAAATTCGACTCGTTCCACATCATTACGAAATATCGTATTCATGATCCATGGAACTAGTATTAATCTAATCTAATCTCTAATCTAATCTAATCTTTATATATCTTCTGCTCAAAGAATAGATAATTAAGTGTGAGGGTTTAGTTAGTTAGATGTATAGTGAATGGGGTGGTGGTGGATTTGGAGTCAGATGGACATTGGAAGATTTTATGTTTGACAGTGTCAGTGCCAGTAGGGAATGTTAGTGGATAGGGAACTGAAATCAACAGGGATGATTAGGTATCCAAGTGGTAATGAGATGGGAGCAATTGAGAGTTGGTGAAGGAAGTGGGTCATGTTACTGATGTGAGAGGCTAGGCTGAGGGCATTTGATGGAGGTGCTGGTCAACCAGATCTGCGATTCTTCTAGTGAGAACAAGGTGCAATGAGCATCTGGGATTGTTGGGCTTATGGATTTTAGGAACCACATAAAGGTGGTGGTGGTGGTGGTATCAGGGAGAGAGGGCAGGGGAAGGGAGAGGGAAATGGATTTGGATTAGAGTTTCTGAGCTGCACCTAGTGATTTGATCAGTTATTGGATCTAAGACTTCTATACAGTTACTTACTGACCAGTTTGGTATGGCAGTAGAAGGTAGCAAAAGTAAGGCGAAAGTTTTAAATTTTGCATTTAAGAAATCGTTCATGCAGGGAATCTTACAAACATACCATCGGTCGACTATTGTGCAGACTCTTGTATGGAGGACATAGTATTAAACATTGCTGGTGTAGAGAAACAACTGAAATAATTGAAAGAAAATAAGTCACCAGGTTGTGATAGAATTCAGTTTTACAAAGAATATTCTGCAGCTTTGGCCCCTTAGCTTGCATTTACTGTGGGTCTCTTGCCAAACAATTGGATCTTTAGTCTCTGCTCAAATCCTTAGACCCATACCACAACCACTCCCTGGAGTCGCCCTCATCCTTACCACTCCCCGTACTCCTGTTTTCTACTTTCTTCCTTCAAGTCAATAAACCCAACCCCTCCGGATGCCCCATTGTGGCTGGTCACTGTACCCCCACAGAAGGGAATCTTTGCTCTCCTAGACCAATGCCTTTTGCCTATTACCTGGACCTTACCCTCCTATGTCAAAGATACTAACCATTTCCTCCACTGACTCTCCTCAGTTCCTGCTCCTTTACCACACTGTGCTCTGTTCATCACTATTGATGCCACCTCCCTGTACACTAACATCCCTTATGCCTGTGGCCTTACTGTTATTGAGTACCACCTTTCCCACTGCCTGAGAGATTCCAAACTGAAGCCTCCTTCCGAATTGCCATGACCAGCCACATCCTCATCCACAATTACTTCTCCTTTGAGGACATACGCAAACAAATCCAGGGTTCGGGTATGGGCAGTTGCATGGCACCATCTTATGTCCACCTAGTCATGGGCCATCTAAAAGAATCCTTCCTAAACACCCAAAATCCCAAACCTCTCACTTAGTTCAGTTTCATTGATGATATCTTCATGATCTGGACCGAGGGTGAGGACACCCTGTCCAAATTCCTCCAGAACCTCAACACTTTCTGCCCCATTAGCTCCACCTGGTCCTACTGAAGCCAAGCCACCTTCCTTGATGTTGATCTCCACCTCAAAGATGGCTACATCAGTACCTCTGCCCATATCAAACCTATCAACCACCAGCAATACTTTCAGTTTGCCACTGCCACCCATTCCATACCGAGAAGTCCCTTCCATATAGCCTAGCCACCTGTGGTCGTTGCATCTGTAGTGATGAGCGGTCCCTCTCGAAATACTCACAGGGTTTCACTGAGGCCTTTACACACACTGTAATTACCCTCCCAACCATGTACAAAACCCATTCCCTCTGTGGGTCCTGGGGTCCGAATAGGTCCACGGTATGCCTGCCTGTAATAAGAGGCGACTATGAGTCTCAACACATTTCGGCCTTTATGTGATGGTCCCCTGTAGGGTTTGACCTCCATATTTCCAAATTTTCCTGAAGAGTGAGCCAATTGGGGAAAGGCAACTTACATGGTGCATTGTGTCCATAGTGCGTTGAGATCTTTAACCCCCTTTCTCATCGTCGCATTGCAGTCCGGCTCGTTATCCATCTCTTGGGTGAGGATAGATTCGTGGGTGCGGTTTCTGCCATGCACTATGCAGTGTCGCTTTCTGCGCCGATGACAACCACGGACTTCTTCACACCTGATATCCAGCACGGCAGGTAGCCAGTCTGTTATAGTGGGGCTGCCATGTACCCTATTGGTTGTAGCCTGCTGACAACACAGGGATTGCTCTGCTGATGCCTGTGCCGTTAACTCCCCACATATGCCAAGGAGTAGATGCCTATCTCCCTGGGACATTGGGACTCCCGGCAATGGCCATCCTGCCAGGTGCCCTTTGCTGAGGCTGGGTGGTGCCCATGGGGAGGGCCCTTGGTCGGAGTGGGTGGCATCAGGGCGGATGACACGCAATGAAGCGTGGCACATCTTCTCTTGCTGGTGGCCAAACACCAGCAGTCTCTTGAGCGTTCGAGGGCTCGATTCAATGCACGGAAGTATGACCCCAAATCGTTCCCCTCCCTGGCCACACCATGGGAGGAACGAAAGGCTAAGGATGGCGGCGAAGCTTATTCGTCCCGGTACCTAGTATGTACGAGAGTCGATGGGGAGTATTTTATGACGATGAAGCCTCATTTCTTTGTAGAGTATTTAGAGGACAAGTTTGGCGAGGTGGAGGGCTTGTCCAAAATGCGCTCTGGGTCAGTTACCATCACACCCCATAAGAGCTTAAATATGGTCCAGGGTATTATATTTCACAGGGACCTTTCTTGCACTCTGATGAAGAGCTGTGCACCAGTTTTGAGTGGTGAGGTGTTCATTTCGTCCGGCACATTCATTGGAATCTGAGAGATAATCAGGTTGCCACCGGTGCCTTCATCTTGGCCTTCGAGGGTGATACATTGCCTGAGGAGGTCAAAGTGATGGTCTATCGCTGTGACGTCAAGCCCTATATCCCTCCCCCGATGTGGTGCTTTAAGTGATGAAAGTTTGGTCATATGTCTTCCTGCTGTACTTGCAGCCTCACATGTCGAGATTGCGGGTGCCAATCACACCCCAATACTCCGTGTGCCCTGCCTCCCATTTGTGTTGACTGCGGAGAGCATCATTCACCTTGCTCGCTAGACTGCAGGATTCTAAAGAAGAGAGGAAAATTATGGAATATAAGACCCTGGACCAACTGACCTACACTGAGACTAAGTGGAAGTTTGAATGCCTCCATCCTGTTTGTATGACCACCTCTACAATGCCGCTACAACTGTTGTAGCCCCGTCAGCTCCACCTACCCCAGTCACCTCTGACTGGGACTCGTTCGCCTCCATTGCCACTATTGAGCCTCTTTCTCATGATGCCATTGATGTGTAACCACTGGCATCATTTCTTCAGTGGAATCTGCAATTCCCTGCTCTTCCAGGTCCCCTCGGTGGAGGACTATGCCTTGGTGGTCACCAGAGATTAGCTGAGGTGATTAGAGATCGCAGGCAGGCCCTCCATTGTCATAAGCGACACCCCTCACTGGAACACCTCATTGCCTTTAAGTGGCTTTGTGCCCGGTCCCCACACCTTATTCGCAACAGAAGCAAGAGTGCTGGGAAAGGTATGTGTCTACCATTGGCATCCTTACCTCTCCATCGCAGGTTTGTACCAAGATTAGGCGACTCTATGGATATCAGACCCCCATCAGCGTACCTGGGCTTTCCCTGAATGGAGCAGTCTGTACTGAATTGGACATGATTGCAGAACTCCTAGCAGAGCATTATGCTCAGAGTTTCACTTCTATGAATTACCCACTGGCCTTCCACTCCCTGAAAGAGTGGTTGGAATGTCAGAGCCTTTCATCCATTCGCGCCACCCAGAATCGTACAATGTTCCATTCAGTGGGTGGGAATTCCAAAGTGCCTTAGCCGCTTGCTTTAATGTGGCTTCTGGGCTGGATCACATCCACTATCAGATGCTCAAACATCTCTTGGTGGACTGTCAGCGACACCTCCTAGACCTTTACAACCGTATCTGGGTTGTGGACGAGTTCCCATCACAGTGGTGGGAAAGCATCATCATCCCAATTTTGAAACCTGGCAAGAACCCCCTGGAGGGGTGGACAGCTACTGCCCAATTAGCCTCACCAATGTTCTGTGCAATTTGCACAAATGCATGGTGAGCTGGAGGTTGAATTGGCTCCTTTAGTCTCAGGGCCTTCTGGCTCCTTCTCAGGGTTGGTCCGTAATGGCCGCTCTGCCACCAATAATCTGGTCTGCCTGCAGTCTGCCACCCATATGTCATTTGCCCACCGTCAGCATCTGGTTGCTGTCTTTCTTGACATGCGGAAGGTGTATGACACAACATGGCGACATCACATCCTCACCACGCTTCATGGGTGTGGTCTTAGGGGCCCGCTCTCGATTTTTATTCAAAATTTTCTGTCGCTTTGTTCCTTCCACGTGCAAGTTGGTCCCTCTCCCGTAACATGCGGCTTACAGTTTTCGGCCGCGAAGACAAGTGTCATGCGTTTCTGCCAGCATCGCACAGTTCACCCTGAGCCACGGCTTTATCTTGATGGCGAACCTCTTCTCTTGCTGTGGTGGAGAAGCATTGACTTTTGGGATTGCTTTTTGATACCCGGTTGACTTGGCTCGCTCATATTCGGCAGGTTAAACAAACGTGGTGGCAGCATCTTAATGCTCTTCATTGCTCGAGTCACACCAGCTGGGGTGCCGATCGGTCTACCCTTCTACGACTGTATCAGGCGTTGATTCAGCCCTGTCTTGACTATGGGAGCCTGGTTTACAGTTTGGCATCACCTTCCGCCTTGTGGTTGCTTGACCCCATACTTCACTGCGGGATCTGACTCACAACTGGAGCTTTCCGCACAAGCCCTGTAAACAGCCTACTTGTGGAGGCCGGTGTCCCACCATTGCGGATTCGGCGCCAACGACTACTGGCAACTTTGCTGCACTAGTTTGTAGCTTGCCTGGGCATCCAAATTGCCATTTCCTGTTCCCCAACTCGGTTGTCCATCTTACAGAACGGCGGCCCCGCTCAGGGTGTACGATTGTGGTTCACATCCGGTCTCTTCTCTCTGGGCTTGAGTTTTTCCCTCTTCCAACTCTTTTCCCAGCCCATATACATATACCCCCATGGTGTGTGCCCTGCCTGTGCCTTCAGCTGGATTTGGCACAAGGCCCGAAAGGCTCAGTCCCTCCTGAGGCCCTCCGCCAACACTTTCTTTCCATCCTTGCCATGTTTTATGGCTCTACCATAGTCTATACTGACTGTTCAGTGGTTGTTAGTCGAGTTGGTTATGCTTTTACTCTTAGGGATCACTCTGAACAACGCTCATTGCTGGATGGCTGCAGTGTTTTGTCTTGTGCCCTAGAGTGTATCTGCTCCTGCTCAGGTGAGTCCTTCATTATCGATAGTGAATCCCTGAGTGGTTTACGAGCTATCGACTAGTGTTTTCCTCACTCTCATGTGGTGATGGCTACCCAGGAGTGCATACATACTCTTCCTCATTGTGGCCGCTCCGTGGTTTTTGTGTGGACCCCGGGTCATGTCAGCATCCTGGGTAATGAACATGTCGACAAGCTGGCTAAACAGGCTATCTGTGAACCGGCCCTGGAGATTGGCCTTTCGGAACGTGATCTCCAGTCAGTATTGCGGCAGAAAGTCCTTGGTACCTGGGGTGATGAATGGTGCACCCTGCCTTCACCCAACAAACTTCGGGTCATCTAGGAGACTACAGGTGTGTGGCACTCCTCCATGCGAGCCTCTTGCAATGAATCAGTTGTTCTGTACCGGCTACACATTGGCCACACCTGCTGATGCACGGTCATTTATTGCACTGCGAGAACCCACCTCTATGTTGCTGCAGATCAGCGTTGGCAGTGGTCTACATTTTGTGGGACTGTCCGCTTTTAACTACGCTCGGACAGACATTTGCACTGCCTGCTCTTTTAACAGGTGACTCGGCAATGGCAGTCTTAGTTTTGAGTTTTATTCGAGCAGGGGCCTTTTATCGCTCAATCTGAGGGTGTGTCTCTTGTGTGTTGAGTCTGGCCTTTGACCTACAGTTTTAGATTGAGGTTTTTAGTGTCTCTCTTGGTGATTGGCTACTCCTCCCCCCCCCCCCCCCCCCCCCATGGTCACCAACTACTGAATAGCTCTGTGTGCTTTTAATTCCTTTTTTTCCTGGTCTTTGTCTATGTCTTTCTTGTTCTGTGTCGTCCCTTGTTATCTCCGTTGCTTGCTTTTATTCCTTGTGGCTGTTTGGTGGTCGTGGGAAAAGGGACCAATGACATTTGAAGTCTGGTCCCTTCATCCCCACAAACAAACCAACCAACCAACCAGATCAACCATGCTTATCTCTCCAGTCACTCACCACCTCCCAAAGTCCCACTGTCCAGTCAAAGAGGAGCCTTCCCCTCATGACTCAGTAGCACCCTGGACTGAAGCAAATGACTCACATTCCCCACCAGGGTTTCAGCTACCTCTCGCAATAAGGAATGTCCTACCCACTACCCTTCCCACCCCATCCCACATTGGTATTCCGTCGCCCACCAAACATACACAATATACTCGTCCATCTTTACAAAACCCTTGCTCCCAAACCCTTACCTCGTGGCTCATATCTTTGTAATATACCTAGATGTAAGGCCTGTCCCATCATATATCCTCCCACCACCACCTACTCCAGTTTGGTCACAGTCACCACCTATCCCATCAAAGGCAGGGCTACCTGTGAAACGTCATTTGATGTACAAGCTAAGCTGCCCCACTGTGCTGCATTCTATGTGGGCATGACAACCGATACAAGCTGTCTGTCTGCATGAATGGCCACCAACAAACTGTGACTAAGAAACAGCTGGGCCCCATCATTCCCGAGCATGCCACCCAACATAATATTCTTCACTTCAGTGACTGCTTTACAGCCTGTGCCATCTGGGTCCTTCCCCTCAACACCAGCTTTTCTGAAATGCACAGGTGGGAACTTTCACTGCATTATATCCTACGTTCCCGTAACGCTCCT
This sequence comes from Schistocerca piceifrons, assembly GCF_021461385.2. Lineage (NCBI taxonomy): Eukaryota > Metazoa > Arthropoda > Insecta > Orthoptera > Acrididae > Schistocerca > Schistocerca piceifrons. The sequence goes on along the minus strand of NC_060141.1, from coordinate 249,074,744 downwards.
CGCCTCAACCTTCTTTAGTCATTGTCCTTACCCACCCAGCCCTTCCCTGTTTCCATTCCACCACTACACAGCCCTCTAGTGCACCAACACACACACACACACACACACACACACACACACACAGTCTTTTTACCTCTCTCCTAATGTCTACTAATCCCCCCTCCCCAACCTCCCCACCTCTGTCCTCTGTCTAACCTCCCGACTACACTTAGCTGCCCTACCCCGTCTCCAACTTACCTCTGTATGCTCCCACAAGTGGCGCTTTACTGTTCCTCATGCCTAACCTGCTATTCCTCCCCACCCCCAGCCTCCTCATCACCCCCACCACCTAGTTGTGTCTCCCATAAAGTGTGGGAGTCTGGGAAGTGTTTGGTGATATGAACTGGGAGAGGAAAGATTCAATGTTGAGATTTGATTGGTTTTGTTTGGAGCTATTGGTGGCAAAAATTGTTCCAATGTAGAGCTATATTTTCCACACAGCATTTTATGTGGACATGACCACCAACTGGCTGCCTTCCCAAATGAATCGCTACTGTCAATCTGTGGCCGAGAGATGAGGTAACCATTCAATGGCACAATGTGCTGCTGACTGCAATGTGCTAGATTTCAATGGCTGCCTCACAATCCATGCCATCTGGATCCTTCCACCCAACACCAGCTTCTCTGAATTATGTAGATGGGAATGGTCCTATCATTACATCCTATGATTGTGAAATCCTCCTGGCTACAATATCTGCTGATCCCTACTCCAAAACTCGCTTACACTCCTGCCCCTTGACCTTAATTTCGTTCATCCTGCACCCATACGCTCTCTTCCCCCAAATGCCTCCTTCTCAAACTCCCTCACACAAACTACAACCACCATGTCACCATGCACAGTTCACAACTCTCTCTGCCTGCAGTAAAATGAGTCCACTGGTGCTGTGCCGCATCCTATCCTGCACAGATGCTGCCTCTCCCTCACAGTAATCAACCACCCTTACCCAACCTTCCATCCCGCTCCTCACTTTCTTTTTCATGTCACCTACTCCACCGCCACAACCCAGTCGAGCTGCAGTGCTAGCACAATGCAGCCAGCATGGACAAACAACGTAGCCACATAGGTGTACGTATGTGCTTATATGTATGTGTGTACACTCTAGCTCTGAAAAATTATTTGTCCGCATGTTAGTTGTCAGTCTCAATTATATACTTTTTGATAACTCAGTTCATAAACTATTTAGTGAGTTGTTATTCTTACTCTTTAAACTAAAAGTTTGGTAGTGAAATAATAATAACCACCACCACCCCCACCACATCATAGTAATCGGTATTCAACATCCGTTGCTGAACAGAGGTCTCCTCTAGAACACTCCACATATTACATTCTTCATCAGTATGTATCCATTTCGGTCCTATATTTGTTTTTCTGATGGCATTACTCTACCCCATTGTTGTTAGACTTCGTAGGTAAACATTTTTATTTTAGATGAAATCAGATAATTTATTGTAATCACATTTTATATATGTTGCTTCGTATACAGACTGGTAAAATATTGTACGTTAAGTAATACGTGAAATGAATGAAAGCAAAGAGTGTGAAGTGCAAACCAGGCCAGGAAGCTGCTCTACACAGTCATGTTTATGAATATCTTTACACACGTCACATGTGGCACTCCTGCGCTCTCCACAGTTATTTAATCACCTTGTAGACTGTATTTTCTAGATGACCATAAAAGAAAAAGTGTACACCTGAAAAGAATTGCCTCTTCCGCCCACCAATCTGAAAATAAATTGTCCTTTCATATCTTACTATTGGAGGATTTTTTATAGGTAGCGTGTATATGACTGACATCTGTACAAAAGTACATTTATTATAACAAAACTGAAATATTTATTAAGAAAGGCTATAATTAGTCTTCTTTCAAAGTTTCTTCAACAAAGAAACAAGAATCAAACACGGGTTATTCAGCTATGCTACACTACACATCCAAACTTGGCTGTCATCAACAGCACAATTGATGAAGTCAGTACAGATTTTCCATTGGCCAGTAATGCATATTTCACAAATTTATATTCCCACAATATATGAACACAGTTTATCAGTAAACAATATTTTCTGCGCAAAATTATCGTGCAGGAGAAATAGTATGCATAATGACAAAAATTACTGCTAAGTATCTCTTGACTTGGTGAAAGATGGAATGAGTATGAAGAATATGCAAAATGATTTTTAATAGCTAGGAGACATAATTGGCTGATAGTACTTACTTCGAGGATGTGAAATTCCAGGTACTGTTGATAGGTAGTAGGGAAAAACTATGTCTGGCTTTCAGAAAGTATGTATTACTTCTGTGTGGATGAAAAAGGGATTTGTTGAAAAAGAAGAGGAGGTCATGCAGACTTCATGTTGAGAAGGGATCTACATAATGAAATTCTACAATTGGAACACACTGAAGCGTCAAAGAAACTGGTATAGGTATGCGTATTAAATAGAGGGATATGTAAACAGGCAGAACATGGCGCTGCGATTGGCAACACCTATATAAGACAAGTGTCTAACGCAGTTGATAGATCAGTTACTGCTTCTACAATGGCAGGTTATCAAGATTTAAATGAGTTTGAGCGTTGTGTTACAGTCAGCACACGAGTAATGAGACACATCATCTCCGAGGTAGCAATGAAGTGGGGATTTTCATGTACGACCATTTCACGAGTGTACCGTGAATATCAGGAATCCAGTAAAACATCATATCTCCAACATCACTGTGGATGGAAAAAGATCCTGCAAGAATGGGACCAACAAAGACTGAAGAGAATGGTTCAACATGACAGAAGTGCCACCCTTGTGCAGATTGCTGCAGATTTCAGTGTTGGGCCATCAACAAGTGTCAGCGTGTCAACCATTCAGCGCAATGACGTCGATGTGAGGTTTCGAAGCCGAAAGCTGAGTAATGTACACTTGATGACTGCACAACAAAAAGCTTTACGCCTCACCTTGACCTGTCAAAACTGTCATTGGACTGTTGATGACTGAAACAGTTTGCCTGGTTGGAAAAGTCTCATTCCAAATTGTATCGAGCGGATAGACGTGTATGGGTATGGAGACAACATCCTAAATCCATGGACCCTGCATGTCAGCAGGGGACTGTTAAAGCTGGTGGAGACTCTATAATGGTGTGGGGTGTTTGCAGTTCAAATGATACGGGACCACTGATACGTCTAGATATGATTCTGACAGATGACATCCATTCATGTCCGTTTTGCATTCCAATGGACTTGGGCAAGTCTAACAAGACAATGTGACACCACACATGTCCAGAATTGCTACAGAGTGGCTCCAGGAATAATCTTCTGAGTTTAAACACTTCTGCTGGTCACCAAATTCCCCATACATGAACATTATTGAGCATATCTGGGATGCCTTGCAACATGCTGTTCAGAAGAGATTTCCACCCCCTCATACTCTTGTGGATTCATGGTGTCGATTCCCTCCAGCACTACTTCAGACATTAGTCGAGTCCATGGCACGTTGTGCTGTGGCACTTCTGCATGCGGGAACCCTACATGATATTGGGCGGGTATACCAGTTTCTTTGTATAGGCGTGCGCGCGCGCACACACACACACACACACACACACACACACACACACACACACACACACACACACGTTTGCACTTCAAGCAACCAGTGACGAAAGGAAAAGAAAGTTTCAGGAGTGTATTAAAATTCAGAATGAAAGGCTGTCAATGATGACATTGCTATCACACTGTAAATTGAGAGTAAACCACAGAAAGATCAACGTAATGAGGAATATGAGAGATGAGATTAATGATAAACGTAGCAGCAAAACTGGGAATATGAAGTAGACAAAGTGAAGGAATTATGGTACCTTGGAAGCAAAATAATGTATGGCAGACAAAGCAAGGACTACATCAAAACCGATTAGCACAGACAAAGAGGGTGTTCCTGGCCAAAAGACGTCTACTAGTATAAAACATTAGCTTTAATTTGAGAAAGAAAATTCTTAGAGTGTAACTTTGAGCACATCATTGTATGGAAGTGAATCGCGAACTGTGGGTTAGCTAGAAGAGAAGAGAACCGAAGTATTTGGGATGTGGTGCTATAGAAGGATGTTGAAAATTGGTGGACTGATAAGAAGTGAGGAGGTTCTCCACAGAATTGGTGAGGAGAGGAATATGGGGAAACATTAACAAGAATATGTGCCAGTTGGTAGGGCATGTGTCAAGACATAAAAGGAGTAACTTCCTTGGTAGCTGAGGAAGTGTAGAGGGTAAAAACTGTAGGGGAAAGGAGAGATTGGAAAAATATCCAACAAATACCTGAGGACATTGAGTGCAGGGCCACTCTGAGGTGAAGGGGTTGGCACATGGGAGGAGTTTGTGGCAGGCCGCATCAAATCACTCAGAAGACTAACCAAAAATAAAATAAAATAAATACTGTTCATTAAGTTATTCATTCTACTTATGTAATCTTCAACAGTCTTCTGTATCGTTACACTTCAAAAGCTTCTAACCTGTTCTTGTCTGAAATATTTATCATCCACATTTCACTTCCATACGTTGCTGCACTCCAGCAAATACCTTCAGCGAAGACCTCATAACTCTTTAAAGTTAGCTTTTGGCCAATAAGGTGTTTGTCAGAAATAAACACACACACACACACACACACACACACACACACACAAAATGCAACTCTCACACACATGACCACCGTCTCTGGCAGCTGGAGCCAGACTAAGAGCCTCAGTTTATTGTGGGAGAGGCAACAAGGCAGAGGGGGCAGGGGGTGTATGGAGGAGGCTGGGGTGGGGAGGGGGAGGTATGCAGGGTAGGGGTGAGGAACGGTAAAGTGCTGCTGGGAGCATGCTGGGACAAGGTGGAAAGCAAGGCAGCTAAGTGCAGTCGCGAGGTTAGGTGGATGGAGAGTAGGAGCAGAACAGGAGAGAAGTAAAAAGACTGGGTGCATCAATGGATTGAGAGCTGTGTAATGATAGAGGAGCTAGATGGGTAAGGACAATGATTTACCAAGGTTGAGACCAGGAGGGTTACGAGAACATAGGATATATTGCAGGGAAAGTTCCCACTTACGATATTCAGAAAAGCTGGTGTTTATGGGAAGCATCCAGATGGCACTGGCTGTGAAGCAGTCATTGAAATGAAGGACGTCATGTTGGGCGGCATGCTCAGCAACAGAGTGGTTTAGTTGTTTCTTGGCTACTGTTTGTCGTTGACCGTTCATTCAGACAGACAGCTTGTTGGTTATCCTGCCCACAGTAGAATGCAGCACAGTGGTTGCAGCTTAACTTGTAGATCACATGATTGGTTTCACAGATAGCCTTGCCTTTGATGGGATAGGTGATGTTTGTGACAAGACTGGAGTATGGGTGATGGGAGGCTGTATGGGACAGTACTGGGATTCATCCTGGATTTTCCATTGTTTGAATTTAAATTAGATGTTGACATCTTTAATGCTTACGCTGCAGCTGCCAATCTCCATTTTATTACTTTTAGGGTCTCATTTCTTAATCAAATTACCTCAGCATTGCCTGCTTTAATTATTCTGTATTCCATTACCCTTGTTTTACTTTTTGTGATGTTTACCTTACAACCTCTTTTCAAATTATTATCTATTCCATTCAGCTGATCTTCCAAGTCCTTTGCCACCTCGGACAGTAGTAGAATGTCTTCAGCAAACCTCAATGTTTTTATTTCTTCACTTCACTTTACAAATTTCTCTTTGATTTCTTTTACTGCTTACTCAGTATTCAGATGGAATAACATGCAGGATAGGCTACAACTGCATATCACTCCTTTCTCAACTACTGCTTGCCTGTCGTCCTTTGACTCTTGTAACAGTAGCCTGGGTTCTGCAGAAGCTGTAGGTAACCTTTCAGCATGCCGTATTTTATCCCTGCTACCTTCGCAATTTTAAAGAGTGTGTTCCATTCAGTATTATTTAAATTTACAAGTACTACAAGTTTGAGTTTTTACCTTTCGTCAGTTTATCATCTAAGACACGTTGAAGTGCATACATTCTCCCAGTTACTATTCAACCATTTCACATTATATGGTAGGCTTTCAACACAAATTCTTACTACAACACCTAAAAGGAAACAGCTGACACAATCACGGAACCACTCGCACTCAAAGGTTGTTCAAAATTGTTTCTCGCTAAACTGTAGGTTTTATCTTGCTATATTTTATTTGTTATGGAACAGACAGTTAATAATTCCAACCACAGAAAATGTTTTCATTCATGGGAGGGCTTTTCCAGTCATCTTACGAGTTCCTATGGCATTGCATATATTCATTTTCGCTACTGTGCAATTCGGTTTAATCGATGTATGTTGCGTGAAACAAATTATCTGACATATGATTCTACAGATTTAAATGCAAATGTTTGCTGGAAGACCCAGTTTAATCCAAGCATTAGTTGGACTAATGCTTGTACATCCCTGAGTTAGATTGAACATAATTATAATGACACATATTCCAGTCTGCATGATTACTTATAACACACTGATAATAGTGGCACTGTCAGTTGAAATCTAGATCTGCAATGCAATAAAAAGACAGATGACATTACAACCGGTGCTGATCCTCTTTCTGTCCTGGATTGCATCACAGTTGTGGGGGCAATTGTTCCCATGGAATCGAATATGATGAAGTTTCTACTTTGGTATCAAGTGTACAACCTTCATGATTTTTTTTTAAACAGTCATACATTTCTCGGAAGACAAAAATGATAGAATTGTAATAAAAAACACAGATCTCCCACAAAACAAAAACATGATTCATCCATATGCTCTGTTTGTTCCTATTAATCCTCGTCTAGCTATTAGCGAGTTTTGCAGATGTTGCTGTAACTCTTGCACTGTCGTGGTATTCCACTTTCCTTTGCATACGGTTAGGATTAACTGTCTGATTATTGGAATAGCTTTCAAAAGAGAGGTGTAGTTTTCAGTTGAGATTTCATGTGTTACCAATTTAAAAGGCTCCAGTGCACTTACACAGTCATTCAAAATTCACCAGTCATCAGCTGTGAGGTTCTGAATACCTGAATACACAGGGCTGCAATGCATTCCTTTTCCTCCAGTAGGCATTGTAGCATATGAAACATACTGTTCCATCTGGGTTTTGTTTCCTGAATTAATTTGAATACAGGTTTTTCATTAGATCCTTGATCTTAAGAAGTTTTTCATGAACATAGCTAATTGTTTTAAAATAACTGGCCTTTTCCCTCGTAATGCGGAGCTCACTGTTGCTGTTCAAAGAACTTTTCACAGCAAAGTTGACGGTGTGTACTAAACAGGAAATCTATTGCATATATATGCTGTCACTGTGAATAATCTGTGTGTTTAATAATATCATGTTATTGGCATTGTCAGTTGTGATGCTTACAACTTTGTTTTCAGTGTACCATTTTGGAATCACATTATCTAATGCTTGACTAATATTTAGCACTGTCTGTTTTTCTGGGAAACAGAATGTCTCAAGAGCTAAAGCTTTCAGGTGTCAGTCACTGTTAACGAAATGACCCGTTACAGCCATATGTGCCTCACAGTTCAGTGAGACCCAAATATTGGTCAGTAAAGAAACACAGGTAGAATATTTCATTTCCAAGTTTCTAGCGTCTTGTTCTGTATGGCTATTTCCTTAAGTCATGTAGCACATTTTTTGGTATTGAGTATTTTGGGTCCAGCGGTGCAACAAAACATTGAAAACCAATGTCCTGTATTACAGAGAGAAGTTTAAAATCATCTGTTATCATGGCCTCTGGTGTTATATCTAGTTCCTGTTGTCATTTGGTTCCCCCTTTGAAGTGAAACAAAAGATGTAGAGCACTGCTCCAGCAAGGAGATAAATTTTGCTCAAAAACTAGTCCAATAAAATTACATATTGTACCGTACTGAAGTGTCGAAAGTTGTGATTTTGGAGTTGCTTGTTATCAGTCTGGTTTAAAAATCCAACTTCAGCAGCTGCTGCAGGCACTGTCCAACCTTTCATATGGAGTTCCCTTTTTATGTGATTTGGATGAATAACGTACATACCTGCGTATTTTGTCTGACTCACATTATTAGAAGAATGAGCATCTTTACCCATGAACATTGGTGTTCATTTGCTCGATAAATTGTGAAATTTAAGATGTCTGGTCATGCCTGTTGTAGTTTTTGAAATGTTACAGAGCTTTTTAGAACAAACATTGCCATAAATATTATCTCCATCCTATGTAAAATAATAGTGGCTCCACGACTTTAGTTTTTGTGTAGCCTTACTTATTTGTCCCACAACTTTATTCAAATGAAACCTGAGACATTCGAGTCATGAGCACAGCGAGCTGCGAATGTGTTTGTGTAGTATCAGCATTCACTTCAAATAACAACCCTGGCACTTGTTGTCAGCACAACAACATGCACCGCTGTGCCATTTCTCATTAGATTCTTAAGAATTACTTGAGAAGTAGAAGCTCAAGGAACTCTCAGTGTGCTGAAGTCACCATTCCATCCTTACTCTGAGGCTTGAAGGTATTGCAGTAATGAATACCGCATTATACTGTCCAGTTGAGGGAGGAAATTGATGTATCTAAAAGGGCAGTCATAGAAACAAGATAGTAAAATATCTGTATAAGGAAGGTACCGGTGACTGAAACCTTGGATAACAATAAAAACTTTAATTTATCAACAAAAGAAGGAAATACAAAAAGTTCATGGAAAGAAGGGAATAAAGTAATATAACTCACTTAGGAATTAAATCAATAGGAAACACAGGGAAGCTAAAGGAAAAAAAATAGCTTCAAGAAAAATGTGAACAAATTGCAAAGGAAGTGGTTGTCGGAAGGTTAAATTTAGTGTAAAGAAAGGCCAGATAACTTTCAGAGAAGTTAAAAGCATAAATGGCTACGCTGAATGCAAATGGAATTCCACTGTTAAATGGAGAGGAGAGGTTGGAGAGGTGAAAAAGAGTATATTAAAGGCCTCTATGATGGGGAGAGGAATCACCTATTGACATGAGAGAAGAAAAATCGAATGTCAATTTGAAAGACATAAAGGTTGACAGAGCTTTGTAGAACTTACTATTAAACAAAACAGAAGGGATAGACAGCATTCCTTCAGAATTTCTAAAATCATTGGGGAAATTGGTAGCCAAATGATTATTCATATTAGTGTATAGAATCTATTAGACTGGGTCTTGTCATTGGACTTTTGGAAGAGTATCATCTACACAATCCTAAAGGCAGTAAACACAGATAAATTTGAGAAACGTCCATAGCTAGCACAACTGCTCATGCATCAAAGTTTCTGGCCAGAATAAAATACAGAGGATTGGAAAAGAACATTAATCAACTGTTATGTGCCCATCAGTTCAGTCTAGGAAAGGTAAAGGTGGTTGTTATGTTGTGCTTGATAATAGAGGCTAGATACTTTCGTAAGATTTGTGGAACCAGCAAAACATTTGATAATGTATAAATGAAGATCTTTGAAACCCTCAGAAAAATAGGTGTAATGTGGAAGCAAATATGAATAATATATGCTATGTGGAAAAACCAAGAGAGAACAATAAGAATAGTAGACCAAAACAGAAATCCTTGGATTAAAAATAATATAAAGCAGGTGTGCAGTCTGTCCAACATGTGCATCAAAGAAGCAATGATAAAAACAAATATAATGTTCAAGAATGGGAGTAAAATTCAGGGTGAAAGGATATCAATGATAAGACTCATTGATGACATTGCCATCTTCAGTGAAATGGGAGAAGAATTACATGATGTGATGTGTTGAGTGGAATGAACAGTATAATGAGCACATGCTATAGATTGAGAGTAAACTGAAGAAATACAGAAGTAAGGAGGAGCAGCAGAAATTAGATTATCGATAAACTTAACATGGGAATTGGGGCACGGAAGTACCTCTTTGCCTGTTGTCTTAGAAGCAAAATAATAGGCAAGATGCACTGCAAGAATCTTAGAAGCAGAGTAGTATAGGCAAAGAACATTCTTTGCTAAAAGAAGCCTAAAAGTATCAAACATTGGCCTTTATTTGAGGAATAAATTTCTGAAAATATGTGATCGTGAATAATGGAATGTGTAAAAACCAGAGAAAAAGAATGAAAGCATTTAAGGTGTGGTGTTACAGAAGAATGGTGAAAAATGAATGGACTGATCAGATAAGAAATGAAGAGGTTCTCTGCTTAGTCATGGAGGAATGATATTTGTGGGAAACAGTAACAAGGAGAAGGAACAGGGTGATAGGACATATGCAGATACATCAGGGAGTAGTTTCCATGGTACTATCAGCAGTCGTAGAAGCCAAAAATTGTAATGTAAGACAAAGATAGGAATATATATAAAGGAAATTTTGTGTGTTTATTTACAATAAAAAGAAAGCCTTCTTTGGCTATTAATCACAGTGACAGAAAAAAATTATACTTTACAGAGAATGTAAGCTCACAGTCAGCAAATATTCATGTGTACTCCATAATTTCATGGGGTACTGGGAGGAAGTACAGTGATATGCATTCTAATATCTGATACCACCATCAGAATGCAAAACCATTTCATTGGCACAATAGAGCTGTTTTTCATACATTTTGTACATTGTACAAGAAAAGTAATCTGTACTGTCATGAATAAAAACACATAAGAGAACTCGGTGCCTCAGTAGCAAATGGGTGAAGTAGTAAAGCAATAAGAATGAAACAGTTTACATTAGTAGTGGTAGAAAGGGAAGATTTATTTATTTTAATGACATGCATATTCATTTGAAGCAAGGATGTGGAATAAGTCAAAGAGTGTACAAATGTAAATTACATAAAATATTTAACAAGGGAAAGTGCAGTTAATTTAAAGAGTTGTAGGGAAAATAAAAACATCAATCCAGGACAAAACAGAAGCAAAGTGGGACAAAAGAAGACATAAAAGTATGAGCACATGTTGTAAAACAGTAAATAAAACAAAATATTGAAAATATGCACATAAAAAGTTTTATCAAGTAAATACATCTTTATTTTATTTTTAAGTAATGCACTGTTTGTAAGTAGACTTCTGATGTTATTCAGCAATGAATTAAATGTTTTAATACTGGAATGCTTCACACCTTTCTGTAGCAAAGTTTTAGGTTTTTGAAAACCGTTATGATGCTTCTTATATTGTGATCACAATACATCTTACGTCATCATCGGGAGATACAAAACTGGCATTCTGCAGATTGGAGAGTGGAATGTTAGAGCACTTAATCAGGTAGGTAGGTAGGTAGTTTAGAAAATTTAGAAAGGGAAAGGGCAAGGGCTAGCTCAAAGTCACATATAGTGAGAGCTAGTGAATTTTGGTGGTGGGAGGAACAGGTGAATACAGGGTTATAGCCACAAAATCAAATACGGGTGATGGAGGGGTGGGTTTAATAATTAATAAGAAAATAGGAATGTGGTAAGCTACTATTAACAGCACATTGAATGCATTATCATAGGCAAGGTAGACATGAAGCCGAAACCTAACACAGAAGTACACGTTTACAGGCTAACTAGCTCCACAGATGATGGAGAGATTGAAGAAATGTATGATGAGATAAAATAAATTATTCAGGTAGTTAAAGGAGGTGAAAATTTAATTGTAATGGGAGAATGGAACTCAATATTAGGAAAAGGAAGACAAAGAAAAATAGTAGGTGAATATGTACGCGGAGAAAGGAATGAAAGAGAAAGTGGCCTAGTAGAATTTAGCACAGACCGAATTGTAAACAAGGTTGTATATGTGGAAGAGGCCTGGAGACTCCAGAAGCTTTCAGATTGATTATATAACAGTAAGACAGAGTATTAGGAAGCAGATTTTAAATTTTGACATTTCCATGGCAGATTGGCACTCTGACCACAATTTATTGGTTATAGACTGTAGATTGAAACTGAAGAAATTGGAAAAAGATAGGAAATTAAGGAGGTGGGACCTGGATAAGTTGAAATAACCAGAGGTTGTTGAGATTTTCGGAGGAAGTGTTGTGGATCTATTGACTAGAACAGTAGAAAGGAATTCAGCAGAAGACAAATGGGTAGCTTGAATAGATGAAATAGTGAAGGCAGCAGAGGAACAGGTAGGTAATAATATAAGGCGTAGTAGAAATCCTTGGATAACACAAGAGATATTGAATTTAATTGATGAGAAGAGAAAATATAAAGCTATATCAAATGAAGCAAGTGAAAGAGAATAAAAATATTTAAAAGATGAGATTGACAGGAAGTGCAAAATTGCAAAGCAAGGCTGGATGGAGGACAAATGTAAGGATTTAGAAGCATATTTCTCAAGGGGGAAGGTAGATACCATGTACAGGAAAACGAAGAGGCCTTTGGAGAAAAGGGAAGCAGCTGTATAAATATCAAAAGCTCAGATGGGAAACGTACTAACAAAAGAAGGGCAAGCTGAAAGGTGGAAGGAGTATATAGAGGATCTATCCAAGGGAGATAAACTAGAAGGCAAGGTTTTAGAAGGAGCAGAGGGACACAAAAGGGAAGCAGTGATTGAGAACGAAGTGAGACAGTGTTGTAGCCTATCTTTGTTGTTGTTGTTGTTCAATCTGTATACCAAGCAAGCAGTAAAGGAAACAAAAATTTGGAGTAGGAATTAAAGTCCAGGAAAAAGAAATAAAAACTCTATGAGGTTTGCTGATGACATTGTAATTCTGTCAGATACAACAAAGGACTTGGAAGAGCAGTTGAATGGAATGAGTACTGTCTTGAAAGGATGATATAGGATGAACGTCAACAAAAGCAGATTGAAGATAATAGAATGTAGTCAAATTAAATCAGGTGATGATGAGGGAATTACATTAGGAAATGAGACACTTAAAGCAGTAGATGAGTTTTGCTATTTGGGCAGCAAAATAACTGATGATGGTTGAAGTAGAGAGGATATAAAATGTAGACTGGCAATGGCAGAGAAAGTGTTGCTGAAGAAGAAAACTTTGTTAACATCAAGTATGTAGATTTAAGGCTCAGGAAGTCTTTTTCTGAAAGTGTTTGTATGGAGTGTAGCCATGTATAGAAGTGAAACATGGATGATAAACGGTTTACACAGGAAGAGAATAGAAAATTTTGAAATGTGGTGCTACAGAAAGATGCTGAAGATTAGATGGGTAGATCACATGAGTAATGAGGAGGTACTGAATAGAATTAGGGAGAAAAGAAATTTGTGGCACAACCTGACTAGAAGAAGGGGTTGTTTCGTAGGACACATTCTGAGACATCAAGGGATCACCAATTTAGTAATTGAGGGAAGCATGTAGGGTACAAATGGTCGAGGGAGACAAAGAGACGAATGCAGTAAGTAGCTTTGGAAGGATATATATTGCAATAGTTATTTGGAGATGAAGAGGCTGGCACAGGGTGGAGTAGCATAGAGAGCTGCATTAAACCAGTCTTAGGACTGAGACCACCATCACAACAACAATACATTTTATTATTTCATAGTGCTTCAGCTTATAGTGCAACAAATACGAGGGTGAATCAAATGAAAACCTTAAATATTTTTAAAAAATATTATTTACTGTGCAGAAGTGGTACAAAGCTGTATAACTTTTCAACATAATCTCCTCAATGCTCAATGCAAGTCCTCCAGTGCTTACAAAGAGCATAAATTCCTTTAGGAAAAAATTGTTTTGATAGTCCGCGCAACCACTCATGTACCGCATGGCGTACCTCTTTATCAGAATGGAACTTCTTTCCTCCCATTGCATCTTTGAGTGGTCCAGGCATATGGAAATCACTTGGGGAAGTTCTGGTGAGTATGGTGGATGAGGAAGACATGCAAAATGCAGGTCTGTAATTGTTGCAACTATTGTATGGGCAGTGTGGGTCCTTGCATTGTCATGTTGCAAAAGGACACCTGCTGCTGACAGCAATCCACGTAGCTTTGATTTGATTGCAGGCCACAGATGATTTTTTAGGAGATCTGTGTGTGATGCACTGGTGACAGTGGTCCCTCTAGACATGTAATGCTCCAGAATGTTGCCTTTTTCTTCCCAAAAGAGAGTCAGCATAACCTTCCCTGCTGATGGTTCTGCTTGAAACTTCTTTGGGTTTGGTGATGAGGAATGGTGTCATTCCTTGCTTGCTCTCTTCGTTTCTGGTTGGTGGAAGTGAACCCAGGTTTTGTCCCCAGTAACAATTCTTGCAAGGAAGCAATCACCTTCTCATTCCAAGCGCTGAAGAAGTGCTTCACAAGCATCAACTTGTCGTTCTCTCATTTCAGGAGTCAGCTGCTGTGACACCCATCTTGCAGACACCTTGTGAAACTGGAGCACATCATGCACAATGTGGTGTGCTGACCCACGGCTAATCTGTAAACATGCTGCAATGTCATTCAGTGTCATTTGGCGGTTTTCCTTCACTATGGCTTCACTGCTGCAATGTTCTGTGGAGTCACAATTTGTTGTGCCTGACTTGACGAGGAGCATCTTCCACTGAAGTCACACCATTTGCGAACTTCCTACTCCATTTGTAGACTTTCTGCTGTGACAAACATGCATCACCGTACTGAACCTGCATTCGTCGATGAATTTCAATAGGTTTCACACCTTCACTACACAAAAACCGAATAACAGAACGTTGTTCTTCCCTGGTGCAAGTCGCAAGTGGGACGGCCATCTTTATACTGATACTGCGATGGTATGTGTGCATCTGCACTATGCTGCCACGTACAGGCCATTCTGCACGCTGTTTGTAGCACCAACTTACAGGATAACAGCGCGAAATTTAAATTTTCCATTACAAATTTAAGGTTTTCATTTGACTCACTCTCGTATATTTTGAAGCTGTAGTTAGTAGTCAGTGTCACAAGCTTCTTAGAGAGAGAGAGAGAGAGAGAGAGAGAGAGAGAGAGAGAGAGAGAGAGAGAGAGTGGGGGGGGGGGGGGGGGATTGTGTGTAATAGTTTTGCCTACATATTATAGTTATCAGTATTCTAGAAATATCTTTATTCCTTCTCCATTTGTATCCTCTCTGCAAAGAAAAATAATACCTGCCCTTGCTGATCTATTTTCAATTACAGCTGAGAATCCAGACAGCTTCTTTATTCGAACCACAACATGGTGAAATGTTGTTGTCATTGCTAGACACCCATTTCACTGAACTATGCTACATATAAAATCAAACAATTCAGTAAATGTTCAGGTGCAGTCTCTGTGGGAAAGGATGATTACATTTATGGAGGATGCCTTGCTGTAATCGTGTCAAGACTGAATATGAAACAAGTCTTACAGTTATGAAAGTAATAACTTTCGTAATGTCAATCAGTACATTGAACTGATCAGAAAGATTTCATTGTATCAGTCTGAATATTTGTGTGCATACAGGAAATGGTGACGGGAGCTCAGTGGAGGATGAGAAAGCACACCATGGAAGTGCAACTCTACCTGGTGGATGCAGTTTAACATCCACACATGCCTCATCGTTGCGATTTCCTTCAGATGAAAATTCAGAGTGCAGCTCTGTGACCAGTGAGAGCTTACCTGCAGGAGGTGGTCACCAGTTGCCACAGTCTCCTCCTCCCCATCAGCCTGCAGCACACCACACTCCGCAGGTTTCATATTCTAATCTGGAATCTATCCTACAAGAGCTACATGAGCGTGGTGAAGACTGTGAGCGGCTTCGTGAAGAGCTGGAAACATTGAAGGTATTTTTGTCATCTTTTTTCTCTCTCCACTATCCACAAATTGCTTTTTGGCTACTGAATTCCTGTAAGAATAGTTATTCTTTCAGGATTTCTGTTATAATTGCTTGTAAGCACTAAAAGAAACTCAGTTGCATCGCAATAATGGAAAACGCATGAAATAATAAATTATTTATCAGAAAAAAAATTTAAATGTAGCTTAAATTTATGAAAGAAGTCTTATTATACAACAGCTCTGCTGTAATTTCTGCACAGCATTTTGTTTGTGTGTGACCATCAACCAGTTTTCCAACCAAATTGATGGCCACTACCAAACTATGGTAAAGAGCAGAGTTGACCACCATTGACAGTGCAGGTTTCTCAGCACAACATATTCTGTTTAAATGGCTGCTTCACAACCTGTGCTATCTGGATTCTGGATCCCCCCCCCCTCCCTTGCACCATCTTCTCTGACATATGTAGATAAGATTTGTCCATGCAACACATCCTTTGGCCTTGTATCATCTGATCTCAAACTCCACTAGCCCCTGTCCCACTCCCACCTCCAATTGTGACCTGTAAGCCTAACTTCACTTCTCCTGTACTAACACCATCCTGTCCATGGCCACCTCTTCCTCTAGTCTACATTTGTCCTCCCAATTGAGATGTTTGTATTTTCCCACCTCCGCGTTGCAAATTTTTTTTTTGTGTGAAATGCCCAGTCGATGCGCTGTTGTTTTCACATCAATTCTACCAACATTGAGAGTTGTTTAGTTCTCGGGGTTTTGTAGAATTCCTGGATTCATGTCTCGTCGCTGTGCAGCCTATGAAAAGGATTGCGGAAGACTCCCAAATAAATTCCAAAGTACAGTGCAGTTTTAATACCAATATATTTCCAGGACTCTGGTGTCCGAGCCTGGTGAACTGTACCAGTTACATCACATGTACCCAAAGTTGACATCAAACGACGCAGTGTTCACAACAATCAACAAACGAGTGAGCCTACAATACATTTGCTCGCAACCCTAGCCAAAAAACGAGTGCTCCAAGGCACCTGCGTGACCTCTATTTATACTTTTGTTAACAATTACCTACAATGAAAATTACAATTTTATGTAAAATCACAATTAAAAGTTAAACCGAATATGAGATACACATTGCTAAAAATTGACAATCTCAGTGCTGAACAAGGTGAACCTATTTTCAACTTAGTTAAGAGTTAATATAACATTTTCTGACTAATTATGTTACAGGTAACAAATACATTTCTAAATTTGTGTATAACAAATCAACTAGTGCCTGAATTTTAGTGCTAACATATATCGGAGATTCAATTAACATCCTTTATTTATATGTTCTATTTAATTCGCTGTAGTAATTTTATAATGATAGGTTTACTGGTACATCATGACCATGTGCTCTATTTCTTTCGATTAGTTACAGTATTAATTTCACATTTATATTGTGTTTCTCACATAAGAACAATGTTAAATGCTTTTGGCACATTCAAAATACACACGGTGGCTTTTACACATATGGTTTCAGCAAAGCTTCATTTTCAAATTATATGTATACTGAAATAGTGGTTATTTTTGTATGTAATTTGGAAACAGGTCACTTTACAATTGGACAATTAGGACTGGTGTTTATCTTTAATGTTCTCCGAGGGGTTGTGATAGGTAGCAATGAGATACAGTAATATTTCAATACCTCCCGAAGAGTTTTGCCTAGCCTGATAGACGAAACTCTTCTCATAGAAATATTAGTGTGATTGGTGTAATACAGTACTAGTTGGACAAAATAACACAAACTGCATATATTTTAAAAGGTACAAAATTGAATCATGAAACTTTACATACAGATAAATTTTCCAAATAGCTACAAACATGTACTTCAAGAAAACAAGAATTGGAAATATGAGATTACAAAGAAATTTCCAAACTTTTACAAAATCAATATTTACATCAAATTTTCTAAATGAATGTTTTTCCAAAACTATCACTTCTAGAGCGTCCTTGTTTTTGTCACTTCTAGAGCGTCCATTAATTTTCCCTCCTTCAAACACTCAAACACAACTAAGCTGACAAATTACAAATTTGCTTGAATTGATTATGTTGCCCTTTTAAAGTTTCCACGTGACATGTTCTAGAATAATATTATCATATAAAAGACAGAAGAATAAAATTTATCTTAACAGTTTGCAATACCATAAAATATTTTACAAATCTTATCAAACATGAATGTACAAAATTATATTTGTATATTTATATTGTGAGAGTATAGAAACTGTTCATTTATATCCAATCCGGGTTGTTGTCACAAGTATCTGAATATACTACGTATAGTCAATATTTCTTGGCTTTGTATATCAAATGCAATAATATTTCAAAATGTTTACCAGACATCCAGAAAGTCAGATCAAATTAACACTGTGAAACGGCTTCAAGATTTTATAAATTGTGAGAAAATAAGTAATATGTCAATAAAATTCCTGAAAGTGGCAAGATGCACTTAAGCAAGTGCAAATGCAATTGTGCTATAGTTAGCAACCTCGCAGTAAGGAAATTTTATAAAAAATATCCAGAACCTTGTCACATGGCATCTTATATTTCATTCCGTCAAAGTCCTCAGTCTGTATATTAAAGTTGTCATTTCCTATCCCTCAATACCAAACTAGTCTCCAGATTGTGTCTTGCGAGATGCGAGTAGTGTAAAATAATAGTTTTTCAATGTGATTTGTGTGCTATGTGTTGTCATAGTTGTTCAAAAATAACTCTCAATTGTAATTTCACATCAGCATTTCCTTCAATCAAAATGTATAAGAGTTCTATTTCATGTGATTCTAATGATTCATTAGTTCTGTTATGTGTGACTGCACAGTACCATCATCATCACAATCCTCTCAATTAAATGAATCATCAAAACCATTAATGCCACCAACCATTTCAGCAGCATTGCATATCATATAGCCTAAACCCATCATCATCATCATCATCATCGTAATCATCCAAATACCCCTACAAAAATGCAAGCCATAACAAACCATCTTCCATCAATAAACCGTAAACATCAATTCATGTGAATCAGAATCAGGAGTGAGTCTGCAACCTCAAATCCTTAACACAAATGCAAATCACATCATCACTTACCTTATTTCAAGACAATCCTCAACAATTCATATCAATTTCAACATCTCTCTCGTGTGTACATAACTGAGTGAAACATGTATATAGTATATCATGGCGATAGTCCCTTCTTAACAGCATAAATCACTTCAAACCTTTCATAAATCATAATGTCTTTCAACATCTCATGTGGTGTTATATATAGTAACACACAAATTCAGTTGTCAATCGTATAATGGTATGAGAAGCAGAACATAGTAATTCCTTCCTTGTGGATAACCTATATAAGATAAAAACAGTGAAAAGATGTATATAGTTCTTCTTAACTGCACAAAGATACCATAAAATCTTTAAGTATGTATTAATAAGCTTAGTGTATCTTCACACAGTCCACCTTTCATTTCTGCATAAGCTGATATAAACACAGTATGGTCTGTTGTCTGTAAAGATGTGTAACTGTTCCTCACTAGAAATACATATTGGTTTTTCCTGGCAAATCATAGTCCTCACATATCAGTAATAGTCACAATCGGTAGGATGTAAATGTCAAATTATCAATACATCTGATGATGCAGATTACTCAATCAAACCAAAATGTATCTTATACTACAAATTAAATCACATGAAAATATCTTACATAACAAATATAAGCAAACATAGGTACAAAAAATTAATGTATGTATTGTCGGAAGTTTGTGTGTCAGGAAGGTATCGTAGAATGTGGCATCAGTGTTTTCGAGAAGAAAATGTCACATTAGCTGGGGCACCTTGCATAAGCCACACGCATAGTACTCAAAGGATTGTGTACCCCCCTGAGGGATTGCAATTATTGCACATAAGGTTTCAACTGAGTGACATTTCTTAAACCAAATAGCTTTTTTGATTTGGGATAGATAAGTCGGTAGGCGTTTGGATCTGGTTTTTCATAAACTTCAAATGGACCAATGTAAATATCGAAAAATTTCTTGATCTCTCTATTGATTGCCTTGGATTTCTCATAACTTTTGGTTAAGACTAGATCACCTACATTGTACTGTGTAAATTTTCCTTTTGAGTCATGTTTAAGCTTTCTATTGGCACAGTGTGTTTCAATATTTTTCTTTACTATTTCCATTCTCTCGTCCGGTGTTAACTCATTACAGACAGGGAAATTAATCAATTCATACAAGATGTTTGGTGGGTGTTTGTTAAAATGGACTTCATAAGGTGTAAAGCCAGTTGTTGTATGTTGTAAGGTGTTCAAAACATCTTCAAAATCACATATGTAACTTGACCAATTTGTATGATCTTTAGAGCAGTAAGTTCTACAAAGCCTGCCTATTTCACGCATATAGCGCTCAGTTGGGTTGCAAGACGCAGAATACGGAAATAAGGACGTGCTTAATGTCTTCATCTTTCATGAAATCTTTCCAAACGTTAGATGTAAATTGGCTCCCATTGTCTGAAAGAATGGCTTTTGGTTTTCCAATTTGTGTGAAGTAATCATTACAGAAAAAGTTTAAAATTTTCCTGCTTGTTGCCTTCTTTAGTGGATACAATTTCACTAGTTTAGTGAATAAGTCAACAACTACAAACAAATATGTATAACCCTCTTTAGTTCTCGGCAATTGGCCAAACAAATCAATTCCTATCAGTTCCAATTTGCCTTTTGGCAAAATACTTTGTAAATAACCTTGGTATTTCTCTTTGACACCGATCACATTTTTGTATAACTTGTCTTACTCTTCTAAACATATTATTAAATATAAAAACAAAGATGAGGTGACTTACCGAACAAAAGCGCTGGCAGGTCGATAGACACACAAACAAACACAAACATACACACAAAATTCAAGCTTTCGCAACAAACTGTTGCCTCATCAGGAAAGAGGGAAGGAGAGGGGAAGACGAAAGGAAGTGGGTTTTAAGGGAGAGGGTAAGGAGTCATTCCAATCCCGGGAGCGGAAAGACTTACCTTAGGGGGAAAAAAGGACAGGTATACACTCGCACACACGCACATATCCATCCACACATACAGACACAAGCAGACATATTTAAAGACCATATTATTAAAATAGACATTTTCCTTAAGTTTGTCAGTGCATTTCATGATTCCACAGTGTCCATAGCTCTCATGTGTATACTTAATTAAAACGTCAACACATTGTCTAGGCCAACAAACCTTCCAGATGTCAGAATCAGTGTTATGAGTCCTGAATAAAATCCCTTAAAGGTTTCGATAATACATGCCAACCATTTCATAACCCTTTTTACCAATAAGGCTTTTCACAAGTTTCAAATCATCATCCTGGTTCTGGTATCTCCTAAGCTGACTGCAAATGTTAGTAATTTCCGTTTCACCCTTAATCCCTCTCATGTACATTATTTTAAACACTTTGTTATCCAATAGTTCTTCTTCCTGACCACCCCCCACAGGTAATCTAGACAAAACATCGGCAATTATATTCTGATCCCCTTTTATATACTGAATGCTGTAATCAAATTGTTGCAAAAATATGGCCCACCTGGTTAATCTACTATTGAAAAGTTTACAGTCTTGAATATAACATAGAGCTTTGTGATCCGTGAAAACTATGACTTTATGGCCTGCTAGGTAGTTCCTGTATTTAGTGAAACCCCATACAATGGCAAGTAGTTCCTTCTCATTCACTGTGTAGTTACGTTCATGTTTCTGCAGACCTCGGCTGGCAAAACTGATTGAAAGATGTTCTATTTTTCCATCAATTTCCTTCTGTTGAAACAAATGTACACCCAATCCATAATCTGAACTATCTGTCATTAGGCAAAATGGTAGTGAAAGGTCAGGTCTGTGGAGTAATTGACTGTTATTTAGTTGTTGTTTTGATCTCAT
Organism: Schistocerca piceifrons; assembly: GCF_021461385.2. Classification (NCBI taxonomy): domain Eukaryota; kingdom Metazoa; phylum Arthropoda; class Insecta; order Orthoptera; family Acrididae; genus Schistocerca; species Schistocerca piceifrons. The sequence goes on along the minus strand of NC_060141.1, from coordinate 249,053,135 downwards.
CGAATGCTGCTTGACACTGATCTGTCCATTCCCATATGGTATTCTTTTTTAATAGCTCTCTCAAACACGGTGCATTTAAAACTTGGGTGCTGACATACTTACGATAAAAATTACATAGACCATAAAATGACCTCAGCTGTTTCTTGTTCTTTGGACATGGAAACTGGACAATTGCAGAAATTTTATCACTGTCAGGTAGAACGCCTTCTCTGTTAATTATATGGCCTAAAAACTTCAAGTCTGATACTCCAAATTTGCATTTACTTAATTTAAGGGTCATACCGCCTTGTCTGAACTTATTGGCTAATTTGTACAAAGTATCAAGGTGTTCCTCCCAAGTTTTACTGATTATTAATATATAATCCACTTAAATAATTAGTTTAGATAGTTCACTTCCAATCACATGATCCAAAGCTCGAATAAACTCGGCTACAGACACATTCCGCCCAAACGGAACAACACAATAATGAAAACATTTACCATTACATAAAAAGGCTGTGTACTGCCTTGAATCCTGTGCTAATGTGATTTGATGAAAACCTGAGGTCAAATCCAGGCTAGAAAAATATTTTGTGTCATTGAATTTGTACAGGAGTTCCTCCATGGATTCAGGAAGATCTGTTTCTCTTTCTATAAACTTATTCAGGTGACGTGAATCCAATACCAGCCTAACACCACCATCCTTTTTTGAAATACAGACCATCGGGCTGTTATACGGACTGTGACTTCTCTCTATTATTCTCCATTTTTGCATTTTCTGGAGTTCTTTCTCCACTTCTTTCCTTTGACAGATGGGCACCCCATAAGGCTTAATGAATAAGGGTTCATGTGGCTTTGACTTCAAATGACATTCATAAACTTTGACCCTACCAGGTTGATCACAAAAAAATGTTACAGTTTTCCCAGAGAAAATTTTCTAATTCCTGCTTTTCAGACTCAGTCAAGTCATTTGCTTCTTTTACCTTTTCTTATACGGTTAGGGAGTAACTATCATCAACCAAATTCTGGTTATTGTGATCCCTATTTTCCTCTTCCTCCATGTAATGGCCACACTCTGGATAAACTGTTTCCCTAATATGGTTACTACTGCTTGTACTTGACTTTAACTGGATCACTACTTTTCCTTGAATGAACAGTAATTCTGAATTTTGCCAATCAAAACTCACCTTTGCTTTAATTATCCAGTCCATCCCTAAAATCATTTGCTCATTGAGATCTGGTATAACTAAACAACCATGTTCAAAATTAATGTTGCCAACAGAAAATGAGATTAAAGCTTGTTTATTTATTAACTTACTAAACTTACCAGTGGCACCTTTAATCCGTACACCTGTGATTGGAAATTCGATGTTACTTTCAGTGTCTTTTATCCTGTTCCTCAATTTGTCTGAGATACTACTAATGGGACTGCCAGTGTCAATCAAAGACCTGACCAATTGTTAATGCTTATTTCTACATAAGGGCTACCTAAGGTAATATTTGGGTCACTATTCACGTTCTCTGCCAGCAAGTCACTTTCTAGTTCAGTTGTATCGATGTTGTTACACACTTCTTCACTACAGGTGTCAATGTCAGAATCAACATAAGATTGAGTGTCATTATGACTGGAAGCAAATACACTTGAAACAGATACCTTACTTTCACTAGACTTAAAATTATCTTTCATGGATGGATCTGATTTGATGACTTCACTTTCCTTATTATTTTCTAAACAAACTTTATTTTCACTGATAATAGATTCCAAAATCTTCTCACCTATCAACTTAGCTTATTCCTTCTTATTAGTAGATTTACTTAAGATTTCTTTTATACAAATTGGTACTAATACATTGTTTGCACTCTTAATATCTTCACATGAACCAACTTCGCTTTCAGAGTTACTTTCAGCTGCAACACCATTATCAATAACTTCAACATAAATAATGCCATCTAATTTCTCTTGTGTGCATATATCATCAAATACATCATCCTTCACAACACTATCTTTATCAAAATCATCATCAAAATAATCTGTGGGTGATGCCTCTGCATGCACATCTGCCTTAACTACTAAGTGTTCAACATCTGAAGTTAAACTACTGAAATCGCTACCTGTTTCATTATCTAAGTCAGGTGTTATTTCCTCATTTTGGCTACCAATTTCTACTAATATAGATACTTCATTATCCTTACCTTCATCAGAAAACAAGCTAGTGATACCATACATATCATAAGTTCTGTCTACATCAGGTGTTAATTTGTCATCAATTAATGCTAAGTCATGTTCATTAAGTTCAAACTGTAGTCCTGCTTGAGTATGTGCATTATTCAATTCACTAGACATGTGATCCCAAAAGTTTTGCTTATAACTAGTATCATCTAAGTAGTAATCCCTATTTACATTACATTTATGATTGCTTTTACGTTTCTGTCTCTTTAACCTCCTATTTGCCTGGTTTGTGCCATAACTATTCACCTCAAATTGACAGGCTCCCAACGAGGTGGTTACGTTTCCCTGGTTGGAATTTCTGTTTTGAGGCTGGTTACTGTTTCTCTGTTCTTGATGGTTTTCGTGTCTGTTGTAACTACTGTTTTGGTTACCACGCCAGTTATTATTTCTGTGTCCATTATATTGTTGTGAACCCCCATTCCTGTTGTGAGTGTTTCTGAGGATTTGATTGTACTGTCTGTCATCATTCTGCCATGCACGGTCAATTTTGTCTACATAACGTAAAAATTCGTCAACACTGTCATCTGGTCCATATACAAGTCCCCACTGAAAACGGTGTGGTAGGCGCCATTTCAGTGCGTCAATCTGTATCAGTTCGTCCAATGGTTTGCTCAAATGTGAAAATGTCCCTAATTGTTGTTCACAAAATGCTCGCATGCTAATTGCAAGACCTGTGTGATATTTGCTGCCGTTAAGAAATTCAGATTTTATTCTTGCCTGTTTGTTTTCCGACCAAAACTTTGCCAAGAATTGGCGTTCAAAATCGGCAAAAGATGTAGTATTTGTATCAATGTTTTGGTTCACCCATGTGAGGGCTTCACCATCCAAAAAACGTTTCGCAAATTTAATTTTAGCAGACTCTGGCATGTTAGGTTGGAAACTGTTTTTGCACTGATGCACAAAGTCAACCGGATGCAATTTCGCATCACCTGGTTAACATTTTAAACTGACATTTTTACAATTATGCACAAACATCTGGTTTGAATCAAAATTGGGCATTATATTATTTTTCAATTTTGAAACTTCAGAGCTGACTGTTTGCAGTTCTATTGTTACACTTTCTACTTTCTCGTCAATACGAGATATCTTATCAGAAACTACTTCAGATTTTAATTTCAATCTTTCCCCTACCAATTCTTTTTCTGAAACAATGAGTTCCTGCAACATTTTTAACTCCTCTTTTTGGTTCACTAATTCATTTAAAACAACTACTTCCGTGTTTTTGACACGTTTGTTAACTAATTCAATGCTTTTGTTTGTTTCTTTAAATTCGGAGATTGTGAAAGCCTCCAAACAGTCAACTTTGGTTTCTACCCTTTCTATGTCACATGCAACAATTTGTACTTTGTTATGTGTTGCGTTGATTTCTTCTCTCAATGATTTCAAATTTTGGTCCAGCTTTTCTGTGACCTCTTTAATGTTGCTACCTAATTGGTTATGTTGAGTTACCAGTTGTTCTAGTTTATTATTGAACAATTGAGATATCTGATCAATTAAATTCGGTTGCTGATTTGCTCCCGAAAAACCATGAAAAGGCGAACAACTACTGCTTCTGGAATTTGCTTCACTGTTTAAGTGTACATTTGGAGTTGAAGCATGAAATTGATGGCCTGACCGCGTGGTCATGCCCATTTGGTTTAACTGAGTTTCACTCATTTTGATCAAAGTGGCTAGACACTAGACAAAACACTTTTCTGCCTATCAGGTGAAATTGTCACACGCACACAATGAAACAAAAACGGAAAATTGTAGGACACAATCAAAAGGGGCACTTATCTGATTCATTCGCAATGTCATTCCAGAATATCACTTTTGCTCCTGGCAACGTCCATGGCGCAGTCTGCAACATACAGTATTATGGTTCCTGCCTCTTGTACATGGAATTCTTGCGAGTCGTCCTCTGCACAGTCTTCCACTTGATCCCAGCTCCTCCACCACATTGAGATGTTTATATTTTCCCACCTCCGCGTTGCAAATGTGTGTGTGTGTGGGTTTTTTTTTTTTTTTTTTTTTTTTTTTTTTTTTTTTTTGGTGTGTGTGTGTGTGTGTGTGTGTGTGTGTGTGTGTGTGAAATGCCCAGTTGATGCGCTGTTGTTTTCACGTCAATTCTACCAACATTGAGAGTTGTTTAGTTCTCGAGGTTTTGTAGAATTCCTGGATTCATGTCTCGTCGCTGTGCAGCCTATGAAAAGGATTGCGGAAGACTCCCAAATAAATTCCAATGTACAGTGCAGTTTTAATACCAATGTATTTCCAGGACTCTGGTGTCCGAGCCTGGTGAACTGTACCAGTTACATCACATGTACCCAAAGTTGACATCAAACGACGCAGTGTTCACAACAATCAACAAACGAGTGAGCCTACAATACATTTGCTCGCAACCCTAGCCAAAAAACGAGTGCTCCAAGGCACCTGTGTGACCTCTATTTATACTTTTGTTAACAATTACCTACAATAAAAATTACAATTTTATGTAAAATCACAATTAAAAGTTAAACCGAATATGAGATACACATTGCTAAAAATTGACAATCTCAGTGCTGAACAAGGTGAACCTATTTTCAACTTAGTTAAGAGTTAATATAACATTTTCTGACTAATTATGTTACAGGTAACAATTACATTTCTAAATTTGTGTATAACAAATCAACTAGTGCCTGAATTTTAGTGCTAACATATATTGGAGATTCAATTAACATGCTTTTTTTATATGTTCTATTTAATTCGCTGTAGTAATTTTATAATGATAGGTTTATTGGTATATCCTGACCATGTGCACTATTTCTTTCGATTAGTTACAGTATTAATTTCACATTTGTATTGTGTTTCTCACATAAGAACAATGTTAAATGCTTTTGGCACATTCAAAATACACACGGTGGCTTTTACACATATAGTTTCAGCAAAGCATCGTTTTCAAATTATATTTATACTGAAATAGTGGTTATTTTTGTATGTAATTTGGAAACAGGTCACTTTACAATTGGACAATTAGGACTAGTGTTTATCTTTAATGCTCTCTGAGGGGTTGTGATAGGTAGCAATGAGATACAGTAATATTTCACAATCCACTCCTCTATGTGATTGTATGCTGCACACAACACCCTCTGCCTGTAGCTCACCGGTGCCACAACATTATCCTCTGTACCCTCTACCTCTTCGTACCAGCTGTCAACCACCCTTCCCCAGCGCCTCCTCCCACGCCCTGCCTCCATTTCCCATATGGAAACATTGGTGCAGGCTATGGTTAACCAGTTGTTGAAATTTGGAACACCAGAGACTAAAGTAATGGACCCAGGCACTAACTTTATGTATGAGCTATTGAAGCAGTTATGCCTATTATTGTGCATAAAGAAGTTACAAACTAGTGCACTACAGCTGCAAGTGAACAGCAGAACTGAAAGTTCACAGGACAGTGGGGAAAATGTTGAGTTATGATGTAAATAGTAGCTGCAGTAATTGGAATGCCCTTCTACAATTTGTTGTGTCATATATTACTTGAAAATCAACAAAAACATGGGGTTATCCTTCTACGAGGTTGTTTTTTGCCAAAACATGTGATCTCCTTTTGGATTATTCCAACTTACTGTGGTAGGAGATACATCTTCCATTCGAGATTTTGCTAAAAAGTTAAAACACATCTGGTTTTAGGACGAAAAGATGAAGGCTGCATAAAGACAGGAAGATACCCACAATGAGAAGGCAAAATTGTCTACTTACCACTTCGGACAGTGGGTATGGTTATCTAACCCTTACATGCCAAAGGTGAAAACTAAAAATTCATTTCATATTACCAAGGGCCCTTCCAGGTTACCTGCCACCATCACCAGAACCATTGTTCTAAACACCAATTACTCTCAATTAACCCACCTGCCAGACATACCCTTTGAGATATTGCCCAAGGAAGTCATAATCTTCTTAAATAGCACTCTGTACGTGACTCATTGGCTTCATTGGACCAGATTATAGCAGCAGTAAATGGTTGCATGATGATGGAATCATAGTAGTAGTAGTAGTAGTAGTAGTAGTAGTAGTAGTAAGTTAAGTTGTGAAGGGGGAAAAGCAAAGGTAGACCTAGAATCTTTGTGTTTAATTAACCACCACAAGAATGAGATGGTGTACGTAACAGAACATAAAAAGGAGAGTAAGAACAAGCCAAGGAGAAAAGTCACAAAAAATTGTTACACTCAGACTTTGTGCAGTAGAATATCAAATGTCTCCTTGCGGGTGCGGGGGTTATAATATGCCCGAGGTATTCCTGACTGCCGTAAGAGGCGACTAAAAGGAGTCTCACATGTTTCAGCCTTTGTGATTGTCCCCTGTCGGGTTTGATCTCCATTTTTCCAAATTTTCCTGAAGAGCGAGCCAATTGGGGAAGAGTGCCGTACATGATGCATAGTGTCCATCGTGCATTGCGACCTTCAGCTCCGGCGAGAGGACCCTCCAATGTGTGGTGCTTGCGGCGTCCAGGTCACTGTGCGCCACGTTTTATTGGATTGCGTTTTATTTTCTGGCCAGCGGGTCGCGGCTGACTTGCCAGCGGACCTGCCATCTCTTTTAGGCAACACTCGGACGAATGTGGCTAAAGCTTTAAAGTTCTGTGCCCTGTCAAATGTTTTTACAAAGATTTTAGGGAGAGGATTTTAATTTGCTCACTGTGTGACAAGCTCGCCCATATTTTATGTAAGTGGCCAGCCAATAACAATTTCCTGTGACATTCTTGTTGCTATGTTTCCCCTTTCCTTAGGTTTTACTTTCTTAGGTAGCATTTTCCTTCTTTGTTTGAGTGTGTGCTTTAGTTTTCTTAGGTCTGTCCACATTCGTTCCTTTTAATGTGTGTCAGGGCACTGATGACCTCGATGTTGAGCGCCCATAAGCCCCAACACACCACCACCACCACCACCACCACCACCACCACCACCACAGCATCCTTCATCATCGTGGCTTTGCTGTCCCGCTCATTCTCCATCTTCCTGGGTGCATTTTCCTCCATCCACTATGCAGCATTGTTTTGTGTACCAACAATGACCATGGACTTCTTTGCACCTCAAATCCCGCACAGTAGCCAGTCTGCTGAATCTTGCACTGCTAACTCCCCGTGTATGCCAAGGAGTAGGTGCCCATCACCCTGGGACATCGGAACTCCCGGCAATGGCCATCCTGCCAGGTGGCCTTGGCTGAGGCTGGGTGGCGCCCATGGGGAGGGCCCCTGGTCAGAGTGGTTGGCATTAGGGTGGATGACACGCCATGAAGCGTACTACGTCATCTCTTGCTGGTGATCCAACACCAGCACTCTCTAAGCGGTCGAGTTCTAACTTCAATGCGAAGAAGTATGATACCAAATAGTTCCCCTCCCTGGCCACACCATGGGAAGAACGCAAAGCTAAGGATAAGGATGGCAGCGAACCTTATTTGCCCCGGTACCTCATATATATGAGCTGATGGGGAATCTTCATGGGAGCATTTAGAGGACAAGTTTGGGGAGGTGGAGAGATTGTCCAAAATGTGATCCAGGTCAGTCTTGATAAAAACAGCATCCTCTGCCCAGTCAGAGGCATTACTCACCTGTGACAATCTGGGGGATGTTTCTGTTTCCATCACATCCCATAAGAGCTTAAATATGGTCCAGGGTATTACACTACTGGACATTAAAATTCGTACACCAAGAAGAAATGCAGATGAAAAACAGGTATTCATTGGACAAATATACTAGAACTGACATGATTACATTTTCACACAATTTGAGTGCATAGATCCTGAGAAATCAGTACCCAGAACAACTACCTCTGGCCGTAATAACGGCTTTGATATGCCTGGGCACTGAGTCAAACAGAGCTTGGATGGTGTGTACAGGTACAGCTGCCCATGCAGCTTCAACACGATACCACAGTTCATCAAGAGTACTGACTGGCATATTGTGACGAGCCAGTTGCTCGGCCACCATTGACCAGACGTTTTCAATTGGTGAGAGATCTGGAGAATTTGCTGGCCAGGGCAGCAGTCGAACATTTTCTGTATCCAGAAAGGCCCGTACAGGACCTGCAACATGTGGTCGTGCATTATCCTGCTGAAATGTAGGGTTTCGCAGGGATCGAATGAAGGGTAGAGCCACGGGTCGTAACACATCTGAAATGTAACGTCCACTGTTCAAAGTGCCGTCAATGCAAACAAGAGGTCACCGAGACGTGTAACCAATGGCACCCCATACCATCACTCCAGGTGGTACGCCAGTATGGCGATGACGAATACACGCTTCCAATGTGCGCTCACCGTGATGTCACCAAACACGGATGCGACCATCATGATGCTGTAAACATAACCTGGATTCATCCGAAAAAATGACGTTTTGCCATTCATGCACCCAGGTTCGTCGTTGAGTACACCATTGCAGGCACTCCTGTCTGTGATGCAACGTCAAGGGTATCCGCAGCCGTGGTCTCTGAGCTGATAGTCCTTGCTGCTGCAACTGTCGTCGAACTGTTCGTGCAGATGGTTGTTGTCTTGCAAACGTCCCCATCCGTTGACTCAGGGATTGAGACGAGGCTGCACAATCTGTTACTGCCACGTGGATAAGATGCCTGCCATCTTGACTACTAGTAATACAAGGCCGTTGGGATCCAACAGGGCGTTCCGTATTACCCTCCTGAACCCGCCGAATCCATATTCTGCTAATAGTCGTTGGATCTCGACCCACGCGAGCAGCAATGTCATGATACGATAAACCGCAATCGCGATAGGCTACAATCCGACCTTTATCAAAGTCGGAAACGTGATGGCACGCATTTCTCCTCCTTACACGAGGCATCACAACAACGTTTCACCAGGCAACGACAGTCAACTGCTGTTTGTGTATGAGAAATCGTTTGGAAACTTTCCTGATGTCATGATGTTGTAGGTGTCGCCACTGGTGCCAACCTTGTGTGAATGCTCTGAAAAGCTAATCATTTGTATATCACAGCATCTTCTTCCTGTTGGTTAAATTTCACATCTGTAGCACGTCATCTTCGTGGTGTAGCAATTTTAATGGCCAGTAGTGTATATTCCACAGGGACATTCTTGTGCAGTCTGGTGATGAGCAGTGCGCCAATTTGGAGCAGCGAGGTGTTCAATTCATCCGGCGTGTTCATTGGAGTCTGTGGGATAATCAGTTTACCACCAGTGATTTCATTTTGGTGATACATTGCCTGAGAAGGTCAAGGTGATGGTCTACCGCTGTGACGTCAAGCCCTATATCCCTCCCCCGATGCGGTGCTATAAGTGCTGGAAGTTCGGCCATACATCTACCCGCTGTACTTCCAGCCTCACACGGCCACATTGAAGATGCCCATCACATCCCAATACTCCGTGTGTGTCCCATCTGTGTCAACTGCGCGGAGCATCATTCACCTTGCTCGCCAGACTGCAGGATTTTACAGAAAGAGAGGAAATTTGTGGAATACAAGACCCTGGACCGACTGACCTACACTGAGGCTAAGAGGAAATTTGAGAGGCTACATCCTGTGCCTATGACATCATCTTATGCCACCACTACCTGAACAATAATAGCCATATCACTACCGCCAATTCCCGTCAGCTCTCAGAGCTGTAAGACTCCACCTGCCTCCTTGATGGTGGTAGGCCTATCCCTGTTGCTCCTGCACCACCTACTTTGGGAGCAAACCCCCCCCCCCCCCCCAAATCATCGGTGACATCGGTCCACACTTCTCAGCTGGGGAAGTGTAAGTCTTCTTTGGCTCCTTTTGCTAGGAAGTGGTCCCTTGGGTCACTCCCTTCCCAGGTTCATACCAGTAGTAAAGCAGACACTTGCCAGTGGTTGTAGCATCTACATGTAGTTGGTCATAGTGCTTCACAGTCCTCCTCAGTCCCCGAGACTGAATCAGTGAAGCCCTCCCAGCCGGAAAAACCTAAGGAGCAGCGAGAGAAACCAAAAAACAAAAAGTCCCCATGCACACCATCGCTACCTACAAGCTCTGCGTCTGAGGGTTATGTGGAGATTCTGTTGTCTGCTGAGGACCTAGATACCGCTGGGTCCTCAGACACAATGGATATTCATCGCACAGATACTCGGTCAGTGGCAGCAGGTGACCCTGAGGCGTAACTGCCTCCATGAGTGAGTGTTTCATGCCTTCCCTGCCTCACAATAACATAATCCTCCAGTAGAATTACGGTGTTTTTTTCCCTCCACCTAGCTGAGCCAAGGCAACTGTTAAGCTTTACACCTGCTTTCTGCATTGCCCTCCAGGAAACCTGGTTCCTGGCAATGCAAAGCCCTGCCCTTCGCAGCTGTAAGGGATATTACAAGAACCATAGTGGATATAATAGTATCAGGTGGAGTTTGTGTCTGTCCTAAACTCGGTATGTAGTGAACCTGTGCCCCTTCAAACTCGTCTTGAAGTTGTGGCTGTCAGGAAAGGACGACACAGGAAATAACTGTCTGCAACGTATATCTTCCTCCAGATGGAGCAGTAGCCCTGAACGTATTGGCTGCCCTGATTCATCAACTCCCTAAACCTTTCCTACTTTTGCAGATTTTAACACCCATAACCCCTTGTGGGTTGGTACCATGCTTGCTGGCAGAGGTAGAGATGTCAAAAACTTACTGTCTCAGTTTGACCTCTGCCTCCTAAATGCTGGGGCCACCACACACTTAAGTGTCACTCATGGTACTTACTCAGCTATTTATCACTCTGCAGCCCAGAACTTCTCCCATCTGTCAACCGGAGATCCCAAGTTGACTTGTGTGGTAGTGACCACTTCCCCATCTTCCTGTCACTCCCCTGGCATCATGCCCATGGACACCTACCCAGATGGGCTTCAACCAAGGCAGACTGGAAGCTTTAACTTCTGCCATCACGGTTTAATCTCCCCCCGTGGTAACATCGATGTGATGGTTGAGTGAGTTGCCAGGACAATAATTTCTGCAGCGGAAAATGCGATCCTTTGTTCCTTAGGGTGCCCCCGGCAAAAGACAGTACCTTGGTGGTCGCTGGAAATTGCTGAGGCCATTAAAGATCGTAGGCGGGCTCTACAGTGACACAAGTGGCACCCTTCCCTGGAGCATCTAATAGCTTTTAAACGGCTCCGTGCCCACATTCGCCAGCTTATAAAAAGATGGGAAGAGAGTCCTGGGACCGGTACATCTCAAGCATTGGGTGCCATACTTCACCTTCCCAAGTCTGGACGAAGATCAGACATGTTTTTGGGTATTAGACCCCAACAGGTGTCCCTAGCGTTAACATAAATGGCATGTTATCTACCGATGCAAACACGATTGCTGAGCAATTTGCTGAGCACTATGCTCGAGCCTCTACATCGGAGAATTATCCCCTGGCCTTAAGCACTCTCAAACAGCGGATGAAAGGGAAGGTCCTTTGTTCACTACACACCACAGTTAACCTTCTTCCATCCAACTACAAGCGACATTTCCTCATCTTCAACCGGATCTGGTGCGATGAAGTCTTTCCATCGCAATAGCAGGAGAGTACCATCATTCCAGTGCTCAAACCCAGTAAAAACACGCTTGATGTGGATAGCTATCAGCCCATCAGCCTCACCAACGTTCTTTGTAAGCTGCTAGAATATACGGTGAGGTGGTGGTTGTGTTGGCTCCTGGAGTCACATGGCCTACAGACTTCATTCCTGAGCTGTTTCCACCAGGGTCACTCTACCACTGATAATCTTGTGTCCCTCGAGTTCACCATCTGCACAGCCTTTTTCAGATCCAGCACCTGGTTGCCATCTTTTTTGCCCTATGAAAAGCTTACAACATGTTCTGGCAACATCATATCCTTGACTCATTATATGAGTGGGGTCTCCGGGACCCACTCCCAATTTTTATCCAAAATTTCCTGTCGCTCCGTACTTTCCATGTCAAAGTTGGTGCCTCCCATAGCCTCCCCACATCCAGGAGAATAGGGTCCCGCAGGACTCCATATTGACTGTATCTCTATTTTTAGTGGCCATTAATGGTCTAGCAGCAGCTGTAGGGCCATCGGTATCACCTTCTCTGTATGCAGACAACTTCTGCATTTCGTACTGCTCCTCTAGTACTGGTGTTGCAGAGCGGCACCTACAGGGAGCCATCCACAAGGCACAGTCATGGGCTCTAGCTCACGGCTTCCAGGTTTCAGATGCAGAGTCATGTGTCATGCACTTCTGTCAGTGTCATACTGTTCATCCTGAACCAGAACTTTACCTTAATGATGATCCACTCACTGTAGTGGAGACATATTGATTCTTAGGACTGATTTTCGAAGCAGAATTGACTTGGCTCCCTCATCTTCGTCAGCTTAAGTGGAAGTGCTGGCAGCACCTCAATGCGCTCTGCTGTCTGAGCAACACTAACTTCGGTGCGGATCGCTCTAAGCTGCTGCAGCTCTACAGAGCCTTTGTTCAGTTGACTATGGGAGTCTGATTTCTGGTTTGGCGGTGCTCTCAGTGTTGCGTTTACTCAACCCAGTGCACCACCATGGTGTTTGACTAGTGATGGGAGCTTTTAGGACAAATCCAGTGACCAGCGTCCTGGTGGAGGCCACAGGCATTGAACTTGCTGACAGGCTAGCCAAACAGGATACGCGGAAACCGCTTACGGAGATCAGCATTCCTGTAACTGACCTGCGTTCCTTATTACGCCGCAAGGTTTTTTGGGTTTGGGAGGTGGAATGGCATAACAGTATGCACAGCAAACTGCATGCTATCAAGGAGACTATGAATGTGTGGAAGTCCTCCACGAGTGCCTCTTGCAGGGACTCTGTGGTTCTCTGCCGGCTCTGTGTTGGCCAGTCTTGGGTCACCCACGGCTATCTCCTGTGCCTTGAATACCCACCTCAGTGTCGGTGTGACGCCCGGTTGACAGTGGCCCATATTCTGTTGCGCTGTCCTACTTTGGCTGCCGTGCGACAAAATCTTCGGTTACCGGACTCGTTGCTATTAATTTTAGCTGACAGTGCCTCATCGGCTGATCTAGTTTTATGTTTTGTTCGTGAGGGTGGGTTTTATTATTCTCCTTAAGTTTTAGTGCATATCCTTTGCCCCTCTGTGTCCTCCACCCTAGTGCTTTTAGGCTGGAGGTTTTAATGTGTTTCAGAGTGGCTGGCTTCTCCTTTTCATTCTCATGGTCCGCCAGCCATGGTAATCTGCTTTCTTGTTTTAATCTCTTGTACCTGTTTTTTGCATCTCTTTGTGGTTTTCTTGTCCTCTTTTGTTCCTTGTAGTGTTTGTTGCCTTTCTGTTGTGCTTGTGGTTTTTCCTTACTTTCGGTATTGTGCTGTATGAGGTGTGATTGGAAAATTTTAAGAATGGATCAGCTACTGCTTACTGGTTTGGCGTTCAGGTACACGGAGGTTAGGGAGTGTGTCATTGCCTTGTCCTTGAATGCCCTCTTGACAGGAAATTGCATTTCCTTTATTCAGTTCGTTGTGACAGCTGGTTGAGTGTGGGTCTGTTAGGGCTTGTTGCCAGATTCTGTCCGAGTGAAAATGGACATAAAAATGGAGCAACAAGTTTATTTGAAATTTTGTTTTAAAACCAAGAAATCAGCTTCTGAGACTTAAGAACTATTGAAAACTGCTTTTGGAGATAATTGTATGAGCCAGTCAAATGTTTTTGTCTGGTTCAACAGATTTCAAAATGGCCATGAATCATTTGAAGATGAACCACAGTCCGCCCATCCTTCCACCTCAAAAACGAATGAAAATCTTGTGAAAGTTCACGACTTACTGCACTCTGATCGTTGACTTACAATTAGATAGATGGCTGATGAACTTAATTTAAGTTTCTATGCTGTTAAGTCAATTTTAACTGAAGATCTGAACATGCCTCGAGTGTCCCTAAAATTCATTCCAAAAGTGTTGTCAAGTGACCAGAGACAATACTGACTTGAAGTGTGCCATGAACTGATCAATCAGGCTAAAAATGACCCAGATTTGTTAAACAGGGTAATTACAGGTGACGAATCATGGATATGATCCTGAAACTGAAGTGCAGTGTTCGCAGTGGAAGACCCCAGATACACCATGACCGAAAAAAGCACGGCAAAGTTGGTCGATGGTGAAGACAATGTTGGTGATTTTTTTCAATTCTACTGGTATTGTGCATCATGAATTCACTGCTGGGGACAGACAATTAACAAGAAATACTACAAATGTGTCCTTGAGTGTTTGCGTGAAAAGGTGCAGAAGAAAAGACCATTATAGAAAGACAGGAGTTGGGTGCTAAGCCGTGACAATGCTCAGGCTCATTGTGTCTTCTCCATTGTTGAATTTTTGACCAAATTCAAAATTCCTGTGCTTCCATAGCTGCCATATTCACCTGATTTGGCCCCTGCGGACTTCTACCTGTTTCCTAAACTGAAATTTTCACTGAAAGGGAAACAATTTGACTTGATTGAAGACATCCAGGCACATACAGAGAGCGTTCTTAACCACTTCAGAAAAATAATTTCCAGAATGTTTCCAAAAGTGGAAACACCATTGGAGTCAGTGTGTTCAGTCAGAAGGGGACTATTTTGAAAGAGATGCATCACAGTAGCTTGTAAGTACCACCATTGTACAATTACAAGCCCATTCTTAAAACTTTCCAATCACACCTTGTACATCTCATTTGTTTTATTTTTTCCATTGTGGGACTGATTTAACAGGAACAAGGGACTGATGACAAAGCAGTTTGGTCCCTTTGATGTAGTCGTTTGACCAGCGTTCATATATAACATTATAAGATCATGCCACCTATGCTAGGATGAGTAAAAATAGTTTTGTCTCTAAACCTTGAGAGTTATTTGACAGAATTGAGTGAGTGGAAGGTGAAGCAAATTCATTGTGTTGGCACTCATCGATTGCTGTACACTTGTTTGCCAGCTATGCTAGGACTCGAACTACTTGCAAAATGCAACATTTCTTTCCTCAATGCCTACAGCAGTCACTGCAGCAGGAGGTGAGTTTCCTGAGCCAGGCATTGACAGAGGAACGCTTCCGCAGTGAGCGTCTGGAGGAGCAAGTCAACGACCTCACTGAGCTGCACCAGAATGAAGTGGAGAACCTGAAACAGGCGCTGGCTGACATGGAGGAGAAGGTGCAATACCAGAGTGAAGAACGACTCCGTGACATCCACGACATGCTAGACAGCTGCCAAACAAAGGTAGGTTGATGTGCTGATGATGGCCATTGTATGTTCTGCTATTAGACTATGCTGACTCCACACTGGAACTGGTTTGTGTTCCTGATTTTATATATTATTTATTTTTCTGTTAATGAGATATCTTTTTCTGGAATTCAGAAAATTTTTAGTTCTTGAAAGGCCAGTGTAACTTAAGAAAATTCAATCATTTTTCTATTACTTTTGTTTGTCTTACTTATACGTACTGTATAACATAAATTACAATTGGTGAAACACAGAGGTGTGTGTTTATTGTGTGAAGTACTATGGGCGCTGACTTCGACCTGATCACAAATCACTAGTTGGACAACATGGAAACCAAAGAGAGAGTTAATTAAAACAAGCAATGTTTAGTAAAAGGCCACAAGACTCCCCTTAAATCACAAACCACAAAAACAATAGCAACAGACCAGAGTTACTCTAGAGGCTTCTTACCATGTAATTTCCCCAATGCTTGCAGGTTGGACTCGTAACAGAGTTGTCACATTTTGACCCAACAAGGGCTACAAATTGATATTTAGTGTACTGTAGTTCTCCTGTATAATCATTTATTCACAAACTACAGTTGTGGGTGATTGAATTAGAGATGAAGACAGATATTACATTTGAGCCAGAGTTCTTCTGCTGCCATGGCCAATCGAATAGTTTGGCCTGTCATGTCATCTACCCCATACTGACTATTCATACAGCAGTCAGTCATGAGTTGGGTGAGCCACTTGATATGGGCTCGTTCCGTCACTGTGGGTGCTCTCTACATGAAACATTTGATCCTTTAAATACCAGAGGCACCAAGTTTCTCATGTGTTGCAGTGTTGAGATTGAATTGCTGGTATGTTGATTTGAGGAAAACCTCTGTCACTCAAGTTGACTACTGTGGGCAACAGTGCATTGGTGAGAGGACTCACTATCAACTTTGGTTAATGGAGCAAATAGATTGTGAATTTAATGTGAGGTGAGAAGAGCCACTGTGAGCAGTCTTACCATTCACGACGACCTCCTTGTTATGTGTTGAAGAAGCAACAAACTCACACACAACTCTCACAGTACATCACTCTGTATGGAGAATAATACGACTGATAAAGAGTTCTTGTGGGCTGACAGGCTGTGGTACATATTGTTACCTGACAATGGCAGAGTTAAAGTACATAAAAAACCATGTGAAGCTATGCAACGTGCTTGCCAACAGGGCATCATTTAGGCAGACGGTAAGAAAATTTAGAGAATCATCATTTGAAGCCGACTGCTGAATGATCCTGTTGCTGCCAAGACACATTTTGCCTAAGAACAATGAATATAAGGGAAGTTAAGGCTTGTACAGAGGTACATAGACAGTTGTTTTTCACACACTCTCTATGCGAGTGGAATAGGGAGGGAGAAGACTAGTAGTGCTACAAAGTACCCTCAGCCACACGCCATACAGTGGCTTGCACAGCACATATGTAGAAGTAGAAGGTAGGTTTACGTGGGTGGTGTGTAGTCTATGCACAGTCAAATGCAGCCCCTGATATAATCTTTCATCTCCTGCTGTCAAGTGGTAAATGAACCTAATGTCCATTCCTGTGCAGCCTTTTCTGAGCCTTCACCATGCACAGGTGACTTGCATATTTATGATGGTGGTACACGACTCTGTCGCTCTTGAGATTATGCAGCAGTGGTTGAACATTCCTCTGATATGATATGATAGTGGTATTGCGTATGTGGTCCCCATTCGTCTCTTGATGTCAAACCATTGAACACGGGTGAGTGCCACTGAGTGAGATATGCTAGCTCGGAACCAGTTCTGACCAGTTTCTCAGAGGTTTGGGCAGAAGTTGTTTGGTCACTGATCAGGCCAGCTCCTGAACACTTTTGGCGTCTTATCTAGTAATTGCCATGATGATGAACTACAGCCATGATCAGGTTAACAGGGGGTGCTACTCACTATTAGGTTGGTACGTCCAGTTCAGTTGCTTATTTGTGTGTTATGCGCAGTGATCTCTCTAGCTCCACAAAAGGACATATCACTTTGTCCTTATTATCACAAAATTGATGTATGATAAATATACAATACACACACGTTTTTAGATCAGATTTAAAAAGGCTGAGATGATTTCCTCACCTGTTTTGTAAGCAGTTCGGAAAAGTTCCTGTCACAATGTACAACAGCAGTGGTAATTCAGTTATGCCCTGGAAATACGGCAATATTCATCAATGTCAATTCCATCATGAACCCTTTTAATAGCCTGTCTTTTTCCATAAAACTTGCAGTCCAGTATTCACTCTAGAAGAAAATGGTAATTTGATCTGATGTTTTCCCAGCATATTTCTGGTCTGAAGAATTCTTGGGTGTCCGCCCAGGTCACTTTGTAATTCCTCCATGACACTCCGGCAAACAGATTTATCACCATCTTCAGGTGGCCCCTGATGTCTGCTATTCCATTCTATCCTATATACACTGACCATTATCCCCTCCACCACTCGTATCCTAGTGCTGTCTATGTGGTTCCTGCTGTGGTGGTGGTGGGGGGGGAGGAGTGAGCAACACCTCGCTCCAAACTCGCTGCCATTGTCCGTGCTATTACTGTCAACTGAAGACCTCACTGTAGAGGATCACTCTTTGTTTTCTAAGGTCGGTTCAAGGTTCCATACCCAACTTAGTTTTAGGCCACTATCTTTGTTGGTTACACCACATTGAACCCTAATGTCAATGGCCTCTTTGATCTTACAGCCCAGAAGGAGGAAGACTGTCTAAGTAGTTCGGTGTTGTAATAGTATGGTATGGTATGATATGGTATGGTTTAATTCAGTGTGGCATCTACATTCACAAAACCTCTGCCCAGTGTTTGTTTTGCACCACTGGCAGAGGATTTGTTTGACCTATGGTTTTTTTTAAGGCCTAGCCTTTACTGGACGTAGTAGTGTAAAGGTTTTAGGTGTGGATGAAATATACTTTTAACATTATGTTGCTCCAAGATTCTGTTGACTTTTCTTGAGGTATTGCAGACAAACAGGATGCATTCTAGCAATTGATGCTCTTCTTTTCCTTCCAGCAGTTTTGTAGGTGCAGCCTGTCTAAATGCATACTTTATCTGGTTGTTCCTATATTCATTTCTTCAAAATGTCATCTACAGGTACCTCAGCTCCATTGGAAGGCTGTCTTGGTCACAGACGGATTGTGACCTCTGAACAAGTGTGCAGAAAAGCCTACACGCTGAGGCTTGTGGTAACTGCTGGAGGCATGTAGGTAAAGATCAGTGTGTGTAGTTTCACTCCAACATACAGTTTACCATGGAGGTGGAACAGCATGGTCCCCTCCCATTCCTTGATGTCCTGGTGAAATAAAAACCAGGTAGCAAGCTGAGACATGGTGTGCTCATCAAACCTACACACATTTATCTGTATCTACATGCCATCAAAATTAGGATTCAAGATGGTCTAATCAACAAAGATAGAGGCCCACGACTGAGTCATGCATAGAACTGTGCACTGACCCTAGAAATGAAAAGTATTCACAGTGAAGTCAGCACCTGACAGTGATATGGCAGACACTGGAGGCCAGAGTTTGGAAACGGACACAAGAACTTTATTGTGTATATTTTTGTGTGAATATTTGGGATTGTTCTTGTCAGTAACTTTACCTAAATGTAACAGGTATAGAACTAATATACAGGGTGATTCAAAAAGAATACCACAACTTTAGGAATTTAAAACTCTGCAACGACAAAAGGCAGAGCTAAGCACTATCTGTCGGCGAATTAATGGAGCTATAAAGTTTCATTTAGTTGTACATTTGTTCGCTTGAGGTGCTGTTGACTAGGCGTCAGCGTCAGTTGATGCTAAGATGGCGACCGCTCAACAGAAAGCTTTTTGTGTTATTGAGTACGGCAGAAGTGAATCGACGACAGTTGTTCAGCGTGCATTTCGAACGAAGTATGGTGTTAAACCTCCTGATAGGTGGTGTATTAAACGTTGGTATAAACAGTTTACAGAGAATGGGTGTTTGTGCAAAGGGAAAAGTTCTGGACGGCCGAGAACGAGTGATGAAAATGTAGCACGCATCCAGCAAGCATTTGTTCGCAGCCCAGGAAAATCGACTCGCAGAGCTAGCAGAGAGCTGCAAATTCCACAATCAACTGTATGGAGAGTCCTACGAAAAAGGTTAGTTATGAAACCTTATCGTCTGAAATTGGTTCAAGCACTGTCTGCAGCTGATAAGAGTAAAAGAATCGATTTCTGTGATTTTATCCTTGCTCAAATGGAAACAGATGAATCTTTCGTTTCAAAGATTGTGTTTAGTGATGAAGCAACTTTCCACACTAACGGGAAAGTCAACCGTCACAATGTCTGTATATGGGGCACTGAGAATCCGCGGGAAACAACTCAGTATGAACGTGACTCGCCTAAGGTGAACGTTTTCTGTGCCATTTCAGCCAATAAAGTTTTTGGCCCCTTTTTCTTCGAAGGTGCTACTGTAACTGGACTACAGTATCTGGAGATGTTAGAGAATTGGCTGTTCCCTCAGCTCGAACAAGAAGCACAACAATTCATATTTCAGCAGGATGGAGCGCCACCACATTGGCACTTATCTGTCCGTAACTACCTGAACGTCAACTACCCGAGGCGATGGATCGGCCGCCAGGCAGTCCGTGACAGAGCACTTCATCACTGGCTTCCAAGAAGCCCTGATCTTACCCCCTGCGATTTTTTCTTAGGGGGGTATGTTAAGGATATGGTGTTTCGGCCACCTCTCCCAGCCACCATTGATGATTTGAAACGAGAAATAACAGCAGCTATCCAAACTGTTGCGCCTGATATGCTACAGAGAGTGTGGAACGAGTTGGAGTATCGGGTTGATATTGCTCGAGTGTCTGGAGGGGGCCATGTTGAACATCTCTGAACTTGTTTTTGAGTGAAAAAAAAAAACTTTTTAAATACTCTTTGTAATGATGTATAACAGAAGGTTATATTATGTTTCTTTCATTAAATACACATTTTTAAAGTTGTGGTATTCATTTTGAATCACCCTGTATTAAACCAACATCAGTATTAACTATCTCCTCAACTGATGGACAATTTACTGTAAGTGGAAGGTGTAGCTTTGTGATCAGGAATCGTGTTTTACAAGGTTATATGATCTGTTGTTAGTATTTAAAAAGAATAAGGCACAAAAATGCCACATGACATGATTCAAGTGGGCAGAAGGGAAATTAACTTTGACTGTGTTGTGTGTGCATTGTTCTGTGACAAACATAGAAAATCCCATTTAGAATCTAATGATCTACACTATTTATAAATTAAAAGCTAGAGGGCTGTTTACTATTCTTAACAAAGCAAATACTTCTTTTCCAGAAAATTAATTACTGAATATTTAAATTTTGCTAATTCTTAGTTGATGTGCAAGATAAAAGCAATCATCCTAGATAATTGCAATGTCAAGGATTGTAAGGTTGTTACAGTCAAAAAAAGATTATTATTACCACCAATTTCAGCAGTACCTTCTGTGGCCATGGCATATGACATAAGGCATCCAAAACACTCACCTGTTGCTAAATCGCAATGGATACCATTGCTCTTGATACGCATTATATGTTTGCAATATGATTAGCGATGTAACAACTATACTGTGTGCAAGAAATTAAAAATAGAAATATGCTGTGGTGCCTATACAGTGGCAATAACTCAAGAAGAGCAAGAGAATGAATTCCCCTCTGTAGAGTTCACAAATAATTGAGCTGATGCTGAGGTGAATGGACTGCAGTTGTCGCCTTTTTACTTGGTCGTTCATTGTATTCTGTCCTTTCAGGATGTGTCATGGAAAACTAATCTTTGTAGCTTTGTGAGGTCATTATGAAAGTGTTTGGCCTCACAATTAAACACCCTGTTTTCTTCCTCCTCGTCTCTCTCTCTCTCTCTCTCTCTCAGGAAGTAAGAGTTTTCTATCTCCAAAGGCCTCTTTCACTCCAGTCATCTGTTCTTAAATTTCTGTCTTCCATTGCTTCCTGTCTGTATTTTTCCCATTTTAGCTCTGGCCTTTGTCTCCTCTTCCTTCCAAGTGGCTTCCTTTGCTGTCTTCTGTTTGCACACCAGACTTTTGGCCAAATGACTGAATAGAAGCCTCTGATACATTTAGCAATTTTACATAGAACCAGAATTTTCTCTAGTTCTTCAGGAGTCTTTTACTAATGTATGATGGTAGCGGCTGTATGCTTTGCCCAGAGCTTTTTCTGTTTTTTCTTTTCTTTGTAAGTTATCTTTGCACAGAGATCTTTGCGTAGTTGCATGACTTCAATCATCTTTTGTCTGTGTGCATCTCTGTGTTCTCTTTTGAACTGAAAATACAATAATATCTGTTTTCTCAGAACTTTTATTTTTTTATTAAACCACAGTGGGCCGTTTGTGTCCTTAATTCACTTACTCAGCACTTACTTCTCCAGGACATAATTTACAACCACTTTAAATTTTGTCATAATTCCTGTATGTGCATTCATATTGGAACTGAAAGATATCTGTTCATTGTCAGAGTAGCATGCTAACAGTGCTTATCTGCTCTTTCCAAAACAAAGATTCTCCTAGTCTTCTTGATGTATTTATTAACCTTAATAGCCATTGTGACTATATTGTGATTGCTAATCCCCCCCTCTCTCTCTCTCTCTCTCTCTCTCTCTCTCTCTCTCTCTCTCTCTCTCTCTCTCTATCGATGAGGACAATAAGGTCAGGCCTGTTTGAAGCTACAATTTCTAAAATATTTCTGTTGCATGTGCATTGTCGCAGTAATTGGTAAATACAATGTTTGGAGAAAGCATTCAGAACTTCTTTGAATAATAAATTAGCAAGCTGTCAAGTCAGTCAGACATATGATGCATGTATGCAGGCCTAATAGCTACCACTCACTGGTTAGCCATCACATATAAACATCTCCCACAGTTAATCCTTTGTGTATTGTATTAAATCTTTCTCCTGTTCCAAGGGAGCAGCTATTTCATGTGTCTTGCATTGTCTATTGTCCAATTCTGAGTTGTACAGTTTCTTGTTTTTTTCCCCCTCCATTTATGTTTGCAGCTTTTTTTATAGGAAGTGCAGTCACCTTTGAATTCAGTTCCTCAATTCCCAATTGTTTGAACAAAGTAAGTTTCCCTATAAACCATCATCAACTTTTGATGAATTTCTATTGACAAATAACTATCGAAAATAAACAATTTTTTATGACTACTAGTAGTATTCCAGTTTATCCAGTTGAATGAAAGACATTACATAGCAGTTTTAAGAATCTAGATAAGCACAGCTGTCGCACAGATAAAGCTGACAATTTATATTGGTGCATACCATGTATTAACATTTCATTGTCAAAATTTCATTTACTTTTAACATAGCACATCCTGTGATAATATTCTGGAACAGTCATTGTTTTGGGGCATGGGACGTTGTGTAAGCGAGCATTGTGTATGTTGCAAGCTGTGGAAAAACAAATGGTAAAGATGGGTAGTGACTGGTATCGATTGTTGATGCAAGTGCTAGACTGGACCATGATAGTGCCCTCCTTTCCATATTACAAATACTGGTGGAGATCTCTGTTTTAAAAACAGAACCAGGTGGCTATTATGGCCAAAAAACTTACTGTATGAATAAGAACTGCAACTGCAGCTGGTGCCAAAATAGGAGAAATGTACTAAAATATTTTACAGATTCTTTGAAGAAATCTTTGTATCTTAACAACTTCTTTTTGAAAATAAATAAATGTATGTTGCTTGTTGATACACACTAATATTTGACCTTAGCCAAACACCAGTATAAGATTATCTCTCTCTAACATATTTTCCTACAGATCTCAAAGATGGAACACCAGCAGCAACAGCAACAGCAATATGTGACGCTCGAAGGACTGGACAACTCAAATGCTCGGGCACTTGCAGTGAAGCTTATCAATGTACTGCTGACTGTCTTGCAGGTCATTCTCCTTCTGGTTGCAACAGCTGCTGGCATTGTCATGCCATTCTTGCGCACACGGTGTGTAATCAGTAACGGCATTATACAGACGTCTGATAAACTTAAGTTTAAGCTAAAAATGTAGAACTTGGAAGGAGAGAGATCATATTACAATTCAGAGAAGTTTTTGGTGATAAAGTTACAGAACTTTTTGTCTTCTACAGTTTTTCTCTGCATAGAAATAAGAGGAAGTGACACATCTGAGTTTGTTCCCTTAATTAATATGCTGGAGCCATCAGCGAGCATCACAATTTCTAAACTGTCCATTAGAGGCATTTGAAGATTATTTATGTATGTTAAGAACAGAAGCAGACTTGGTACCTTCCTTAGTGGAGTGTTATATGTTACATTCCTCCATCCAGGGTGTAATGAGACTGCCTATGATCTGAGAAAGATAACCCCTCATTTAAATTCTTTGAATAAATAAATACATATATTTTATTTATATTAATTGTGCTTGGGAAACTTATCACTCGTAACAATATATTCAGTTATAATTTATCATTTTCCTTCATAGAATGTTTGTAGTGCCCAATGTATTGCTACAAAGTGTAGAAGGATAACAGAAGGAATATCAGATTTATTACTGAATGTCTTATCCTGAATATGGAATGAAGTTGATAAAAAGTCTAAATAGGACTAACTGGTCCTATAGCTGAATAAAACTGTTTCAAATTTAGATGTATATCATTAGCTAGCATTAAGAAATTTTCTTCCAGCATTACCAACTTAGGTAAAATGTACTTTTTTGTGCCATAGATCCATAGTGACAAGAATCCTAAGGATGTAGAGCACATGATAACAGTAATACATATCACACATTTATGAGAAAAGAGAGATAATAATGTTACTTACACATTAAATAAAACACTGTGTTGAATTCCTTGGGAATCCAGGTGGTTAACAAGTTAAAATGGAATCAACACGCAGATGCACTAACCAGGAAGCATAGTGGAGCACACTCTGCCTGTGCAAGTATATTTCATTGTGGTGACCTAAAGATAAGTGTGTTAGTTCATTTTGCATATTTTTGGTCTGTTGTTTTACGGAATTATGTTCTGAAAGAAAGCGTCTAAAGCAATGAAGTATTTATTCAATATAAATGGGAAGTAAGAATATTAGATAGTTTAAAATATAAAAAATTATTTTTGACTGTGCGCTCAGCAGCCATTTATGCAAATATATGAAGTGTAACAGTCAGCCAACTTGTTGCAAACAACTTTTTTTAAAAACATATTGACAGGTTTTGATAGCTCTAAGACTACCTTTATCAGAATGGTAAAAGTGACATGAACTCACATGACAACTTTTAAATTTTCAGCAACAGTGCTATTGTCATAAGACATGGGTTTGTTCCATGAGTCAAGAATATAGGTCATAAAAAAAAGACAGTCAGTTATCAGAGTGATACAATCATAGTTGCAAGTGGCAGCACAAGTTAACTGCTGTAGCTGGCTAAGACCGGCACATACACAGTGCAAGAGGCATGAGACTAAACAACCATTTTATTAGATAACCATATTAAATAACCATACATCTTGCAGAGGTTTCCTTAAGGATCATGGAATTCTTACTAAAATTCATCCTTCCTTTATAGTTATGAAATGGAAAGAAATAGGGCATGAATATTCTGCTTTAGTACAGTGCATCCTCTTCAGACAAGTAATTGTAAATGTACATTGGTCTCCACACGTTAGAAAGTTCATTATATACTAGCATAGCAATCAAAGTGCTGTCCCAAACTACCACATACAAATTGGCAGCACTGCAAGTTACACACAGTTGTCTCAGAGAGTAGGATCTCTCTCTCTCTCTCTCTCTCTCTCTCTCTCTCTCTCTCTCTCTCTCGTCACACACACACACACACACACACACACACACACACACACACACAGAGTTCATGGAGTGATTAGCTGAATCCTCCAACCTGTATCCGGCAGAGTGTCTGTTTGAGCTGGGCATGGTTGGGTAAACAACTCACATGTGAGCAGTCTGGGAACTGGGCTGTAGACTAAGAAAAGTGCCTACAGGCAGGGATGGGAAAATGCCTTACTAACATGACAGAATGAGACACTGACGTGGTGCAGGAGGGTTGCCCAACAGGAAGCCTACCCACCTTTGCCCGCAAATACTAGCTTCTTCCTGTCTTCATATCTACTACAACTTACATCTATTCGACAATGCTTACTTTAGTGAAGCCTTCATCTCCCTATATACAATTTTTACCCACACACTTACTTTTACCAAATTTGATTTACTTGAGGCTTCTGGAAGTGTCCTATCAACTAATCCCTTCATGTAGTGAAGATGTGCCATAAATTTCTTTCCTATTTGATTCTGTACCTCTTCATTAGTTGTCTGGTTTAGTCTTAAACATTCTTCCTTAGTGATACATTTCAAAATGTTTGTTCTCTTTTTGCTTGAACTGGTTATCAGCTCTGTTTCAATACCTTAAAAAGTGACTCAAAGACAAATGCCTTCAAAAAGACTTCAAGGCACTTACATATCTCTTTTACATAAGCTCCTTTCTTGTTGTTGACAATCTGCATTACATATGCTCTTCACATTGTATCATCAATTATTTTGCTACCCAAATAGCAAAAATCATCAATGCTTTTCATATCTAAATGTTGCTTGATTCAATTCTACCATATTCATTACAAATGTTTAATTTTTACTGATGTTCATCTTATAACCTCTTTCAAACATGTGATCCATTCCATTCACCTAATGACCAGGTCTTTTAGGACTCGTAGACACCACAATTATCGCCGCTGCAAATAATGTATTGCTGCTCAGTGTTATTACACAAATTATTGAAGTACTGATGTTTTACCAAACTCCAACACTGTTTATTTTAGTTAAAAGTAAGTTGTTAGTTTTCTTTGTGATGTGTCCTGTGCTTAAGATTTGGCAAGTGTCAGCACATCCATAATACATCTTTTGAATTATTATTAACAATGGAAGAACTAAAGGTAACGTCTCCTTTATAGTTGTCCCAGGACTGCAGTGTTTCCTGTTTTTGTTTGTAAACTCTGAGGAAGAACATTGTCCAAGAGCTTAGAGATGATTTCAGTTTTGTTTACGTGCATATGTCACTCCTCAGCAATACAATGAATGGTAACATCACTTCTCCTATTGCTTTGTTTCGTCACGATTTTGCAGTATCTTTTGAGTTGTCATTACTTTGTGATTATACCTCAATTTAAAGAAACCAGTGTACAAGGTCTGTTCAAAAAATTCTGGTACTTCGTCCATAAAATTTTTCTGTGCTAACCTTCTGCTTGTTGTGCATGGTACCCTTCGAAATACTCTTCTCCCCAGTTGATACAGTGCTCCCATCACTGTTTCGATGACCGGAAGCAGTCTTCGTATGCCTCTTGCTGGGTGATGCAAAGTGCCGTTTGTGAATTTTCTTTTATCTTTTCTGTTGTTGCAAGTCTCCATCCTTTCAATGGTGTTTTCAATTTTTGAAGTAAAAAAAAGTCCGCTGCAACCATGTCTGGAGGGTACGATGATTGAGGCAGCACAGTGATTTCACTTTTTGTGCAATAGTCTTGCACCAACGGGTATGAATGTGCAGGTGTGTTATCGTGATGCAAGAGCAATGAATTGTCTCACAGCATTTCAGGCCATTTCTTTCTCACTTTTTCTTGCAGGTGTTGCAATATGTTCCAATAGTACCATTGATTAATAGTTTGTCTCTGTTGCTACGAACTTGGTAGCAACACTATGTATTCCTAGGTGCTGTGTCATGATTTCATGACATGATCCATCTGAGATGTCCAAATTCGTCTGCAATCTCTTGGACAGTCAGTCTTCAATTGGCATGCACAATTTTGTTGACTTTCCTGACATGGGCATCCTCTGTAGATGTCGAAGGACGTCCTGAACAAGGGTCTTCTTTAACTTCAGTTCCACCATTTTTAAACTGTGTGAACTATTCATAACACTGAGTACGGCTTCAGCACTCATTACTGTAGGCTTCCTGCATCATTTGGTGGTCTCCGTCAGGGTTTTCTTTGAGTTTCATTCAAAATTTAATGCAGACATGTTACACTTCTAAATCTGCCACCTCAAAATTTGCAAACTGTGTGACACAATGCTTTACTCAATACAGTACTGAACATTAACTAAAAGACATAAAACAATGAAACTTCTGGCAGTTACACATTAAACACAGGTGTGTGCTGGGATGCCAAACGCATTTCGCTCCAGCACACCATCGGTGTGAAATTATGCATGTTCCAGAAATTTTTGAAGAAACCACCTATTGGTATGATAAAAGGGTGCTTGTTATTTGAATGATGATGATCTGTGACAGGAACAATTCATGTATTGATTATATTGTGTTAAAAGCTATTTTCTGGTAGTTTATTTTAAAAAGCCCTGTTGCTGATATACACAACATTGATGACAAAATCGATGTTCTTGTTACTTCCATACAAAGTATTTTTTTGTGCTCCAGAACAAGACAAATGGGGTTGATATTTCTTTTCTCTGTTCTTTCAGTTTACGCATCCTGACAACAATTATTTTAGTTGGTGGAGTGGTGTTCGTACTGAAGCAGTGGCCAGAACTAAGGGATGTCGGTAGCCATCTGATACGTCACTGGAAAGAAGCTTTGTCTGTGAAATAGGAGATTTAAAGTAAGTGCAGTTTCAAGTAATGGCAGTATATGATTACATTTATAGCACCGATGAATATGACAACCAATGAAATACACACTTACGAGTGAAAACATTATTACCAACTGCTTAATAGCATGTTGATCATCTGCAAAATGCAGTATTCAGTCTGACATGGATTTAACAAATTGTTGGTAGGTTTTCAGAGGTATGTTGCACTGAATGTCTACACAGAGATCATGCAATTCCTGTAAATTACAGGCCAATGGTTTGTTGGTGCAGAGCTGGTGCCCAAAAGTAAATGTGTTCCATTGGGTTCAGATCAGATAAGTTATGCAGCCAAGACATCAGCATGTTCACTATCGTGCTCCTCAAGCTGCTGGAGCAGGCTTCCAGTGGCGTGACGTGGACCATTATCCAGCTGGAAGGTGCTGTCATCATTGGTGGTAACATGAAGTGTAAAGGGATTGAGGTGGTTCACAGTGTCCACACCTGTCTTGGTGTGTTCAGTTACTACTTCAGGTCCCATGGAAGCTCAAGTATATATCCTTCATAGCATAATATTGTCTCCACCATCTTGGGTTCTTGGCATGGTGAATGTTTCGAGCAGCTGTTCACATGGATGACGATGTATCTGGTCATGACCATTGATCGGGTGTAACATGAAACTTGCTTGACCCAACCAGGCATCATGTTTCCTGCTGTACAAAGTGGGCAAGTGCCCAGCCTTGTTCTACGATGATGGGTGAATGTTCAACACATTGTCAGTAACTCATGGTTTCACTATCCTTCAGCCACTTTCCATAGATGATTATGAACAGTAGCTCATGAACAGATGACCAGCTTTTTTTGTTTCACAGATCTCATTCCCAAGACACTGGGCCATCACAGTGTGCCAGTGGATTTTCTGATTTGTGGTCCATATAATTGCTAAAATGATTCCTCATTCATCTCTGCTCCTGATTCCTCATTCGTCTCTGCTCCACTTATATACATTCCTTACCACATCATGTGCCTGCAACGAAACCTGCCAGTCCGGTCGACAGGTGCTTACGAAAGGGGAGTACATAAGGAAAGGTCTGAATTTATGAGTGTTTAGTATGTTGTGTGAAGGTAATCAGTAGCTTATAAAAAACTGAAAAGTTTTGACAATTTGTTCTCTATAATTTCCTTCTGTTGCATTTTTGTAGATCTTAAATTTTTTTAGTTTTCACTTGTTCAGTGGACTGTTTCAACACATATCACAGTATATATCTTGAAAGAAATGACAAAATTCTCAAATTATCAGGAAAACTTCAAAATTGACAGGTTTTTAGCATTACTGTTTTAATTTTACAATTTAAAAAAAATTGTAAATGCTTTTTAATAGACAAAACATTACCAACCCAAAGAAGCTGTTTGGGTTGGACCATTGAATGACCTGTTGGCCCAGTGTGCGTAAGAGAACCTTATTGATTAGTGCTGTCCACCATCCTGCCACCTTCCTCCACCTCAACCTGAGCTGCTGTTGAAAACAGATACCTGCACATCATATTGTGGTCCTATTGCTACACCTTGGACTCAGTACTTCTGCATCTATACACCAGTAAAGAACTTCATTTTAAATGGACGGAGTATTAGAAACTGCACATTGAGTGCGTCAAAGAAATGATTTACAACTACATTTGAACAGTGCCAAGAAAGCACATCTGTACTCCCAGAACATGATCAAATTAAAAGACAAAATGTATGCGTGGGAATTCCACAAATTCATGGCTGAAGCATACTTCACTATTTGTCATACTGAAAAATTGTGATGGGACATCTGTTCAGGCACGACTGTAAAGCAGGTCCTAATAACAGTGATGAAAAATTATGGAAGGCTGACTGATGGTCATGATGTACATGGACCATGTGCAAAGGCACTTTAGATGCAATACCTTAGTAGTGGTTTAATATATTATTATTGGTTAGTTGATTAAAAATATTCTTTATTTATTTATTACAAGGTGTACAACTTTGCTTCCGCCATTTTTTCCCCAACATTTGAGGCTTTAATGAAACAAATTGGCTACACATGTGTCATTCAAAGTATTGTCCATCGCTTGCCGCTACTTTCTCCCATCTTTTGGGCAGTTTATGAATCCCGAGTCGAAAAAATTGTTCGTCTTTTTGAAAGGATCCACGAATCGATCCAATTTGTGACTTCTTCATGAGATTGGAGGTGTTGGTCAGCCAGGCCATGCGCCATTGATCTAAACAGGTGATAGAGTGAGCAATGTCTGGAGATTGCAGCGGGTGGGGTAGGACTTCCCATTTTAATGTTTCCAAGTACATTGTGACCTCATTTGCAACTTGGGGTCGAGCGTTGTCATGCTGCAAAATCACTTTATCGTGCCTCTCACTGTATTGTGACCATTTGTCTTTTAATGCTCTGCTCAAATGCATTAACTGCGTTCGATAACGAGCACCTGTGATTGTTTCACTTGGTTATAACAGCTCACTGTACATGACGCCGAGCTGGTCCCACCAAATGCAGAACATGATCTTGGAGCGATGAATATTCGGTTTGACCACTGACGTGGAAGCATGGCTGGGATGTCCCCGTGATTTTTTGCCTATAGGATTTTTGTAATGAACCCATTTTTCGTCTCCAGTAACAATGTGATGAAGAAATCCCTTCTGTTTTTGCTTCTGAAGCAACTGTTCACAAACACACAAATGTCATGCAAAGTCTCTTGGTTTCAGCTCACACGGGACCCAAGTTCCTTCTTTCTGAATCATGCCCATAGCCTTGAGACGTTTTGGAATGGCCACTAATCGTGCCAATTCTTCTTGAGTCTTCACTCAACAATGTCTCCAATTCTGCATTTTTGAAAACATTCTCTCTTCCATCACTATGCTGGTCCACGACTTCAAAATCACCGTTCTTGAAGCGTTGAAACAACTCATGATACGTTCTTTCACTAATAGCGTCCTTACCATATCTACTTGAGAGCATTCAATGAGACTCAGCCGCTGTTTTCTTCATATTGAAACAAAACAGTAACACCACCTGCAAATGACGAGAGTTAGGCTCGTAAACTGACATTTTCAATCAAGAATAACTTCATGTTGCAGACACAAGTAGACTAATGTTTGAATGAAGTTATGTTGACCGAGGCCCAAGCTAACTGCCTGACATCTGTGATCTGTTTCTTTTGACCACTACTTACCGTTGTCACCACCTGTCGGCAAATGGCGGAAGCATATTCTTTATGTGTGCTTTTATTTTAATTATTGGTTTTAGTTGGTTTAGCTTAATTCCTCATTTCCTTTTATCTTTACTCTCCTGAAAACCTGGGAAATACAAATATTTCATTTCAAACTCTTCAGGAGAACAAGAGATGTATTCTGCAGCGGTGATCTCGCAGAAATTCCTCGTCGTTATCTGCTGTGCCTGAAATCTCTAAAGCCTTTACTCACCAGGCAGATCGTTCGGCACAACTGTGTGCTATGTTGTTTTATGAGTCTGGAAGATAGGTCCAAAGATTTAGTAAGTTAAAATTTATTAATTCGGAGGTAATTTCTCAACTAATTCTGACTGTGGAAAATGCAGGTTCACACTATCATTCCAAACTTCACCTCTGAGCGATCTACATCATGTAAGATCTGTACCATGATGATTAACTAATTTTGGTATGGAGATATACATGCCTTGAATACTTGATGTTATTTACTGGATTTTATTTTGTTCAAAAAACTATTTGAACATTCACTATATACCGTAATGGCGTCTCTCAACAATACACACCCTCCCCTCCTCTCACACGTCCGATCTCTCCATTTCCTTCTCAAAGAGTCCATAAAACAAATCTTTCGTTCCTTAAGACACAGAGATGCGTTCATAGCATGGAAAATCTGATTCTTGCAGTCAATATATGCCATTCACCACAATATCAATTCATCACATCCAAATTAGAGTTTTGGACACATTGGTACACCATAGTGGGTATTCATTACCGAAGTACCAAAACAATCATGCCATGATTTACTGCACATGTCCACAAAAATCGTCTTCTCTAGAACAAAAATTGGTCTCACAATTATTTTTCTATTATCCAATGGCACCAACAAAGGGAACTTCATCTTAATACTGATGACTGAAATGTCAGCAGAGGCGTTGTGCTTAAGCAGAAAATAAAACCTCTGTGACGATAATGAACAACATTATATCAGAGTCCGTTGGTGTTGATAGTTTTATCCTCACTGCTGAAAATGCAGATATCATGGTGTTTGTGACAGCATTAGCCTCTTCTCAGAATATCTATTTCCAGAAGAGTGGGAGGGGTAACTTCCCCAGTGAGCTGCACTTTTCAACATACTTCATCTCATGCACCAAATGCTTAAATAAGTTGTTACCTGAACACTCCTTTTATGTACAATGAATGTTGCCTACTGAATATTCAGTCACTGTTAAGTATTATTAATCAGGGTCTGACTAGTCTGTACCCTGACCCTGTGTGCCTTCTTCCTCCAACTTAACTCAGAATTTGCCTCCTTACAGGCTGCAGATAAAGCTGTTCTCATTCACGCCACCACATTAATAAGAAGTGAGATTCAATTCACCTTCTTTTATCATCTTCAGAATTACAACTCGGTACATGATAAATGGGGACAACCACTAACTCGTATACTGCCTCTCTTTACTACATACATAACAGATCTGATATTCAACTTGTTAATTAACAATTACAATACATTTATTATCTTTAACATTCCATGTTCTTAGATTTCATGGAAAGCTTTCTTCCACACCACTTGCTCCATGGAACTCCTATCTCCACCTCAGCAGGTAGGGTTGTCTGACAGCTACCAACATCTGTACAGTCACTGGAGTGTTAGCTTTTGGATGAGACACCTACAATTTGGAACACCTTCCAACATTGGGTGCTCACCACTCTGTCATGAACATCTTTTCTGACATTTGTATTTAAGAATGTGGTACCTCCATTCAGTATGTATCCTTGCACTAAGAGAAAAGATGTCTTGACCACACATTCATCTTTCATTATTATGCAAGTGTTACATAATTATACACAATAGCTTCACTATCACTTCCAGGATTTCATTGCGGTAAGTGTTTCTTTGTGGTTGGTTTTATTATTAACACATATTTCATTACACATTATCACAAAAATCTCTGTCTTGGAGAATCATCAGAGCACTCTGAGATTACATTGCATCCTCAGAAACAGGTAAATTACTTAACTTAAATAATTCCTTTTAATCAGTCTATAGGAAATGCTCTCTTATTCAGGGTCTCTATCCTTGTGCAAATAATAATATTCTACAACATTTCTCAACACTGCCCTTCCAGGGGTCAAGTACTGTTTCCTCTAAATTCATAGCCTCGCAAACTTTTTTTTTTTTTTTTTTTACGATAAAGTAGTTGGGGTCCACCCTTCCTCGAGTCCACCCAAAACTCGTATAAGTTCCCTGCTCTGTGGTAACTTTTCGATAAACTCCCATCAAGTGCAAAACACAGCTTCTTCACTATTATTTTGAGTGCTCCAATACTTCTCCCTGCTGATTTACTTTTTGCTCTCTGTACATCCCCCACCAGACACTTACAGACTCCTGATTTTAACAGGACAGTTGTCCTGCCTGATGGTTCTTCCTGTCGCTACTCTCCTCCAAAACTATTTACTCTACATCTTAGTTTGTCGCTCTTGTCTTTGGATTATTCTGAAAGCTGGCCCCTTTATTCCTTCCCTCGGGAAAAAAAAAAAAAAAAAGACAAAACTAACTCCTAAAAAAAAAACTATTTTGTTCGAATGATATTTCCCACATCTGCTTGAGATCATGTGCATGATTGTACATTGTGTGTGGGGGGGGGGGGGGGGGGGGAGGGGCGGAGCATCGGGCGGGCGGGCGGGCGCGTGCGTGCTCCCGTGCGCACTGTTCCTTGTCCAGGTCACTGAGAACTTTATAATCTCTCCGCAATGAATATCTCTGTTGGCATGGCAACTAGGAAGGGTCTCAATGATGGAGACATAGGAATATGGCAAGAAGGAATTCAGACTTGGTTCTCAAGTTGAGAAGTAAGAAAGTGAAAAAAAAAATAGAATCAGTGTGTTGGACCTGAAGAAGGAAGGAAGATATACAGTATCTCTTCCCCCCACCCCCACCCCCACCCCACCTACCCCAGGACACCCTCCTTGCCAGGTTCTTCATCAGGACACTGGGAGGCTGCAAGTGGCCCTACAGAATAATGTCCTGATTTCACACGAACAGGCCCCAAAAGGTGAGTACAACACTCTGCTGAGAAATGCGTATAGAGAATAAAAAATAGTGCGGTGTTAATTGTGTGTGTGTGTGTGTGTGTGTGTGTGTGTGTGTGTGTGTGTGTGTGTGTGTGTGGGGGGGGGGTCGGGGGGGGGGGGGTCCTTCTCTGCCTCTATCACGCCTTAGTGCGCTCGAAATTGGACTATGGAAGCATAGTTTACTCCTCTGCTCAGCCGTCTATCCTTCGGCGTCTCGACTCTGTCCACTACCGTGGATTATGTTTAGCGTCTGGAGCTTTTTACACCAGCCCTATGGAAAGCATTTATGCTGAGACTGCTGAACCTCCGCTGTCCAATCACGCTGAGCTGTCCCTCTGAGTCGTTATGCTAGCCATTTATCTTCCACGCATGCCTAATCCGGCCCATGACATTTTTTTCGACGCTCCATGGAGAAGAGAACCACTTGTATGAATATCAGCTCAGATGAAAACCCAGTTCTAAGCAAAGTAGGGAAAGCAGAAAGGTGGAAGGAGTATATAGAGGGTCTATACAAGGGCGACATACTTGAGGACAATATTATGGAAATGGAAGAGAATGTAGATGAAGTCGAAATGAGAGATACAATACTGCGTGAAGAGTTTGACAGAGCACTGAAAGACCTAAGTCAAAACAAGGCCCCGGGAGTAGACAACATTCCATTAGAACTACTGACGGCCTTGGGAGAACCAGTCCTGACAAAACTCTACCATCTGGTGAGGAAGATGTATGAGACAGGCGAAATACCCTCAGACTTCAAGAACAATATAGTAATTCCAATCCCAAAGAAAGCAGGTGTTGACAGATGTGAAAATTACCGAACAATCAGTTTAATAAGCCACAGCTGCAAAATACTAACGCGAATTCTTTACAGATGAATGGAAAAACTAGTAGAAGCCAACCTTGGGGGAGATCAGTTTGGATTCCGTAGAAATATTGGAACACGTGAGGCAATACTGACCCTACAGCTTATCTTAGAAGAAAGATTAAGGAAAGGCAAAACGTTTCTAGCATTTGTAGACTTACAGAAAGCTTTTGACAATGTTGACTGGAAAACTCTCTTTCAAATTCTAAAGGTGGCAGGGGGTAAAATACAGGGAGCGAAAGGCTATTTACAATTTGTACAGAAACCAGATGGCAGCTATAAAAGTCGAGGGGCATAAAAGGTAGCAGTGATTGGGAAGGGAGTGAGACAGGGTAGTAGCCTATCCCCGATGTTATTCAATCTGTATATTGAGCAAACAGTGAAGGAAACAAAAGAAAAATTCGGAGTAGGTATTAAAATCCATGGAGAAGAAATAAAAACTTTGAGGTTCGCTGATGACATTGTAATTCTGTCAGAGACAGGAAAGGACTTGGAAGAGCAGTTGAACGGAATGGACAGTGTCTTGAAAGGAGGATATAAGAGGAACATCAACAAACGCAAAACGAGGATAATGGAATGTAGTCGAATTAAATCGGGTGATGCTGAGGGAATTAGATTAGGAAATGAGACACTTAAAGTAGTAAAGGAGTTTTGCTATTTGGGGAGTAAAATAACTGATGATGGTCGAAGTAGAGAGGATATAAAATGTAGACTGGCAATGGCAAGGAAAGCGTTTCTGAAGAAGAGAAATTTGTTAACATCGAGTATTGATTTAAGTGTCAGGAAGTCGTTTCTGAAAGTATTTGTATGGAGTGTAGCCATGTATGGAAGTGAAACATGGACGATAAATAGTTTGGACAAGAAGAGAATAGAAGCTTTCGAAACGTGGTGCTACAGAAGAATGCTGAAGATTAGATGGGTAGATCACATAACTAATG
The DNA here is from genome assembly GCF_021461385.2 of Schistocerca piceifrons. Taxonomy (NCBI): domain Eukaryota; kingdom Metazoa; phylum Arthropoda; class Insecta; order Orthoptera; family Acrididae; genus Schistocerca; species Schistocerca piceifrons. Next base: position 249,017,100 of record NC_060141.1, on the reverse strand, counting down.
AGGAGGTATTGAATAGAGTTGGGGAGAAGAGGAGTTTGTGGCACAACTTGACAAGAAGAAGGGACCGGTTGGTAGGACATGTTCTGAGGCATCAAGGGATCACAAATTTAGCATTGGAGGGCAGCATGGAGGGTAAAAATCATAGAGGGAGACCAAGAGATGAATACATTAAGCAGATTCAGAAGGATGTAGGTTGCAGTAAGTACTGGGAGATGAAGAAGCTTGCACAGGATAGAGTAGCATGGAGAGCTGCATCAAACCAGTCTCAGGACTGAAGACAACAACAACAACAACTTGGATTTAGGGTATGCAGGCCGCCCTTCCTCTCTACTACCACAGGAGTCCGCTTCTGTCAACTGCTACATTCTCTTCCCTTCCACTTTCCTAAAACTTTCTTGATAACTTGGGGTACAGCACTGCCTTGGCTCCGGCCCCAGACCTGCCTGCTCCGTGACCTTTGTTAGTTTCCCAAGGATGGTACCCCTTCTCTTGTTTGTCGTCAGGCATTTGCTGCTCTATGCGCACAAATGGAGGATGCCACATTTATTTACACTGATGGCTCAAAAACATCATTTGGTGTTGGAAGTGCCTATATTGTTGGCGACACCCCTAATCGATTTCGGCTTCCCGACCAGTGTTCAGTTTTTACTGCGGAGCTTGACGCTCTTCTCCAGGCTGTCCAATACATCTGTCGCCATCAGTGGATAGAATATATTATATGCTCAGATTCGCTCAGCTCTCTCCTCAGTCTCCAAGCTCTCTACCCTGTCCACCCTCTGTCACCACTGCTCTCAACTGTAGAGGGTGAGACACCTTTTACTTGAGTGCCCCTATTTTACTCTGTTACGCGCCCGTCTACAGCTGTCGCCTGATATATCTTCCCTTTTAGCAGATGACACGCGATCTGCCGATCACGTTCTTGAGTTTATTAGTGTCAGTGAGATGATGTCAGTCATTTGAAGCTCTTTTTGGGGACAAACAACCCCCCTTCTGTAGTGGTTTTTTAAGCTTTCTTTCTGTTTTTAGTTTACACACTTTTTTTGAGTTTCGCTCCCATTGCTGCTGGTTTCCATTTTTTTTTTTTTTTTTTTTTTTTTTTTTTTTTTTTTTTTTTTTTTTTTTTTTTTTTACCATTTCCTAAGTCACAGACCGGACACTAATGACTGTAGCAGTTTTGCGCCCTAAAACCATAACAAACAAAAAAAGTCATTATTGTGATGTCTATGATATTATTTAGGACTTGCATAAGCAGGTTGAAGTGATGAATGAAAATTTGTACCAATGCTTGAATTCAAACCCAGGTCCCCTGCTCGCTAGGCGGATGCGCGAACCAGTAAGCCACTGTACCACAGTGATTATGCACAACTGTGCAGACTACCCTAGCACGTCTCCCTCCTCAATACATCATGCCAACGTGGCATGATGCTTAGCACATCTTCCTAGTGACCAGGAGACCTGAGTTTGAATCTTGGCATTGGACAGATATTCATTTGTTGCTCCAGTCTGCATATATACATCATAGGTGTTTGAGGTCTTAAAAGGTTTCTGGGGCCATATGCGTCATATGACCTGGAGGTTTACTATTGTTGCAAATGATTCTGATATTGCTAGTCACCAGCCCCATAATGAGTCATAAGTTTTAGATTACATGTTAGTCCTATATGATGTAAATATAAATGAGAAGACAGCAGAGAACAGGCTGAATTGAAATCCATAATTTGAAGCATTGAGATCAGCTTTAATCTGGTAAGTAGAAACTGAGATTGTCCTGTCAGTACATGTACCCTGGGATCAGTAACACTGTGTGTAACTGCTCACAGCCTACAAAGTATTGATAAAATTGCCTTTATCGTCAGGTCTACTCTTCAGGGAGCTTGAGTAGATGTCAGTTTCCACTCAACAAATCAAGCCATCTGTTGAGAAAGTAAATTAAAGATAATACCACACTGGAAAAGCATGAGTGGGTGAGAAGCCGTTACATGAACAACGAAAGGCAATCACTTTATAGTGGAGGTACTGGATGTTTTACTGTACAGGCACATAATTAAGAACTGGGCTGTCATAGTTTGGCATGTGAACTTTCACTCCGCTTCATTAAACTATTAGAAAGTGATATGAGAAAAGGAATAGAGGGGTAAGAATTCTAAATGAAATAATATTACACTGAAATCTTGTGGTGATTGGTACAGGAGACATTAAATGCACTGCCACAATTTTGGAGGCCGCCAGCCGAAACAAAGTGGCGTGTTTTCCAACACCACAGAACGACGTCACATTTCAAGGAGAATTTAATTGAAAGCAGCTAGAGCTGCTGAAGTCTACACTTGCAAATAACAACTCCAGCCTTTAGATATTTAGGCATTCTGTTAAGAGTTCTAATATTATAAAAATGAAGACAAGTCATAACATGTCTGGAAAACTCATCATCTTTCTCCATAACACCGAAGCTTGGATAGTACGTAGTTCATTATTTCTCTGATACTGACTGTTTTTGACTGCAACTGTGACACTCTTTTATTTGAATGACCCCTCTGTCTTACAGTTACTTGTTTCACTTTAGGTAACTTGTTTACTGCATAAGTGTACCATTTCTTTTATTGACTAGAAAGAATGAAAAATCATTCAGCTTTACCAGTAAAAACTATTGGTTTTTATCATTAACTTATACAGTTTTTTCTATTTTTAACAGTGTTTTCCTCCCTTCCAGACTAGCAGCACCTCACTTGCTGCTTTTCGCCCTCACTGGTGCTACGATGGAGGATTGTCGATGTTTGCATCTGGACAGTCAGAGGAATAGTACTGCATTGCATCACACTATGCTTGCTTAGTTTGAAGAATCTGGCTGTTTGTGTGACTGAGTGTACATACTATATTTTTGTGTGTCATTATGTAAAGATATGCACATTTTTAAGAATTTTTAATTATTCTTTAGTGTGTGTGTGTGTGTGTGTGTGTGTGTGTGTGTGTGTGTGTGTGTGAGAGAGAGAGAGAGAGAGAGAGAGAGAGAGAGAGAGAGAGAGAGAGAGAGAACCATTGAAATTGATCTCCTATAATTTTCTATAGTATTTGCAGTGGAAGCTGAATTGTTTTCATGTGGTCACTTGGCAGTCTGCAAAAGTGAACATTCAGATAAATGAAGAGTATTAAAAGCTGTCTTTCAGTTTAAAGCAATGTGATAAATAATACAATGGCTTTCTCTGTATAAGTGAATCTCGTTAAATAAGTTTAACATTTTATGCAGTAAAAATTACACAAAGCACTTTCTGTTGCTATTGCTACACCTTCAGTGAATGAAGTTTTAAAAGCTTAAAAGGTATTTAAGTAGTGAAACCAGATTGATTGTAAAACATGTTCAATTATTTAAATATTTATCTGTGTATTTTTTATTTAGTAATTATACTCTACTTAGAAAATATATGATTCATGATATTTGTGTGTGTGTGTGTGTGTGTGTGTGTGTGTGTGTGTGTGTGTGTGGGCGCGAGAGAGAGAGAGAGAGAGAGAGAGTGAGTTGTGTGTGTTTGGTGTGTTAGAAAATTTTAGAACTTTATTGCACATACTATTTAAATGTCTGTCTTAAATTTGGTGGAACCCTACTGCCCCACCCCTCAAGCTCGCTTGGGCCTCTGTAGGCATTTGGAATTGCTTCAGTAGCATCACTGGCTGTGAATTTTCTGTGACTTGTATTTTAGTGGCCCTTGCACATAACTAGTTTGGAAGACATATGATATATCTTTATCATGGCATAAAGTGTTAAGTGTTTAATATATTATACTCCCTGTTTGCTTTGTTGTGTAAAGGAATAGTTGTCTATCAAACATGTGCTATTCTCAGATTTTCAGACTTCATCCAACACTGTATTTTTGTTAAGATATTGGTACTTGTAACGTCAACTGGCTGACTTCAATTTTTGTGTTTCTTTTGTAATGGTGTTGAGAGATTCTGTTACTTCTGAGTTATGGATAAAAGAATGAATCATTGCCAGTAAGTGCTTGAAAATTCCGGAATTGATACACTATAATTAAAACATAAATATATTTTCATTGAAGTGGAATCAGGATACAGCTTAGGGCAGCACATTAAGAGAGAAATTTTTTAATTTGGGGAACTGATCCATCTCTTTCTGTTAAATTAAGAAAAGGAAGGAAAAATGTGCAAAATGAAAAATGACTGCATTAGCATCATGCTAAACTATTTTCCTTTCTTATTTCTCCTTATTAGCTGAGATTTTTAAAGTATGCTATACACGTCCATGTTATGATTTTAGTTTTTGATGATTACCGATGTTTTGTAAAAGTCAATGTTTGTTAATCTTTAAATAATTTCTTGTTTTATGGGCTCTGTTGCCCACAAATAAACCGTTATTTGTATATTATTTGTCTGGCTAGGCATTTCTTATGCTTCTTTAAAAAGGCACTGTTTTCATTTATACATTCGGAAAATTGTTCAGGATTAATAAAGATCACTACAGTGCAGGTAGTTAACAAACAATATGGTATACCTAATTAAATAAGTCTACAGATTTTCTGAACTTAAAGGTGATCAAAATTGGAAAGATATGACAGTATTATTTTGTTCATCTCAGTTTCCACTGAAACATGTATGGTTTACATAAAGTGTATTTTGTATTGTAGTAATTTAGATGCACATATTAATGAAACTGTATGTCCCCACTTTATTTAAAAGTATTTAACCATGTATATCAACATTATACATTTCTACCAAAGAATAAGTCATGAAAGCAAGTTGCTCAAAAAAGTTTTAGACTAACGCACATTTTAAACTTTTTATTAAGGGTAGAATACAGGCATTTTAATACCCCTACTCCATGGAGCTTGGTGCTGAATAAACAGACAAATCACAGATGCCTCATAAAATTTACCGGTTTGATTGACTACACTCTCTGTTGGCACGGTGAGGAGCAACTCTCGCTCTGGTATCTTCAACAAATTTCCATGAAATTGTTTTCTGTGAATTAAGTTGTAGTGTTGAGTTGTTTAGCTGGTGTACGGGCAGTAGCAAAGCAGGAATTGTACTTTTATGCCACGAATAAATCAAGAATAACATGTAAGTTATGTGGATGATGGAGAAGAGATCTCCCAAGTATGGATTGATTTTTAGGTTTGTAGTCTTTAAGACCAATTACCTGTCTTTAGCACATCCAGTATTTTTCATAACATTCAGAAGTTGCTTCAGAAATACTCAGCTAATAAATTTGATTAGATTGTATTGACAAAAACAGTATCAAGTTTGCTTCTGAAAAATGCAGAGAGAAATGCAGCTGTACGACTTAAAAGCATAAAGCAAGATAAAAATATATTAACGGCTTTGGAACTCCAAGGCATACATTGAATTCTAAATGGAAAAATTGAATGAAGAGACCTAATCTTGATTCATTAATGTAAATAAACAACGTAACTGCATCAGTCTCTCACAGGCAGTCTGCCAGAACTAAACTGAAAGAGGAAAAAAGGTACATGAATATCAGTTTCTGTAAATGCAGTGCAAAATACATGCATTGTGTGACTATTCAGTTATCACTGATATAAATATTTTATCCGTCTGTTTCATAATGTTTCAGGATTTTGATACTGTATTTAAAATGTATATATTTGGCTAGCAAATGTTGCTCATCACATTTTATGAAATTGTGTGTTGGCAGGTGGGGAAAATAAAGAGTTCCTCTTATCAGTCTGATTTCTTACATATGATAGAACGAAATAACAAGGCCATTTACCACCCCTCCTTTCCCCTGTTTTTTTGTGTCTGTGTTTGTACAAGTACACTGTAGTTCGGCACACTACTAACTAAACTTTGTCCAATTTCAGAACATATTTCAGTAACACTTTTGTCACCAACCACATTTGGTTGGTTTTATTAACTGAAAAGTTTAGATATTAGCTTGAATAACCAGTATATTTTTCAAATCTTTAATTTTGTGGTCTTTCTGCTATCACAGCCTTTCAAATTATTTTAGAAGGTTTCAGAAATATTTGATACTGTGAGTGTGTTGGGGATTTATTGCAGCTTAGTTTTCAGAAGAAAAGATAAAAGCAGTAATATAGGTTCCAGATTGGGGTAATTGATTCAAACAGATAATTAAAATTTCAGTGTGATTATTTTGTTTGATTATGTAATTTCTTCATGCAACAAGCCTGTAAAAAAAAAAAAAAAAAAAAAAAAAAAAAAAAAAAAAAAAAAAAAAAAAAAATAATAATAATTTGCTTTATTTGTTGTGCATTTCAGAGCACTAGATCTGTAGTACAGTATTACCTGCTTATGCCATCTTAAGTTACAGACTTCATCAAATTTCATTTTAACTGCTCTGTTGTTTATTGTAATAGTATTTTTACTATTATTATTGTTGTTATTGTTTCGTAGCATTATTCCTGTTATTTTGTGCAACATGTCATACAGACCTTAGGCAAACTCCTTCCCACACAGTCTTCATAATACTAGCATGCTTCCCAGTTAATATTGGTTGTATCCATACAAGGAATACACAGAATCAGTGTCATACTGGTTTTGAGCTCATGGTACTTACACTGGAAATTGGTGAACATTTTGTGTGTGTGTGTGTGTGTGTGTGTGTGTTTTCCAATTTTTCTCAACTAAAAGTATTTAGAGCCTCACTTTAAAAAGAAAACTTTCCAGTCTGCTGTTAATTTCAATTATTCACATAAAACTAAGAGATTTACCTTAATTTTTATGAGGATTGCAATACAGAATCTGATGTATTTTTGCATCTTATCTTCATACAGTGGATATATTATGCAATTAATTAGATTACAATGGTGCATTAAGTGGTTTATGTCAGAATTATAGACTTTTCAGGCTGGTATTGTGCAGTGTGCAGTGTCCAGTGTGAAATTGAACTAATGTCAGTTACGCAAGGAGGCATGTTGGAACATTTACTAGAATTATAGTCATCATAATGTCAACTGTGTCAGTGTGCATAAGGAAACGCCTGTCTTTAACTTCATTCATATTTCTTCTACAGTTCATTTTGATATGCAGTCCAAAAGCATCATATTGTGATGCCTTTCAAAAGGCAAAGATTTAGTTATATATTGATGCATTATTTCAAATTAAAAAAAAAAAAAATTAATTCACTTGACAGTTTTAAATGCCAGTGAAACATAATTTCATATGTAGTTTTGCCTTTTTTCTTAATCTTGTCAAGACATTTTGGCCACTGTATTCTGCAGTATGATGTATTGGAAAAATAAGAATTTCCACCTGATAAATGTTCTGACAAATATAAAGGTTGTTTTTTTTTTTTTTATACTATCATTAAATGACATATTTCTTTACTCATGGAATTGATGCCTTAAAATCATGTTTCAACACTTGCTACTGTGTAGCAGTTATTTATTTACTGGAACTGCTAGTTTTAAATTTATATAAACTAAATGTTATACAACACTTTTCTTATTTGTTAGTGTGTAAAACTGTATTAATGTGCTTTGCAATATCAACAGAAATTATAAAATGTCAGAAGAAAAAACATGGGCCATAGTGATGGGGTGCACTTCATGAGTACCCTTTAATACTTGTTTCCGATCCATGGTACAATTTCACATTAGTATCTGTAGACAGATTTTTCCCCCTCTCGCTAAATATTGTTCTGCTCTCTGCCTCCTCACGCAGCCCTGCCCCCCCCCCCCCCCACTTCCCCCCCCCCTCCCCCCCCCCCCCCCCCCAAATCTTTCAGTCCACCTTTCCTTTTGTTCCCTTCCTTGATGTGTTAGATAATTTTGTTCTTTCTAGGTGTAAGACAAGTAATTTTATATTTTTCTTATTTTATTTATAAACCAATTTTTATGTGTTTGTAAGTAAGAATAATTTAGAAATCAGTGTTGCAAGATGCAATTTCTAACACATATGCATCATGTCTTTTCGGAATTATAACTTGGTTACAGGTTTATTGTATTCATGGTCAACAGAACACAAAAATCAGTTTTAGTTGTAGAAAAAGGCACCTATACTGATGTTACAGCCCAGAAAATTTTTTTATGCCTTCTAATTTATTGTGACAAATTGAAAATAGAAAAATAAAATGCTAATGCACCTTGTACGGCAAACATGTTTTTATATATTTTTATATTTTATATTCAGGGGCTGTACTGTGGCTAAACACTAAATGTTGTAAGAGTGGGTGATGTGTTATATAATATCTCAAGACCTACATTGTGGATATGTATAAAACTGAAACCTGTAGCCAAAAATAACGTTGTCATTATTATTTATGTGTACAGTTTGTCCTCAATTTTTAACACCGAAATAACTGCAAGCTTCCAGAATGATTTTAATGGTAAGATTTACTAGCAGTTGTGTATCGCCTGTATAGTATGGTGAAGCACATCCAGTAATCACTCAAGTGGTGGATACCCCAACAAATCCCACTACTGTGAATAACACAACTTTCAGTGAATGCAGTTATGACATGTAGCTCAAACACCTATCCATGGCAGACATCACTGTACCACACTACAGTGAAGCACTCACGTCTCGGCCACAAAATAACAGATTCAATGTTTATAACTCAAATTTGATACGTTGAAAAGATTAGAGATGTACAACGAAAATCATAAAAGAAGGTAATAGTGCCAAGCAGTCAGTTCCAAAACACTTTTTAGTCTTTAGTAAACTGAGGGCATAACGTTGTTCGGTGTGAAAGACTACTCAGGTGGAGACATCAGGCATGGCAAATTCGCTCAAAGTTTTCAAGTAGATTAGGACTGGGTGGTGCACCACCAGAACCTTTGCCTTCTATCTCCTTTTGTATCTCCTGCACTGTTCTAATGAAAGCAGTACAGTAGTCTGCTTCATGTGATCTAGTTACTTATATCTATATCAGGGTGCTTAAAAAGTCATGATGTAACTGAATTGAGGTTTATGGATTTTTCATTCAAATAAAAAAAAATCTAAAGAAAGAAAGAGATAGCTAATGGAATTGACATACTCTGTGTTTGTTGAGTCCCTGTTATAATTAAAATGTTAATAATATTAGAAATTTGCCACACACTCATTCACTTGTTGATATCTCGTAAGACGAACTGGGCACTAATCTCTCTGATGGTTATCATTGAATAGCAGGAAGAGATGAAATATTAACTCCACTGCATGTTGTCACAGCTCTCAGCTTAGACTTCTTCTCGTGCTGAGTGCTGACAGAAGATTATAACAGAATTTGTGTTTCCTAAAACCTAAACCTAACCAAAAGAGATTATATATGAGGCAGTCAAATGAAAATGAGACAGATGGAAAAAAAAGTAAGTTCACTGTTTATTATTTCAAAAGTAACTGCTATAACTGTTGCTACATTTACCCCACTGTGAAACAAGATGGTCAGTGCATTTACGGAAAAATGTTTGCAGTTGCTTATGGAATCTGATTGTACCCAGATATGCACCTCTTCTTATGAAGTAAATCGATGGCCACAAATGTCTCTTTTTTTTAGGGCTGCAAATATATGTTAATTGCATGGGGATAGATTGGGACTGTTTGGAGGATTTGTAGGGTTTTATGTGTGAAACTTCTACAGCATAGTAGAAACAACCTTGGCAGCATGTGGGCAGGCATTACCATGCATCAAGTTGAAGCCATGAAGCCATCCGTCTACATTCGTGTGTGTTTGGACTTGGTGCCGTGTTCTAGAAAGTCAATGAGCAGTGGTCCCTTGAAGTTAAAGAAAAAGGTCATCGTGACTTTCCCAGGGCTGACAGGAATTTTTTAAGGGGGGGGGGGGGGGGTGTAAATGCATATGCTTCCATTTTTGGCTCTGATGTTGACTCTGCAGCTCAAAATGATGACACCACATTTTATCTCACATGGCAGTACAGGATAGGAAATGATATTCTTCAGTGTGATATTGTTCTAGATGCTGTAGTGATGTCAGTATTCTGTTTAACTGCTGCTCCTATGTCAAGCTGTGAGGAACCCACTGTGCACAGATTTTCCTGATCTTCAGATGCACTGTCACAATGGTGTGAGTGGTACCATGACAGATGCCCAATATGAGCTGAATGCCTACCACCTTACCCCGTCAGTCATTTCTGATTGCAGCTTCCCCCACAAAAGTGCAGAAGGGTTAATGACATGAGGAGACTGTCCTGGCCAGTAGCTGTCTTTCAGTGATGATGTCCGACCTTTTTGAAATAGTTTATTCCCCACAAATACAAGTACACAGGACTTATTGTGTTTGCCATGTGCAGCAGATTTGCAAGCATGAAGTTCACTTCCTGAGACTTCTTCTACAGTCAAAAGCCATGCTACGCCACACTATTCCTCTTTTTGGCCTCCGCAGTGAAGTTGGATGAGCGCACAACTTGATGGTCTCACATTGTGCACATCAGTTAATGTTCACACCCTTCCTTCCTAATTCTCAATAGAAATGCCTGTGTTACCAACATCTGTGCCATGCTTGTTACATAGTCTGTCTCATTTTCATTTGACTCCCCTTATACAAAGAGAGTGGAAACATTATAGAAATTGGTATTCTATGTAAAGAATTGTGTATTTGACATAACTAAAGTTCACATCATGTAGGAAGGTGGCCCAATTTTCAGCTGTTCTGCGCATCCCCCTCCACTAGCTACTGGCAGCCAATAATATTCATTCTCTTTCTGAGCAGCTAGCAGCAAGTTACGGCTATAGAGCGAGAATCACGATTCCACATGCTGCACTGTTGCCGTACTTCGCAACAAACGAATTATTCATTCAACTGTAAATTTTTTTCATTCTTTTTTCTTTTTATTTTCTTGCAGCAGTATAGTTGTGAATGTGTATCTATAAATGTTTAACTGTGATTTAATAAGCAGCCAGATGACTGCAATATATGTGATGTGCTTCACAAGCAGATGAGGGGGATTATTTACTGCATTTGTAACTTTTTCAAACATGGAATTGAAAGCAGGTCTCCTCCTATTGACATTTGAAGATAAAGGAATGGACTCCACAACCATGCGGTATTGGCAAGAGAACTGTAAAGAGAAGTGTAAACGAAAGTGTCAGAGCTTTAGGAACCGTAGAAAACGTTGGTTTCGTGTCACATGGAAAGGATTGAAATCGCAAGGAACCTATAACACAAATGCATGCTTTCAGCAATGATGTTTTAAAGTGCTCCATGTGAATGGTGAGTGCTAGACATAACAAAAATGTGTGTTAGTTATGCAGCAGAAAATTCGCTTCGATGGTAAGTGCTTCATCAATGTAAAGAATCTTAAGATGTTGGTTCCAGATATGTTAAGGAGGAGGTAGCTCAACAGTGTATTACCTTGATAAAACATGGGTCAATTAGAATCATTCCAGGAAGATCTGCTTGCAAATAAGTGATGCTACTGATGATTTTAAAGTTCTCATAGGAATAGGTTCTCAAGCAATTATTCTGTATGCTGACTCCTCTTCTGGTTTTGAGAATATACTTGTATTTATGTGTAAGAAAAACAACAGTGACTACAATTCGGAAATGAACGCTGCCATTTTCGTGACATGATTCACAGTTCTCATCACTCCTTGCTTCAAAGTCGGTCATTGCCAATTATAATTCAACTGTTACAGAAATGACACCAGAAAAGTGAATATTTTTCCCTGGTGTAAAAATAAAAATATTAAGCACAATATCAACCAGACTCTTCCCGGACTCCTGCGACTCATTAATTTATACAAGTCATGTGACAAAATGTACAAACTTGACTTCCTTGTACATAAATGGGGTCTCTCAGTTTTGCATTTAATCACGTGTCACTGTCAGTGTAGTACCATGGAAATAATTTGGGCAAAGGGTTAAGACTACATGGGAGAAAAAAATAAAACATTCAAGATAACATACACTGAATCGTTTGTGCATGAGGCAATAGAAGACATGCCACCTGTAGCATGGGCACAGTCTGTGCGGCATGCTGAAAAGCTTCAGAAAGAAGAATTTGACAGAGAAATGATGATGGACATGGACATAAGCTATGAACCTATCATCATAAATTTACAATGAGATTGTTTGGAAATAGACTCAAATAGAAATGACGATGGTATTATGGCGTAGACTTTGGAACAAAATAATAATATTTCTTAGTTTTAAAGACTTGTGGTTTAAGCAATGTGTTTGTCAACATATCAGTTCCATATATAGTAATGAGAACTTCCTAGCCTTTTTGATTAGGACTTTGTATCCTTTGAATTATGCAGACTAATGTTCAAGATATTGCCAAAGGTGAAGTTAAGCTTCTACCACCTTGTTGTATGCTCTAATAACACGGGAGAATGCAGCTGGATAAATTCGTCAGAAGTCCGATATTTTCACACATAAACCCCGGTCATATTCAGGCACGAACTGAATAATGTCCTTAAATGACAGTAACTGTTACTTGTCGAAATATTAGTGGTTTTCGATGTTATCGGTCAACATTCCCTGGAGTTACTCGCAGGTGATGGTTAAATCTTTGCTTGTTCAATGTATTATAAATGCAGTCTCTCACTATAATGTCAAAAGAGTTAGTTTACACTCATAACGCTCATTAAGAGCGAAAAATATGGCAACTTACTGACCACTTGTACGATAGTCTTTTACATTCAGCTTTTCTATTACTAGTTCTTTTTTACTTGCAGTGATTACACTTAACTATAGTCAAACACAGATACATGGTCACCTTACACTTTTTTAAAAATTCTATTGAGTAGAAGCAGTTGTCAAGCAAACATAATGGTTTTGGTTTGTGCTTGAAGTTAATTTTGTTGTGCAGTAAATTTTTACATATAATACAGTTCAAATTGCAATAAATGATGATAAATTATTGCAATCAGTTTCAATGATATTGTTGTTAGGCAATTGTCCTTTTAAGATAAATAATACTTCATGTTTTCACAAAGCTGAGTCAGCTATTCTTGCCTCCCGATGTCATGCAGAGTAAATCCGTGGAGCAGTGAACACATCGTCAAGATGTGACTTAATATTTCTCTCATGATGATTGTTCGAAATTGGTTTTAATATTTAGTATTCCCTTGTAGATTTGAACATAAAATACAATGTATTGTAGGCAAACGAGCAAGACTGTTGTCCGCAGCAATGTGGACTTTGTTTGCCCATTCTTTGCTGCTGCGCATGCGCAGTTCTCATGCCCCCCACGCTTCGTTGCGCTCCAGAAGATACCGTCGTCGTGCAAGACAGACAATATATAAAACAATTGAAGACGTAGAAATGACAACATCGGCTGCTGACAAGAAGAAGAATACCATCAAATCTGTCGCTGCACATTCGCTATTGGATGGACCCGCAGTCTTCTGTGGTTGCAGACTGAACTTCAGCATCAACATCAATGATTCCTTTACCCATGGCAACGGATGGTTAACAGTCGCTATTGTACGTGGAGGTACAGGCGTACCTAATGTATCCGGACTGGAGAGCTTCGTCGATCGGGACGTCATAGCCTATCGAACGTATCATGTGACTGAAAATGCAAATAAAGACTTTGGCAAATCATCATATATGTCACCCTCACCCTTTTCCTTGTATACACGTAGTAGTGGAAGCACCGTCCTACATGATGCGGGCTTTAATTATTTCTTCCTGAACTATATAGTTATTACAAACTTGTTTCTCCTTTCATGCATGGTACACTTGGGGAGAACATCACAGTAGGCTATGGGTTGTCAACTTTTGGTGGAAAGACTTTTTGAAAAAAAATGTTATCACAACACTTTGGTTCTAAAAGCGATACTATATGGTTTCATCAGTATACACTCTCATTCACTTGACGCCATGCAGATTTAGTTAATAGTTCCATCCTTGAAGAAGAACAGGTAAGAAATGCTAGCCTTGCCCAGAGTGGACCCACTTGAAAGTGCATTCACAGGTCTTCATTCTAGCCTCTCAGCTACTGAGCTACTATGGAAAGTATTGTGTGTAAGGAACATGAGCACAAATGCAGTTCCCCCACTGGCAGTGGTCTGTGATGACACGCTCAGCTGGCCAGCTACAGCTCCACCTGGAGATGGAGGCCTGGGGGTGTAGTCTGACATGACACCCCCAGTGTCTTGTACATCCTCAGATTACTCGTGGTGTGTGATAGGAGCTTATATAGCCTTCTTGGGCTCTGAGTTTTCATTGCTTTCTTCAATGAGTTTTCCTACCTTTGATAATCTGCTCTTAGTGGAGGAAGTCTTTTACAGCCCTTGCAGTACTTCATTTTCCAAGATGATGATGTGACAATACAGGGATATAGTTAGCACTATTTACGGGGACACAGTGGTCACTCAAATTTACAGGGGGAGTACTGGGACAGAATGAAGACAGAATCTGTTTTGTGCAACTTGTATTTCTTTACATGTGATCTCAAAAACAAAAAGTTCCAGAATATGTGTGATGCTATTTGCTTACAATTTTTTGTTATGACATAAGGGGGCAAAATTAGCTAATAACTGGATCATGAAATAAAGTGGCTATCCACGAATCTGTTTTATTTCAAGAAATTCACAGCAGTTGACCCATATACAAAAAACTATTCATCCTTGACAGGATGTGAAGTCATGACTTTCCTCCCTCCCTCCCTCCATCTCTCCCTCCCTCCCTCCCATCCTTCCTTCCTTTTTGTAATGTTCATTTCTGGAAGTGTTTTGAGCTGTCTGTGATCATTGCAGTATTGTGCTGGTGTACCACCATGTGCAACCTTACAGATTCCCAACAAGAGCAAACTATGGAAGACTTCTTAGTTAGTTCATCAGTGACAACAGTGACAGTTTCACTAAGTGTATCTAGTGCTGTGGTTATGTAAGAGAGTTTGTAGGGAAACTTTACAGCTGAGGCAGACAGCATTGTATTAAACAAGGTTGTTTCTACTCATAGGAAGATCACTGGCCTAAAAGTGAACCCTGAGTTTAATACTGTAAGGGTCAAACTTCCTTGGTAACTTGGCACACAGTCATTGTGCATTCTAGTGTCGACAGTATGTGGTACCACAGCCCCCGCAGAGTCTCTGAAGGGTGAGGTGGAGTGAGAAGGGATAAGTGGAACAGCAAGATGAGAAAACCACTCCTATGCTTTCCATGCATTCTTTGCTATATGCACTAAGATCGAGATGTAGGCCAGCATAGAGTAGAAAGGAGAATGCACTATCTCTATACTGTCGTCTCACAACAGTGAGTGCCAACTGTGTCTCACTCATTTACTAGTGTGGTTCCCTGCAGCAAGCACTAATGAGAGATATGACTGCTATGCAATAAACTCATATCTTGTGAAATGAGGGACTTAAGGGCTATTTGTACACCTAAAATGAAAGAGATCCTGTTAATCTTATTGGATAGGAAGACTCATTGTTTAACAAGAGCAGAATAGCTGTGTTGATGTCAGAGGGAGCAAGTTATTTATTTTTTATTTACACGGCAATACCCAAGGTCATGGAATGTGTCAGTACATGAAATTACAACATAAAAAGTATTAACAGATAAAAATAAAATGTTTATGAACCTGAAAAAAGTCAATCCATAAGTTTAAGTAAACGTAGTCAACAATACAAGAAGAATCAGCTTAATTTTTCAAGGAACTCCTCGATAGAATAATAGGAGTGACCCATGAGGAATCTCTTTAGTTTCAATTTGAAAGCACGTGGATTACTGCTAAGATTTTTGAATTCGAGTGGTAGCTTATTGAAAATGGCTGCAGCAGTGTGCTGCACACCTTCCTGCACAAGAGTTAAGGAAGTCCGATCCAAAAGCAGGTTTGATTTCTGCCAAGTATTAACTGAGTGAAAGCTGCTTATTCTTGGGAATAAGCTAATATTGTTAACAAGAAATGACAGTAAGGAATATGTGTATTGAGAAACCAGTGTCAAAATACCCAGACTCGTGAACAGGGGTAGACCAGAGGTTTGTGAACTAACACCACGTATTGCCCGAACCTCTCGTTTCTCAGCCAAAAATATCCTTTTAGAATGGGAAGAGTTATCCCAAAATATAATACCATACGCCATAAGCAAATGCAAATAAGCAAAGTATACTAATTTTCATGTCGAACGATCACTCACTCCAGATACCGTTCGTATAGTAAAAATTGCAGCATTAAGTCTTTGAACAAGATCCTTAATGTGGGCATTCCACGACAGTCTACTATCTGTCTGAACACCTAGAAATTTTAACTGCACAGTTTCACTAATTGTATGCCGATTCTGTGAAATTAAAACATCAGGTTTTGTTGAATTGTGTGTTAGAAACTGTAAAAACTGAGTCTTACTGTGATTTAGTGTTAGTTTATTTTCTAGGAGCCAAGAAGTTATGTCATGAACCGCACTATTTGGAACCAAGCCAATGTTGCACACAACATCCTTTACTACCAAGCTAGTGTCATCAGGAAACAAATATTTTAGAGGTACTCGTAATACTATAGGGCATATCATTTATATAGATAATGAACTAGAACTGGCCCCAACACTGATTCCTGGGACAGCCCCCACTTGACTGTACCCAACATAACAGCCATTTTCAACATGGTGAGTAATGAAATTTTGCTGTCTGTTGCTAAAGTAAGAGGTGAACCAATTGTGAGCTACTCCCTGTATTCCATAATGGTTCAACTTCTGGAGCAATATTTTGTGATCAACACAACAATTGCCTTAGTTAAATCAAAAAATATGCCTATAATTTGAAACCTTTTGTTTAACCAATCCAGTGCATCACAGAGAAAAGGGAATATAGCATTTTCAGTTGTTAAATCCAAATTGTACATTTGATAGCAAATCATGTGATATAAAATGATAAATTATTCTTTCATACACAGCCTTTTCAATAACTTTAGCAAACACTGATGGCATGGAAATAGATCTAAAATTATCTACATTATCCCTTTCTCTGTTTTTATAAAGCGGCTTTACTACTGAGTACTTCAATCATTCAGAAAACTGACTATTCCTAAAGGAAAAATTATAAATATCGCTAAATACAGGGCTGACATGTGCAGCACAGTACTTTAATATTCTGCCATTCCTAAAGGAAAAATTATGAATATCGCTAAATACAGGGCTGACATGTGCAGCACAGTACTTAATTCTGCTAGGCACTCCATCATATCCATGAGAGTCCTTAGTCTTAAGTGATTTAATTATTGTCTCAATCTCCCCATTGTCTGTGTCACAGAGCAGTATTTCAGACATCAATCTCTGAAAGGCATTTGCCAAGAAAGTTATATGATTCCTTGCAGAAACTAAATTTTCCTTTAATTCACCAGCAATGCTCAGAAAATAATTGTTAAATAATGTACATATATCTGATTTATCAGTAACAGAAATATTTTTACTACGAACTTACTTTACGTCGTCGACCTTGTGCTGTTGACCAGACACTTCCTTCACAACTGACCATATGTCATGTGAATTAGCTATTCTATTTGCATACCACATACTCTTTGCCTTCCTAATATTTTGAAGCACCTTACAGTACTGTTTGTAATGGGATACTGTAGCTTGATTGTGACTACTTCTAACATTTTGATATAATTCCTGCTTTGTTCTAAATGATATTCTTATCCCACCCAGGCTGCCTACTACTGCTAGTACCCAATTTAGAACATTCTAATGGAAAGCAACTCTCAAAGAGCATGAGAAATGTGTTAAGGAAAGCATTATATTTATCATCTATGTTATCGGCACTATAAACATCCTGCCATTCTTCTTCCTTGACAAGGTTTAAAAAACTCTCTATTGCTGTTCGATTAAGTTTCCTACATAGTTTGTAGCTGTATGTGACATTTGTTTGACTACTTAAGCCTTTTTGTACATCATGGTCTGAAAGCCCATTCACCCTTTTACTAACAGAATGCCCATCTAGTAATGATGTATTGTCTGTGGCTGTGCTACTGTTCCCCAGCACCCTACACGGAAAAAACACAGTCTGCATCAGATCATATGAATTTAGAAGATCTACCAACATCCTTTTTCTTGCACCATCATATACAAAATTTATGTTGAAGTCACCACATACAACTACTTCCTAAAAAGTGAATCAAGAACCGTCTACAGCTTGAACAGAAATGCCATGAAATCAGAGTTAGGGGACCTGTAAACAACAACAAATAGACGTTTAGTTTCACTAAATTCGACTGCCCCTGCACAACATTCAAATATCTGTTCAGTGCAGTGCCATGATACGATACTGTTTTTTACGTACATAGCTACTCCCCCACCCCGCAAGGAACTCCTTGGAAAACAGCCAGCTAATCTGTATCCTGGTAAAGGAAGGCTCTGAATTGGCAAATTATTTAAGTGGTGTTCTGCCATACCAATAATTTCAGAGTCAACATCTATAAGCACCGAGCGAGGTGGTGCAGTGGTTAGCACACTGGACTCGCATTCGGGAGGATGACGGTTCAATCCCGTCTCCAGCCATCCTGATTTAGGTTTTCCGTGATTTCACTAAATTGTTTCAGGAAAATGCCGGGATGGTTCCTTTGAAAGGGCACGGCCGATTTCCTTCCCAATCCTTCCCTAACCCGAGCTTGCGCTCCGTCTCTAATGACCTCGTTGTCGACGGGACGTTAAACACTAACCACCACCACCACCATCTATAAGCAGTTCACTAACTTTATCTCTAATACCTCTTATATTCTGATGAAATATGTTAATTCCTTCTCTACTTGGAAACATGACAGCCTCTGAATGTGAGCCCTTAGTTATAGGGACTTCCTTTAAGCAGGTAAACCTATCAGTTGACTTCACTCTAAAAAAGGTGCAGCTCTAACACCAACTACTACAGGAATTTTTCCTTGAGTGATCCTACCACCACCCACTACTCTGTCACCTGTAAGCTTTGCCGGCCTCCCCTTCACATACCTATTGAGGTGCAGGCCATGCCTAGTGAAACCCGATCTACTGATAGACCCAACTGGCACCACTGAGATGTTACACATGCTCTTTGCCATCAGTGTTCTCTCCAGCCCCATGTTAAAGCGCCTGACAGCCGCATTAAGATGAGGCCGATCATGACGCAGAAACAGTTGCATGAAATGCACATTAGCGCCACCAGTTTGAGTAGCTATCTTCATTATTTGTCATGACGAAGTAGAATGTTTTGCAATATCAGCAGCTAAGTTGGTAAATCACATGGGTGCTTGCATAGGTAGCCCTGAATGTGATGGAATAGGAAATGCATTTGCAGGGCTGGAGCATAAGGGTCAACTTTTCAGCTTACAGTAGTGAGGCTGAGCTAATACTGTGAGCCACAAACTCTTTACTGTGTATACATTAGAGCCGCAAGTTCAAAGATATCATGCTGCAAGACAAGTTTTTATTCCGAATTGGGATCTCCATGTCCCAGTGTCAGCTAGGCTCGACTCAAAAGAACTAAGTTCTGCAGGAGCCTGCCCCCTCTGTTTTGGAAGCGAGTGAAAGATTAGTAAAAAAAATGAAAAATTATGAGAACAAATGGTAAGTGGTGGGCTGCAATGAGACCAATGGCAGGTAGCATGTGGGCTGTGGCCTATGCATCCCTGATCTAGATCTGTTACAGGGATATGACGATGGAGCTTACCTCAGTATTTGAGTCATTTCTCATAAAAAGGTCACACGGTTTGGCTTATACATGAGCTGTCACAAATAACACAATGGATCAGGTACACATTTCCCTTTCAAAGCAACAAATCTTCTTCATAAAATTGTGTTTATGCAGCAATCTCCATAGGAGACAGAAGATCACTTTGACCATGTATTTCTCACAGGTTTGCCCTCTCCTCGAGGAAAAAAACCGCCTTGTAAGTCAAGAATACAGCTGACTCAAAAGTGGCACAGTTGTCTTCCTGATCATGTCCTTGCATCTTTGGTTTCATGTGCAACACCTTGTAAATCTGTTACTGGGAATATCCAGTTACTTGGAAGACCTTCTTTGGGTATTCTGGTTCACGCAGCAAGGAATCATTCTCTGGGACATTGCATCCCCTATGCACTAAACTTTTATAGTCATCACTGATTTATGATGTTTCCTGTCTATTTCCTTCAACTGAATCTACAGGTAACAATGGACAGCTTCTTCAACAGCACTGGTGAAGGCTAGTATTGGCAAAATAGTTTCATCCAAATCTATACCTGCAAAGATATAGTGGTCCTGACAACAAAATTGTGTTGCAGAGGCAGGCTTAGTCAGCTTAGCCATCTGTCTAGCTGTGTCTTATATGATGAGCTCAGTCAGATTTGTCTGCTATTGTACCATCAGTCCAGTTCCATGCATAATGAAGTAAAATTTGCCCTGCCTCGTAATGTAAATGACACAACACAGTCCAACTTTAGACAAGTAAACCAGTTCTGTGGCACTGACTCACATCTTATTTCCCATTGTGATAGAGCTTCCATCGTGTAATCAACTTCGAAGCTCATTCCAACCGTGGCCAGAAAATATTTGGCTAAAATATCAGTTGCGCAGAAGGAAAAAGTACTGCTACCCAAAATATAATAGATTACTCATTACATCATGAAAAACTAATAAATAACAGTGATCGTCTTTTCTCATACCACTGATATTTTAATAACTTATTTTTTCTTTACAAATTTCTTTTAATTAGTACAGTGACTGTTACCCAGAAAATTGTTTTCTTCCTTTTAAAAAGTGTCTACCAGTTTTTCAATGCTAGGTTTAAACACACAAATGTCTCAAGTCATAAATCAATCAGCAAAATTTGATTAACTTGAAAAATATAGAACAGTGGAAACTCCAAGCTGGAAATCAACAATAAGAAAAATGATAGACTGCTGCTTCCCGTAAAGATTATGGGTTGAGTTGAAGATGGGCACAATGAAAAGACTTTACGATTTAGCTTTTGGCCAAAGCCACCTTTAGAAAAGAACACGCTCACAAGTGCGCGGAAGCACACCTCATGCATACATGACTGCCATCTACAGCAGCTCGGACCACAACGCAACTGTCATACGAAACAAAAGCAGCAATCTGGAGGCAGCAGGAAAGGGCAAGGGATACCACAGTGCAGGTGGGTGGAGAGAGGAGCACTGTCTGACAGAGCATGCAGGGACTAGATAGAGGCATGAAGACTGCAAGGCACAGTATCAGGGGGTGAGGTGAGGTGAGGTGAGGTGGTGGTGGTGGTGGTGGTGGTGGTGGTGGGTAGAGTGGAAAAGTAGAGGAGCAGGGAAGGGGGAAATGGGAGGGCACGTCAGCAAAGGGTGGCACACAAAGAGGGTGAAGGATTGAGTGTATGACAGTACATTACTGTAGGTTGAGGTGGAGATAATTTCGGGAACAGAGAATGTCTTATAAGAATATCTTCCATCTGCATAGTTCAGAAAAACTGGTGGTGGAGCTTTTCTGAACTGTGCAGATAGGACTTACGACACATTCTCTGCACCTGAAATAATCCCAGTCTGAACCTACAGTAACCTACTCCTCCCATACTCTCCACCCAATAGTTTCCACCCCTCTCTCCTGTCACCTCCTCTCTATTCATGCTCCTCACCCTGTTTGTGTGCTACCCTCTATCAATGCACCTGCCTTCTTTCCCTTTACTGCTCCTCTCCATTTCTGCTCCACAACCCCCCCCCCCCCCCACCTTGCCCCACCATCAACCTGCCTCGCATCTCCCTGACACTACCCCTGGCGGTCTTCAGCCTCCATCTAGTTCTTGCACCTGGCGGTCTTCATGCCTCCATCTAGTCTCTGCATGCTCTGCCAGACAGTGCTCATCCCTCCACCTATTTGTATCCCTTCCCCTTCCCTGCTGCCTCCAAATTGCTACTTTCATTCCATGTGACAGTTGCATTCTGGTCTGAGCTGCCAGAGATAGCAGTTGTGTGTGCATGCAGTGTGCTTCTCTGTGTGAATGAATGTCTGTGTGTTTTCTTTCCTGAAAAAGGTTTTGGCCAAAAGCTAAATCATAACAGTATTTTCATTGTGCCTTTTTGGAACTCAGTTTGTCTTCTTTGCGGTGAGTTGCAATCTGTCTTTATCCTTACATTGTTGAAAAATATAAAACTTTTTCAACATTGTTAAGGAAATGCTGTGTCTCTGAAAAAGAGTTGTGACATGTCGGTGTTCTTCTTGTCTCATTTTGTGACATCGAACATGAACCGTAAGCTCTATTTATTCAGAAAGTAACAACAAATCATTTGAAAATTTTCTTTATTGTTTTTAATGTTAAGTAACAGGTAGTTCTTAGATTCATTAAAAGTTCCTTGAATGAAATGTGTATATCCTCAATAAATAGTTGTCAGATATGCCCAATGAATGCAGTATGAATGCAAGTACTGTGGTAATCTGAATTACAACAACATTTCCAGATCAGTTACAAATGCCTATAAAGCCTATTTTTTGTTCTGCAGTCTTTGTTTCAGCAATAAATTATGAAATATGTTACTTCATGAGAAATTACATGGCTCCTTCTTTGTTATATATGGCACTTGACTATATATGCAAGTAGCCTATTCTCTCCTTTACAGCCCCCCCAAATCCATCTCTCTCTCTCTCTCTCTCTCTCTCTCTCTCGCCACTTACTATGTGTGGGGGCACACACACACACACACACACACACACACACAGAACCAATGTTGTGGTTTTTTATGCTCTTATGCATTTTAGTTCTTCTTGTAGTGATGTGATGTCCTGTGCTGTAGGTACTTATGGTTAAAAATTATCTCTTCAAATTCACTTCTTTACACTTCTTTGTGGCAACTTCAACTGCTCCTATTAGTGCAGCTCGTAGTCTGCTCTGTTCCAGCCAATAAAGAGCCTCGGCAGTGGAACCTGCAATGCAACACGTTTTTGTTATTTGTAATTATTGTGGAGTACATGTGGTATAACCATTTTAAGATCATGGGGATTTGTTGTTCATATGCAATGACAATGCTTCTCTGGTGATAGTAAAAATTGCTTTACTTTCTTTAATACATTACAATTTTATTAACCTGCACTGTATTATTATACAAGGATTGTACCAGAAGTGATATATTAAGTATGAATTGAAGAGAACAGCCATGTGAGTTTATATGATAGAAGAATGTTGGGCAATTAATACAATAATGGAAAGTTGTGGTAGAATGTAAATAATTAGGAGTAAAGGTAACAGCTTTCCAAATACTAGAGGTGTTGAGTCATCACCAGGCACAAAGTTTTGAGTTATTTATGTGCCTGTTGATGAGTCAACACCCGTGGTATTCCGTGAGTTATTACCTTTACTCCTAAATTATTTACACAATTATTTGACTTCTATTCAGGGGAGATGTAATTGTGTGAGCTATAACCTGTCTGAATAATAGAAATGTTTCTTGGACAAAGAATATCCTGTTCCTTGTCACCTCATTTTACAGTGAAAGTGAAGCTGTCGACAAAATGTTGAGTCACTCAATTAACATGCGGTTCAATAATTTGTGACAACGTCTGTTCTCAACAGCAGCCATATAAATAGTATTTTCCTTTATATTAAAAACAAATTTGGATTCTGCATTGTAGTAGATGTTTTTACCTCAAATGTGTTTCATGTTTTACTTGAAAAACCATCTCCTCTGGGCAAAATATTTGGTGTATGGGAGAAATTTTGTTGTGACAAGCTTTATAATTGTTGACTGGACTGCCCTTTAGCAACCAACTCACATTAACCTTGCTGCTGCGTGCTATTGTGCATGACCTTGTTTACCTTACTGCTTGCTTCAAAACAAGTGGATATTTATAGAACCCCTTTTTTATGTCTAAAATGAAGAGTCTTAAAACATTCAAATATTGAATTCGTTTGTTGTTTCACCTACAAATGTCATGAAAGGAAACTCAAAGCTGCCATTAATAGGCCTCATGATAATTTGCGTTCTTTATTTCCCTTTCTGATTTGCCAGTCCAAGCTCGTCAACATTATTTGGTGACACTAACTGAAAACAGTTTCTCAAATGGAGCAAACCCTCCACTAAGTTTGCATCTATTGGTTTGTTGTTTTGCTCCTGTTACTGCATAAATGGGGCAGTTATTTGATCAGGACAATGCAACTACTTCTTGTTTTTCTTCTTTACAGTTAGCTCACCAACATTTTCAATATTGTTTGTCTACCTACTAACCAACAGCTCAACTGTACAGTGAGGTGTTATCTTTATTTAATTTTACTATTAAAAATGAATGCCATTTAGAAAGTAACGTACTAGGAAGCGTGTGTAAGAATTCCAATATTTTTATTATAAGCTTTTGTTTAATGAATATGTTTTGTTCATTAGCGGCATTTCCCCAGAACAGAGAGTGAAAATACAATAAATAATGTAGTACCTTAGTCTCCAGTTTAGGTAATTTAAAACAGATACAAAACATCCTGACCAGAACTGTTTGGTTAATTTTTCTGTGTTGGCTTAATTTTAGCTTGTCATGTGCAAGGAAAACAAGGAATTTTAAACATATTTCATTCAGCACTTGATCATTAAAATCTCTTTCTGACGCAAATAACTCATTTTCATTTTTCTGAAACTGCATAATATGCTCGATTTTAATGACCGCTTCAGAACCCATGCCATACAGATCTCCCCTATCCCAACACCAGCTTTTATGAACTACACAGGTATGAGTTGTTCTTGCAACACATCCTTTGTTCTCATAATCCTCCTGGCCTCAATTTCTGCTAGTGTCTGCCCTGCAACCAACTCCCACTCCCACTCGGGAACCCAACTTCATCCAGTCTACACTAACGTCCTCTTTCCCACAGTCTCTCCTTCCTCTGTCTGTCATTTACTCCCAATCCATTCTTCCACATATTCATCATCGTGTGCTGCGTGAACTCATTACTGCCAGAGTCTGTGTGTCTCATTCCCCTGCAACTCCCCACTCGAGTAAACCTCCAGAACTGTAGTCTCGGTACTATGTATTCAACCAGAAACAAGGAATTCTTGAAAGTTTGCCAGGATAAGACCTCAAAACTACTTTCTGCAATCTCACACCCAAGACACTGCTCACTTCCTTCACCACCTTCCGCAGTTCCTGTCCCATTACCACTAGACATCTTGTTGGTCACTGTGGATATGGTGACCGTATACACCAACAGCCCCATGCCCATGGCCATGCGGCACGGAACAGTTTCTTTCCCATCCTCCTCTTGATGCCAAACCCAGCACTTCTTTCACAATCCTCCTAGCCAACTACATCCCAATTCACTATTATTCCAATTTTGAAATCCATAATCTGTAAACAAATCTATCAACAAATCTGTGGTTCTGCCATGGGTACTAGGAGAGCAGCATCCTGTGCCAACTTATTTATGGGCCATCTTCCTAAAAATCGATTCCTGAGTATTTGTTGTTGTTGTGGTCTTCAGTCCAGAGACTCGTTTGATGCAGCTCTCCATGCTACTCTATCCTGTGCAAGCTTCTTCGTCTCACAGTACCTACTGCATCTGTTTAGTATATTCATCTCTTGGTCTCCCTCTATGATTTTTATCCTCCACACTGCCCTCCAATACTAAATTGGTGATCCCTTGGTGCCTCAGAATATGTCCTACCAACCGATCCCTTCTTCTAGTCAAGCTGTGCCACAAATTTTTCTTCTCCTCAATTCTATTCAATACCTCCTGATTAGTTATGTGATCTACCCATCTAATCTTCAGCATTCTTCTGTAGCACCACATTTCAAAATCTTCTATTCTCTTCTTGTCCAAACGGTTTATCATCCATGTTTCACTTCCATACATGGCTACACTCCATACAAATACTTTCAGAAACGACTTCCCGACACTTAAATCTATACTCGATGTTAACAAATTTATCTTCTTCAGAAACGCTTTCTTGCCATTGCCAGTCTACATTTTATATCCTCTCTACTTCAACCATCATCAGTTATTTTGCTCCCCAAATAGCAAAACTCCTTTACTACTTTAAGCATCTCATTTCCTAATCTAATTCCCTCAGCATCACCTGATATAATTCGACTACATTCCATTACCCTTGTTTTGCTTTTGTTGATTTTCATCTTATATCCTCCTTTCAAGACACTGTCCATTCCGTTCAACTGCTCTTCCAAGTCCCTTGCTGTCTCTGACAGAATTACAATGTCGTCGGTGAACCTCTAAAGTTTTTATTTCTTCTCCATGGATTTTAATACCTACTCTCTATTTTTCTTTTGTTTCCTTTACTGCTTGCTCAATATACAGATTAAATATCATCGGGGATAGGCCACAACCCTGCCTCACTCCTTTCCCAACCACTGCTTCCCTTTCATGCTCCTCGATTCTTATAACTGCCATCTGGTTTCTGTACAAATTGTAAATAGCCTTTCGCTCCCTGTATTTTACCCCTGCCACCTTCAGAATTTGAAAGAGAATATTCCAGTCAATGTTGTCAAAAGCTTTCTCTAAGTCTGCAAATGCTAGAAACATAGGTTTGCCTTTCCTTAATCTATTTTCTAAGATTAGTCTTAGGATCAGTATTGTCTCGTGTGTTCCAACATTTTTATGGAATCCAAACTGATCTCCCCTGAGGTCGGCTTCTACCAGTTTTTCCATTCGTCTGTAAAGAATTTGTGTTAGCAATTTGCAGCCGTAGCTTATTAAACTGATGGTTCGGTAATTTTCACATCTGTCAACACCTGCTTTCTTTGGGATTAGAATTATTATATTCTTCTTGATGTATGAGGGTATTTTGGCTGTCTCATAAATCTTGCTCTCCAGATGGTAGAGTTTTGTCAGGACTGGTCTCTCAAGGCTGTCAGTAGTTCTAATGGAATGTTGTCTACTCCCGGGGCCTTGTTTTGACTTAGGTCTTTCAGTGCTCTGTCAAACTCTTCACGCAGTATCATATCTCCCATTTCATCTTCATCTACCTCCTGTTCCATTTCCATAATATTGTCCTCAAGAACATCGCCCCTGTATAGACCCTCTATATACTCCTTCCACCTTTCTGTTTTCCCTTCTTTGCTTAGAACTGGGTTTCCATCTGAGCTCTTGATATTCATGCAAGTGGTTCTCTTTTCTCCAAAGGTCTCTTTAATTTTCCTGTAGGCAGTATCTATCTTACCCCTAGTGAGATAAGCCTCTACATCCTTACATTTGTCCTCTAGCCATCCCTGCTTAGCCATTGTGCACTTCCTGTCGATCTCATTTTTGAGACGTTTGTATTCCTTTTTGCCTGCTTCACTTACTGCATTTTTGTATTTTCTTCTTTCATCAATTAAATTCAGTACCTCTTCTGTTACCCAAGGATTTCTACTAGCCCTCGTCTTTTACCAACTTGATCCTCTGTTGCCTTCACTATTTCATTCCTCAAAGCTACCCATTCTTCTTCTACTGTATTTCTTTCCCCCATTCCTGTCAATTGTTCCCTTGTGCTCTCCCTGAAACTCTGCACAACCTCTGGTTCTTTCAGTTTATCCACGTCCCATCTCCTTAAATTCCCACCTTTTTGCAGTTCCTTCAGTTTTAATCTACAGTTCATAACAATAGAGTCCACATCTGCCCCTGGAAATGTCTTACAATTTAAAATCTGGTTCCTAAATCTCTGTCTTACCATTATATAATCTATCTGAAACCTTTTAGTATCTCCAGGGTTCCTCCATGTATACAACCTTCTTTCGTGATTCTTGAACCAAGATTTTTTATGTTATGCTCTGTGCAAAATTCTGCCAGGTGGCTTCCTCTTTCATTTCTTAGGCCCAATCCATATTCACCTACTACGTTTCCTTCTCTTTCTTTTCCTACAGTCGAATTCCAGTCACCCATGACTATTAAATTTTCTTCTCCCTTCACTACCTGAATAATTTCTTTTATCTCATCATACATTTCATCAATTTCTTCATCATCTGTTTTGGGTGAGGGTTTCTATTCCCTGTAGAGGAATGGAAGTACACTCCTTATAATCTTATGATCTCTTGCCATCTGTCAAAAACCCTTCACATGGTCTCGTTGCACTGTTAAAGATTGTATGGGGCATGACAACTGTTGTTCATGTCACTTATTTGGCAACTTTTCCTTTATCTCTGTAGAGCTCCTGCATTGTACTATAACCGCTTCTGTTGCCACTATTATAAGTTGTCATGGGAACAAAGCAACTGCTGTTAGTGAAAGTGAGACCCTTCTCTGTAATTGATCAGTAACCTCTGCTAGCATATCTAAGTTCAATTTTGTACATGAATTTATAATGGTTTGCACTGGGGCTTGTCCACATCATCCAAAGCAGTGAGTTCATCAGCGATATGTCTGCTGGAAGGGTTTTTAAATGCCAAAGGTATTATGAAGGGGTTTCCTTCCTCATCTCTTCATGATATAGCAACTAAAGAATTTGTTGTTCTGCTGCTGTGGAAGTCCATTGTATTAACACTGACTTCAAGAGTTTGTAATGAAGGGAAATTGGTGGGATGACAATGATATCTTCCACCATAGATGTAAAGTTTTAATGAAGTTGGATGACCGTATAGGCAAACTTTGTCTTATGATTCTTTATTTCACTATAGAAAAATATTGCTTACACTTATGCACACCAAGTTTTTAGACAGTGTGGTCAAAACAGCAGTAGACAGAGGGCCACTTCCGAGATCAAACCTGTGGCACCGCTGCAGATGAAATTTCAGCCAGCATTGCTTGTGTCTCACATTTCCTTCTTCCTGCTATCTTGTAATTGTCTGTAAATTCCTGTCCTTCTGATGTCAACACGATTTACACATGTGCACTTTATATCTGTGAAACTGGTACTGTGTTCATAAAACTAGGGTCACGGTTGTTTATCTACAGACACACCAAAAAATCCCTGCAGAATACTTGATTGGTTTATTGATTAATATTGCTCATTACTTAGCTGAGAAATATAAATATTGAATGTAAGAAGCTCATTCAGAACAATGAAAACTAAGAGAATGCAGTCAATGATCTCAAAAACACAACTGTTCTAGGCCATATAGGAGCCTGTGTGCCTTCAGTGCTGCTTCATCAATTCACCATCATCTGATACAAAGTCCTGCATAACTGTTTCTAAAATTGATATATTTAGACCTACAATTAAGAGACAATGAACCATAAGGTACTAAATAAGAACCTTCATTAATAACAATAATTTCGGACAAATGTACAGTACGAAATGCCAAAACTTCACGAGATGTAAAACTTTCCAATCCAGTCCTAGAAGCATAATGACAAACAACAACAGCGAATGCAATCCAACCATTACCTATACTACTTGATTCGGATGATTTAGCAATAGAAAAATTCAATTTCAGACCTAAAAAGTATTTAGGACCTGACAATACAGATATACTGGCGATCTTCTTCAGATTGGATAGCTTCCTGCTGGTACCCTACATTGGGTAATGGGGATGGGGGCATGGTCTTCTTGCTGGTACCCTACATTGGGTAATGGGGATGGGGGCATGGTCTAGGGGTAGCATCTTTGCCTAGTGATCAAACATCCTGGGTTCTGGATCTGAACCCAGCCACTGCTTAAATTCTGAATAAAAATCCTCAGCAGTCATGGCCAAAGACTTCTGGTATAACAAGTCACTTTCATGCTGCCAACGGCTTTGTCAAAGTGGGTCGAAGAATGGACACTGGTTCAGGGCATTCTCTTGCCTTTGGGGTGGAAAACTGCCCCTAAAAGGAGGCAAACTCAGCATTGATCAATGACATGAGGATGCAGAAGGGAACGGAAACAACTGCATTCAAGACACACAATGTGTATCCACAGAACATGTGGCCTGTAATTGAAAAATTACTACAATAATCTCTCCAGTGGTGAAAGATTCCAGATTAGCCCCCCATTTGGATCACTGGGAAGTGACTGCCAAGGGTGATTTGACCATGGGGAAAAAATAGAATAACCAATGACAGAATACAATTCTATGATTTGGAGCATGGAATATCAGAAGTTTGAACATAGTAGGAAAGCTAGAAAATCTCAAAAAGGAAATGCAAATGCGCAATCTAGATATGGTAGGGATCAGTGAATTGAAAAGGAAAGAAGATCTGGATTTACAGCGAGATGAATATCAACAGCAGGAGTAGGATTCATTATGTATATGAAAGTAGGGCAGACAGCAAGCTGCTGTGAATAGTTCACTGATAGAGTTATTCTCATCACATTTAACAGAAATCAACATCAACAACGATATTTCAAGTATACAAGCCAATGTTGCAAGCAGATGATGAAAGAGGGAGATAAAGCGTGTGAGGATATTGAATGGGTAATCCAGTACATAGAGAGAGATGAAAATGTAATGACTATGGGGGATTGGGATGTGGTTGTAGAGGAAGGAATAGAAGAAAAGATTACAGAAGAATATGCACTTGGTAGCAGGAATGAGAGAGGGGAAAGACTAACTGAGTTCTGCAATAAATTTCAGATGGCAGTAACGAATATTCTGTTGAAGAACCACAAGAGGAATAGGTATACAGTAGAACCTCACACAGTGAGCATAATTCGTTCTATATTTGTACTTGTAGTGTGAAACACTCATTAAATGAAACAATTTAGCCCATATAAATTAATGTAAAATACAATAATGTGTTTCATGCAGAAATAGCATTAGAAGTTTTACCTTATTCATGCCATTCATTCAAAGGAAATTATACATACATCTACATCTATGTGGATACTCTGCAAATCACATTTAAGTGCTTGGCAGAGCTTCATCGAACCACCTTCACAATTCTCAATTATTCTAATCTCATATAGCATGTGGAAAGAACAAGCACCTATATCTTTCTGTACGAGCTCTGATTTCCCTTATTTTATTGTGGTAATCGTTTTCTCCCTATGTGGGTTGGTGTCAACAAAATATTTTCACATTCGGAGGAGATAGTTGGTGATTTGAATTTTATGGGAAGATTCCATCGCAACGAAAAATGCCTTTCTTGTAATGATGTCCAGCCCAAATCCTGTATCATTTCAGTGACACTATCTCCCATATTTCGTGATAATATGAAATGTGCTGACCTTCTTTAAACTTTTTCAATGTACTCCATCAGTCCTATCTGGTAAGGATCCCACACCACGCAGCAGTATTCTAAAAGAGGACGGACAAGCATAGTGTAGGCAGTCTCCTTAGTATGTCTGTTAATTTTCTAAGTGTCCTGCCAATAAAACACGGTCTTTAGTTAGCCTTCCGCACAACATTTGTTGTTTGTAATTGTAATTTCTAGGTATTTAGCTGAATTTATGGCCTTTAGATTTGACTGATTTATCATGTAACCGAAGTTTACCAAATTCCTTTTAGCACTCATGTGGATGACCTCACACTTTTCATTACTTAGGGTCAACCGCTAATTTTCACACCATTCAGAAATCTTTTCTAAACTGTTTTGCAATTTGTTTTGATTTTCTGATGACTTTATTAGTCGATAAATGACAGCATCACCTGCAAACAACCTAAGATGGCTGTGCACATTCTTTCCCAAATTGTTTACGTAGATAAGGAACAGGAAAGCGCCTAAAACACTACCTTGGGGAATGCCAGAAATCACTTATGTTTTACTCGATGACTTTCCCACAGTTACTACGAACTGTGACCTCTCTGACAGGAAATCACAAATCCAGTCACATAACTGAGATGATATTCCATAAGTATGCAATTTCACTATAAACTGCTTGTGTGGTACAGTGACAGAAGCCTTCCGGAAATCCAGAAATACAGGATCGATCTAAAATCCCTTGTCAGTAGCACTCGACACTTCTTGTGAATAAAGAGCTAGTTGTGTTTCACAAGAACAATGTTTTCTAAACCCATGCTGACTTTGTGTCAATAGACCATTTTCTTCAAGGTAATTCATAATGTTCAAACAAAATATATGTTCCAAAATCCTCCTGCATATCGATGTTAACAATATGGGAATGAAATTAAGTGGATTACTCCTACTACCTTTCTTGAATATTGGTGTGATCTGTGCAACTTTCCAGTCTTTGGGTACAGATCTTTTGTTGAGCGAACGGTTCTATATGATTATTAAGTATTGAGCTAATGCATCAGCATACTCTTAAAGGTACCTAACTGGTATACAGTCTGGACCAGAAGACTTGCATTTATTAAGTGAT
Organism: Schistocerca piceifrons; assembly: GCF_021461385.2. Classification (NCBI taxonomy): domain Eukaryota; kingdom Metazoa; phylum Arthropoda; class Insecta; order Orthoptera; family Acrididae; genus Schistocerca; species Schistocerca piceifrons. The sequence continues at coordinate 248,985,151 of NC_060141.1, read as the reverse complement.
TTAAGTTGCTTCAATACTTTGAGGATATTCACTTCTATGTTATTCATGTTGGCAGCTGTTCTTGATTCAAATTCTGGAATATTTACTTTGTCTTCTTTCGTGAACGCATTTCAGAAGGCTGTGTTTAATAACTCTTCTTTGGCAGCACTGTATTCGATAGTATCTTCATTGCTAAAGCACAGAGAAGGCATTGATTGTTTCTTGCCGCTAACATACTTCACATACGACCAGAATCTCTTCGGATTTTCTGCCAGGTTTTGAGACAAAGTTACGTTGTGGAAACTGTTATAAGCATCTCACACTGAAGTCCACACTAAATTTTGAGCTTCTGTAAAAGATCACCAATCATGGGGATTTTGTGTCTTTTTAAATTTGGCATGTTTGTTTTGTTGTTTTTGCAACAGTGTTCTGACCTGTTTTGTGTACCAAGGAGGGTCTGCTCCATCGTTTGTTAATTTATTTGGTATAAATCTCTCAATTGCTGCTGATACTGTTTCTTTGAATTCAAGCCACATCTGGTTTACACTTATATTATTAATTTGGAAGGAGTGGAGATTGTCTCTCAGGAAGGTGTCAAGTGAATTTTTATCTGATTTTTTTAAAAGGTATATTTTTGTTCATTCTTGAAGGATTTTGGGGTTACAATATTCAATAAAGTGTTCTGTACTTTATTATTCATGATACATAATAAATTCTTTTTACTAGGAAGTTGTCTATAGTCATTTGTTTCTACCGGTACTTCAACACTTGGCAAAAATGCAACACAGCATTATTGGGGTGATGATTTACAAAGTATGATGCTACCAATTCCCATGCTTTCTGCATTTCTTTTATTGCACCAGAAGATTGCTGCTTTACTGTTACCACCAACACCTCTTCCTCCTCCTCCTCCTCCTCCTCCTCCTCCTCCTCCCCTTCCCCCTCTGTTATCCAAAGACACAATATCATTGATTACAGGCTCCACAGGTACTGACTCAAATGCCTCAGAGTTACATTTGACAATTCACTCCGGCCAAAGCTTCTTCCAAGCAGAAATGAGAGTTCTCTTGGTAACCCCTTCCCACCCCTCTTCTTATCTCATGCTCTTGACCAAAAGCACAATCTCATTGACTACAGGCTCCACAGCTACTGACTCAAATGCCTCAGGGTCACATTCGACAATGCACTCCAGCCAAAGCTTCTTTCAGGCAGAAATGAGGGTTTTCTTGGTAACCCCTTCCCATACCTTTTCAATCATCCTGACACAACGAACAATACTGAAGTAATATTTCCAAAACTTTCTGAGAGAGAGATTGGTAGTTTCACTCAACTCAGAGCAATGCTTCAAGAGCACTTTAGTGTAGAGTTTTTTAAAGTTAGACATAACCTGCTGGTCCATAGGTTGGAGTAACAGAGTAGAGCTGGGAGGCAGAAATTGGATCATGATTAAATGAAATTCTTCAATGAGGTGGTCTTGTAGGCCTGGAAAATGGGCAAGAGCATTGTCCATAACAAGAAAGACACGGAATGGCAGATTCGTCTCAAGCAAACATTTTTTCACTGAAGGACCAAACACTTCATTGACCCAGTCAGAAAAAAGACCAAGTATTTAGATTAGATTAGATTTGATTAGATCTACTTTCATTCCAATTGATCCATAGTGAGGAGGTCCTCCAGGATGTAGAACATGTCAGAAAAACAACAATACATGACAAATATTTACAACTCAAACAAATAAGCTAATGTACCATTCCACAGGTCCCAAGTGAAATGATTGTCATTTTTTAATGAACACAATATGAAAGGATCATTTTACAAATGCTAATGCACTGAATTTAAAATAAATTTTTTATTTATTTATTCATAAGATAATAAACATGTAATACAACTGTATGATACTTATTTACACACACACACACACTTATTTACAATGAACACATTACTGCACTGAAATTGTGCATTAATCATATCATACTTATATATATATTGGCCACCAATAAATCCTTTAGGCTTCTCTTAAACTGAATTTCATTGGTTGTTAAGCTTTTTATGGCTGCTGGCAAGTTATTGAAAATGTGTGTTCCTGAATAATGCACACCTTTTTGTACAAGACTAAGTGACTTTAAATCCTTGTGAAGATTATTCTTATTTCTAGTATTGATTCCATGAATTGAGCTGTTGGTTTGAAAAAGTTATATATTTTTAATGACAAATTTCATTAAAGAATAAATATATTGGGAAGGAGTAGTTAGTATCCCTAATTCCCTAAACAGGCTTCTGCAGGATGTTCTTGAGTTCACACCACATATAACACTTACTGCACATTTTTGTGCCCGGAAAACTTTAGCTTGGCTTGATGAATTACCCCAAAAAATAATCCCATATGACATTATGAAATGAAAGTAAGCATAGTATGCCAGCTTTTTCATTTTTATATCCCCTATGTCTGACACAATTCGCATTGCAAATAGACATTTGTTAAGATGCTTCAGCAGTTCTGTGGTGTGCTTTTCCCAGTTGACTTTATTATCAAGCTGTAATCCCAAGAATTTAACACTGTCCACTTCTTCTGTTGGCTTGTCATTGTATGTTAGGCATATACTCGTGGGACACCCCTTACAAGTTCTGAACTGCATGTAGTGTGTTTTTTTCAAAGTTTAGTGACAAAGAATTGACTAGGAACCAGTGATTAATGTCCACAAATATTTTATTAGCTGATCTTTCTAAGACATCACTTGAATTGCTATTTATTGCAATGTTTGTATCATCATCAAACAAAACGAACTTGGCCTCTGGTAATGATAATTTTGAAAGGTCATTGATATACAGAAGAAAAAGTAAGGGCCCTAAAATGGAACCTTATGGGACCCCACATGTAATTAGTTCCCAGTTGGATGATGCCTGATAGCTTGTTACATGTCTCTTTCCTAATAACACCCTTTGTTTCCTGCCAGAGATATGAGATTTGAACCATTTTGTAGCATTTCCTGTTATACTATAATATTCTAATTTGCTTAAAAGGATATTGTGATTTACACAGTCAAATGCCTTTGACAGATCACAAAATATACCAGTTGCCTGCAATTTTTTATCTAATGAATTAAGCACATTTTTCACTAAGTATAGATAGCCTTCTCAATATCAGACCCCTTTAGAAATCCGAACTGTGACTTTGACAGTATGTTATTTGAGATAAGATGGTTATAAAGCCAATTGTACATTACTTTTTTCTAAAATTTTTGAGAATGCTGGCAAAAGTGAATTTGGACAGAAATTTGATGCTATTTCATTATCTCCCTTCTTAAACAGTGGCTTAACTTCAGCATATTTTAACCATTCAGGAAATATTCCACTGATAAATGACTGGTTACAAAGATAGCTTAACATGTTACTTAACTCAGAATCACATTCTTTAATTAGCTTTGTTGATATTTCATCATACCCACTAGATGTTTTTGATTTTAAAGATTTTATGTTGGACATTATTTCTGCTGGGGTAGTGAGCGTCAAATTCATACTGTGGAAGTTACTTGAAATGTCTGGTCTGAGGTATTCCATAGCAGCATCTACAGAATCTGACAACTCCATCTTTGCAGTAACAGTTACAAAATGTTTGTTAAAAAATTCTGCAACACTACACACATCTGTCACCAATGTATCATTTACTCTTAATGCTATTTGACCCTCTTCATGTCTGGCTCTACCAGTCTCCTCGTTCACTATATCCCATATTGTCTTTATTTTGTTATTGGATGTGACTATCTTTTCCTTGTAATATATTTGCTTTGATGTCTGTATTACAGTCTTTAATATTTTGCAGTATTTCTTGTAATGTGGTATAGCATCAACATCGGAATTGTTTCGGATTGACAGATACAGTTTTCTTTTTGTTTTACAAGATACCCTTATGCCTTGAGTAATCCATGGCTTCTTTGTAGACTTTTCTCTAACCTTGGTAAGTTTTTGGGGAAAACAGTGTTCGAATAAGGTAAGCACTTTATTAGCAAAAGTGTTATATTTTTCATTCATGCCGTGAGCACTGTAAACATCAGTCCAATGAATGTCTCTGAGGAGTGTCCTAAAATAATCAATTTTTGACTTATTGAGTACCCTCTTGAGCTCAGATTTAACAGATTTTATATCCTGTTCAGTATTAACATTTAGCAGAAGGAACTGCATGTCATGATCTGAGAGGCCATATTTTGTTCATTGGACTTTTCTATAAAGATATTACCAATGGCTCTTTGTGAGCAATTGGCTACCCTAGTGGGGAACTTTACAGTGGGAATTATGTTGAATGATAGTGTCACTAACTCAAATACGTTCTTATTGAGAGAGTTTTTAAGGAAATCTGCATTGAAATCACCAGCAACCACTATTTCTTTGTTTTTGGTTGTTAAATTGACCAGTACAGCTTCAAGGTGGTTTACGAACAGATTAAAGTTACCTGCAGGTGCTCGATATACACTTAATATTATGAAGGATTTTTTGTGAAATTCTACTTCTGTTGCACATGCTTCCATATGCTGTTCTAGGCAAAATTTATGCATGTCTATGTTCTTAAATTTATGACAGTTCCTGATGAATGTGGCAACTCCTCCTTTCTCCATTTCTGATCTACAAAAGTGAGATGCTAACCTAAACCCTGTAACACTTAAAAGTTCTATACCAGTGGTCACATGATGTTCAGAGAGGCAGTTTATGTTAGCTGGGTTTGAGGCCTCTAATTCATGTATTTTATTTCTCAGTCCTCAAAATATTTTGATGCAATAAAGATAGCTGACATTTCACATTGACTGAGTTAAAATTGGGTAGAGTTAAAATATCTGCTGACTGTTGAAAATTCTTAACCAATGGCTGTTTATGCTAATGTAATAAGCTAGAATTATGTTTTTTAGTTTCTTTCTCAAAATGAAGATTTGTCTCAGTCCTAACCTCTCTTAAAATTTGGTTTCATTCTGTCCTCGCTACCCTAAAAAAGGGTCTTTTCTGAACCCTATTACCACTGGTATTTTATCACTCATTGCCTCCCCCCTTTAACTTTCCTGCTATTTTACCAGCCAGTTTGCCCTTCCCCTTCCTGTTGAGGTGAAGGCCATGTCTAGTATAATCCCACCTATTGAGAGAATCAACAGGAACCACACCAATGTGTGACCCTGCACCTGACATAAGCAACCGTTACAACTCCAAATTAACTCCCTTGACAGAAGAGTTCAAATGGAGTCGGTCATGGTGCCCAAGAACAGATACAAACTCAACACTTTCATTGGCTTGTGACCAGGCAATGTATTCTCCTCTGCTGTTATAAAGGTACATTTGGCATTTGCATCAGATAACCTCAGAATATATGAGCATCTTGGAGTTGCTGATGAAGTTCTCTGCTGCCTTTTTGTCAGAGCTGGCTGCTTCACCTTGCCTCACAACACTGTGGATACTGGTTCTTCTCTTGTGCTTCATGATCCACCCACAGCTTCTCTCAAACACTTCTTTGGCCACTGATAATCCTGGTGTCAACATAATGAGGTCAGTGAAAATCATTCTTGCCTTCTTACTAATGATGTCCTCATTAATAGTGTCATCTTGCAGTTGCTTTTCATTTATCCATATAAGGAGCAATCTTTCAAATTCATCCAGAATACAAAACTGTTGTTTAGATACTCTTGTCACTCCCTTTGAAGCATCCATCTCCTTAATCTAGTCCTTGTTCTTGAGGATATTGCAAATAATTGATGTAAACTGATTGTATGTGCATGCTAAATCAGCAACACTCACATGGTATTCATGTTTTGCAATAATTTTACATTTTATTTCTAAGGTCATTTTATTTCTGTTAGAGTTGTGCTCTTGCAACTTTATCTTCAGGGGCATTTCTATGAAGGTTATTAAAATTTTCACACAAAAAAATACTGTGTGAATGAAAGTTTATAAAAATATATGATCACAAGCTGCACTAAGATGGTAGCAGAAAGAGCACTAAACCCAGACTGCAATATTTGCCAAAGACATTGTTCATAAGCTGCTGCTGCTATTAATGAAAGGGTGTTCACATTGTTGAACCTTTCCCCTGCAGCATGTGAATGGCTGGTGATAGCACACTAAATTGTCATCACTCATTATGGGAAACATCACTCATTAGGTGAGTCATTTTTTTTATAATTTGTTTTGCTCATTATGCAAATTGTGTGTTATGGGAGGTGCTCCTTAAGTGTTGTTCCACTATACTTGGAAAATATCCAGAGAGACAGGAAGATTCCAGCTGGATTACATCATGGTGAAATAGAGATTCTGAAATTAGATATTGGATTGTAAGGTATATCCAAGTGCAGATGTAGACTCAGATCACAATTTAGTAAGGATGAAGAGTACACTGAAGTTTAAGAGAATCATCCACAAGAGTCATTTTGGAAGGAAATGCGATACTGATGTACTGAGGAATGATGAGACACATTTGAATTTCACTACAGATGTGGATGATGCATTAAGGAATACCAGAGTAGGCAGTACCGTTGAAGAGGGTTGGGCATGTATAAAAGTACGATCACAGACGTTGAACAGATGAACACAGGTACAAGGCAAGTAACTGCGAGGAAACCTTGGGTAACAGAAGAAATACAGAATGTTTATAAATGAATTCAGTGCTTTTAAAAATTGATAATAAATTGGTTTGTTTCTTTATATGGGCAAACCTTACAGCATAAGCAGTGGCAACTGTCCAAGTTTTTGATGCGCTACCCGCAGTTCACTTATGATGCTTAGGGTGCAGGTGTAGAATCTGTATCCAAGATGGCTTCACACCAGGAAGAGGTTTCCTTTGTTCTCAGGTTTGAGGTGTCCAGGCCTGTGGTTACAGTGCAGTGTGAGTTTCATGCACAGTTTAAGGAAGACCCACCACTCAAGAGTAACCTACGTAGGTGGTACTGACAGTTTGTGGAAACCAGATACCTTTGTAAGGAAAAGAGTCCTGGTCAACCTAGTGTGTCTGATGCAAATGTCGAAAGAGGTCACAAGGTATTCCACAGAAGTCCTTGTAAGACATTTAGTAAAGCAAAGCAGGGAACTGTTCGTGCAAAGGTTACAATGTGGAAGCTATTGCATAAGCAGCTATGTTTTAAACTGTACAAAGTGGGGTTAGTGCAGGTCCTTATGCCAGCAGATAAAGGAGAAATGCATGACTTTTGTGAAGAGCTGCAGTTAAAAATGAAAGGCAGTGGTTTTGTAGAAAGACTCATCTTCAGCAGTGAAACCACTTTCGATGTAAATGGTGAGGTGAACAAACACAGTGTCCATATGTTTGTACCTGGGTAAGCAATAAACCACATATGCAGATAGAGCACCAGCATAACTCTCCAAAAGGAGTGTTTTTTATGCAACATTGCACAAGAAAGCACATGGTCCATTTTTCTTTGAACAACAAAACAGTGTCAGGTAATTCATTTCAAGGTATGTTGGAAACCTGGTTGTTACCCATTCTGAATACCAGTCATGATGACTACATTTTGAAACTGGACTGTGCTCCACCCCATTTTCAGAGAAATGTCAAGAGCTTCTTAATCATGTTCTTCAGTAACACTGGACTGGATGTGCTGCAGCAGCAAACAACAATTTTCTTCCCTGGCCACCCGTTCACCATATTAATCATCATACAATTTTTTTATGGAGATTTGTGAAGGTTTATGTACCACCAATGCTCATGTTCCCTTTTTGTGACTGGATAAAGCATTTACTGCAGACCATCATGGAGGACATGCTATATCAAGTTTGGGAACACTTTGATTACTGTGTACATGTGTGTCATGTGACCAAGGAAGCACATTTTGAGGGACTGTGATTAATGCATCAGAAACCTGGATGGTTGCCACTGCTCATGGTGCCCATATAAAGGAATAAATTGATTTTTTTATTAATTTTTAAAATGGAACTATTCGTTTATAAATGTCCTGTACTTCAACTCGTCAAAAAAAGAAGGAAGTAAAAAAAAATGTTCATAGAAAGACAAGAATACTGCAATATAAATCCCTTAGGAATGAAATATATAGGAAGTGCAGGTCAGCCAAGGTGAAATGGCATCAGGAAAGATGTGAAGGAATTGTAAAAGAGATCATAGTTGGGAAAATTGACCAAGCATATACAAAAATCAAAACAGGCTTTGGGTAAAATAAAAGCAAAGGTGGCAACATTAAAAACTAAAAAAACTAAACTCCTCCCAAACAGGCCATGAAGGCCCAACAGTACCGACTGGCCTCCGTGTCATCCTCAGCTCCCAGGCGTCACTGGATGCGGAGATGGAGGGGCATGTGGTCAGCACACCACTCTCCCGGCCATATGTCAGTTTCTGAGACCGGAGGTGCTACTTCTCAATCAAGTAGCTCCTCAGTTTGCCTCACAATAGCTGAGTGCACCCCACTTGCTAACAGCACTCAGCAGGCGGATGGTCACCCATCCAAGTGCTAGCCCAGCCCAACAGCGCTTAACTTCGATGAACTGATGGGAACCGGTGTTTCCACTGTGGCAAGGCTGTTGGCAGCAACATTAAAAGTGCATTGGTAATTCCATTGTTAAATGCAGAGTCCAGAGCAGATAGTTGGAAAGAGTGTGTTGAAGGCCTCTAAGGAGAACTTGTCTGATGACGTGATAGGAGAACAAATTTCAGTCGATATGGAAGACAGAGAGTCCAGCATTAGAGTCAGAATTTAAAAGAGCTCTGGAAGACCTTGGATCAAATAAGACAGAAGAGATAGATTGCATTCCATCAGAATTCCAAAAATCACTGGGGAAAGTGGCAACCAAATGACTGAGTTGATATGTAGACTATGAGACTGACATGTCATCAAATTTTTGGAAAAATATTCGCACAATACCGAAGCCAGCAAAGGGAGGTAAGGGCAAAAATTATCATACAATCAGCTCATGCACCCAATATACTTACTAGAATAATATACAAAAGAATAGGAAAGAAAATTGAGGATCTGTTAGTTGATGATCGGTTCAACTTTAGGAAAGGTAAACATACCAGGGAGGCAATTCTGACATTTCACTGGCTAACGGAAGCAAGACTGAAGGAAAATCAAGTCATATTCAAGCATTTGTCAATCTGTAAAAAGTGTTTAGCAATTAAAATGGTGTAAGACACTCGGAATTCTGAGAAAACTAGGATTACGCTATAGGGGAAGAAGGGTAATACACAGTATGTGCAAGAACCAAGAGAGAAAAATAAGGTTGGAAGACCAAAAATTAAGTGGCCATATTAAAAGGGGTGTAAGACAAGGATGCAGCCTTTCACCTTTATTGTTCAATCTATACATCAAAGAAGCAATGATAGAAATAAAATAAAGGTTCGAGAGCAGGTTTTAAATTCAGAATGAAAGGATATCAGTGATAAGAGTTGCTGACGTTGCTATCCTCAGTGAAACTGAAGAAGAATTATGGGGTGTGTTGAACGGAATGAACAGTCTAATGAGCACAGAAATGTACTGAGAGTAAACTAGAAAAAGACAGAAGTAATGAGAAGTATCAGAAATGAGAATAGCAAGTAACTTAAAATCAAAATTGGTGAACACAAAATAGACAAGGTTAAGGAATTGTGCTACCTTGCAGGCAAAATAATCCATGACAAACAAAGCAAGAAGGATGTAAAAACACAGAGAAAAGTCTACCGGTATCAAACATAGATCTCAATTTGAGAAAGAAATTTCTGAAAATGTGTTTCGAGCACAGAATTATATGGTAGTGAATCATGGATAGTGGGAAAAGTGGAACAAAAGAGAATCGAAGTGTTTGAGTTCTGGGGCTGCAGAAGAATGCTGAAAATTATGTGGACTGATAATATAAGGAATGAGGAGGTTCTCTGCAGAATAGGTGAGGGGAAAAATATATGAAAAATACTGACAAGAAGAAGGGGCAGGACTAGAGACAAGCATTAAGATCATAGTAAATAATCTCCATGGTACTAGAGGGAGTTGTAAAGGGGAAAAACCATAGGGAAAGACACAGATTGGAATAAATTCAATGAGTAATAGAGGATGTAGGGTGCAAATGCTACTCTGGGATGAAGAGATTAGCATAAGAGAGGAATTCATGGTGGATCACATCAAATCAGTCTTCTGTTGAAACAATCCCTGACATGATCATCATGCACATTAAGGTGGAAAGAAGACTGACCAAAGGAAACAAGATACTCCAAGTCCACGCCGTTTGGCTTCACATTTATTTACAGAGGTGTTCATTTAGAGAAACATGCCAGTGTGTCATCGAACCTAAGGCTCCGCAGAACCTTCCTAAGTATATGACACAGCAATTCCCACGGTAGATCATTTCTCTATGAATTACAGTACAATCTGTGAACAGTGGTAGAGAGTGCTTAACATTATAAAATAACAAATTGATGTTTATCATTATTATAAGCTGCCACATCACACTTTTGTGCATTATGTGACTTTATGATGATGAGTCTGCATCAAGGATAAACTTTGCTGAGCACTACTTGATGCAGTTTACTTGATCACATAACATGTCAGATATTCCCATAATATCTTAATAATTAACTGATAGTGCATAATAGTATCAAAAGCTTTAAGTTAAGAGATATGGATCATCAGATGTATAATCATGATGAAACAGTGTTTATAATCAAATGGTAACAACAGAAATTCCCATGGAAAAATTTAAGAAATAAGATGGGTTTTAAAATGAATTGAGACAGAATTATCCTCCTCTTTTTCATAAATAAATCAGGTAGTCATAAAGTGCAACCTTTTTGCATAGTCAAAAGTAAAAGCCTGAGATGTTTGAAGTTGTAGACATGTCATTATTACAGTTCACCTACATGCATTAAGGAATGTTGATGACACATGACATCTTTATACAGTGGTTTTGAGAAGATTTCTTCCATGAGTTAGAAAGCACCTATAATTGTGATAGAAGAACCCCTGCTATGCTGTGTTGCAGTCAGGAGATAGAAAAACAAAAATTTGTTTTTGTCTAAAAACAGAATGACATCAATGCAGCCACTGTATTGAGGCATCATATTAGTATTTGAGGCTCATTGCTGCCATGAACTGTTCACCACAATAGTGAATTCAGATGAGGAATGTAAATTTTCTTGAAATCTGTAAATCTGAAGACTGTTACATATTTAGTAGGCCTGGTCTGGCAAAGTATCAGTCTGATCCTTATTAGGAATTTCTGGAACAAGTATTCCATTGAAGAAAATGTAACACATAAAGAATGTAGTGACACAGCTTCCAACTGCAATGACATTCAGTCTGCAAGCTATGTTCTGCCTTGCAGTATTCATCTTGAAGTTCTGAACCAGTGGGCAGCTGCTGACAATGTCCAACCAAATTCACAGATCATAGATTAAAAAGACATCATTAATATCATACAAAATGAAAAGGGTAAAGCAGTCAAAGATGAGGATTGAAAAGAAGAAGTGCCTCGTCCTGGTCAATATATATTTCAACTGCTTTGTTTTATGAAACAAAACATCAATAGACTGCATCTACTAAACTGTATAATAATAGTGTTAAATGTATGGAAATCAAACTGTACAGCAATCTCCCAAAACAAGTAGAAAGTATTCAAGAATCAACAGAATTTTAATAAGCCCTAAGAGCATTCCTAAAAAAGCATTGCTTTTACAGCACACAAGATTTTCTTGAATGTGACCTATCATAAATCTGTCATCCCAGCAGCCAGAGACTGTTGCATGTGTGTGCGAGTTGCATTTATGTGAGTGCATGTGTCTCTGATGAAGGCTTTGGTTGCCGAAAGCTCATTTTCTGACAGTCTTTTTGTTGTGTCTGTCTAGACTCGGCATTTTCATGATGTGGTGAATAGTGACTATCCTCCTCCTCATATTACTATCATAAACTAAATTAGATATTTTGGTTATCTTTAAAAACTAAATTGTTGTTTATAAATAACCTATTGTCCATAAAGAACTTTCACAGTTTTATGTGGCCAGTGTTGTTATTTGAAGTTATTCTAATATTATTATTATGAATACATACAGATCATATCTTCAGTGTTATGTTCACTATAGGAAAAAATGTTATGTATATGTATGTTCTTATATCACCTGTTTGACTTGTCCCATATCGTTGTTCATTTCTGTACACTGAATGATTTGTGTATCAATAAAGATACAATACAATACAAGAAAAAAGCATAGAAGATATTCCAAGTACATATGAAATATTAATAACATGAACAAAATGATTGTAAGCATGGAAAGACAAAGTGGCCAAAGCATATTCAGTTGTTGCATGTGCTGAACATAAAACAATATGCACAAAAGAAAATGCATGAAATGACCCACAAAAAAAAATTTAACAGACTTCTTTAGAGTGATAGAAAAATGAACCTATTGTAGGTTACAGATAGTGTTGTAAATTACTAGTTTCAACCTGTTTGAAGGGTGTGATGATTCTGCAGGTGTTTGTTTAATTAGTGAGAACTCCTCCAGTTGCTGCTGGTAACTTTATTGTGTCCACAACTGATTTTAGCTTTTACATTAGGCAATTTTCAAGTGGTCATTTGATATTGTTCCTCTACAATGTAGTCTTCTAGAACCACTTAAAAATGTCCTAATTTAAAGACTGAAACTGGTAGTGGATGTAATAAAATTCTCTACAGCAACTGGAGTGGATTTCATTAATTAAAAGGGTTGTAAATAGTTATTATTTTGTAGCATATTTTACATACCATAGTGTAATACTGTGTTTTATTTGGAACTACTGTAATGTTACAGTTGTTCATCAGTTATCTGATTGCTGTATTTGGTAAGTTTTTTTAAATGTTTTACTTCTAATACACTGTATGATACAGTAAAAAATTGCATTATGTGAATTCCATTTGTTCAACAACCCAGTTGAAATGTCTGTTCATGATTAAATTTATTCTAAGTGACCACTTTCATTTCCAAAAATAATATTCGTAGCAATGATGGGCTTACCTGCAGGGGAAGTCACATCATCACAAAGTTGTGATAAGTGTTGGTTTGACTCTACTGCTGTCTTGGCTGCACCTAGTACAGTTTGTGTCACTAGCCTTCTGGCCAATTCCCTTGGTAGGCCCATCCTCACACCTCCTGTACATAATGCTTCCATGATTGCATACACCTGAGTCAGATAATAACGTATGTTGTAACATGTATACTTCCCTTAAGACCAATGCCAGGGGTAATAGATATTTTCCTGTTTATTCATATTCATATCTTTATTTACCACTGACCATACACTGAGGTGGCAAAAGTTGTGGGATGGTGATATGCACATATACAATGGCAGTAGTACCACATACACACAATATAAAAGGGCAGTGCACTGGTGGAACTGTTATTTTTACTCAGATGATTCATGCAAGAAGGTGTTTGACATGATTATGGCCACACGACAGGAATTAACAGACTCTGAATGAAAAATGGCAATTGGAGCTAGACACTTGGGACATTCCATTTTCGAATTGTTATGGAATTCAATATTCTGAGATCCACAGAGTCAAGAGTGTGCTGAGAATACCAGATTACAGGCATTATTTCTCACCATGGACAATGCAGTGGCCAACAACCTTTGCTTAATGAGCGAGAGCAGTGGCTTTCATGAAGAGTTGTCTGTGATGACAGACAAGTAATGCTGTGTGAAATAACCACAGTAATCAATTTGGGACATATGATGAACATATACATTAGGACAGTGTGGCGAAATTTGGCATTAATGGGCACACAACTGATGCAAATGCCTTTGTTAACAGCACAAAATTATCTGCAGTGCCTCTCCTGGGCTCGTGACTGTCTCAGTTAGACCCTACATGACTGGAAAATCATGGCGTGGACAGACGAGTACTGATTTCAGATAGTAAGAGCTGCTGGTAGGGTTTGAGTGTGGCTCAATCCCCATGAAGCCATGGACCCAAGTTGTCAAGCTACTGTGTGAGCCGGTGGTGGCTCCATAATGGTGAGAGTTATGTTTATATAGAATGGACTGGGTCCTTTAGTCCAACTTAATGGGAGCATTGACTGGAAGTGGTTATGTTTGGTTGACTGGAGATCACTTGCAGCTATTCATGGACTTCATATTCCCAAACAATGATGGAACTTTTGTGGATGACAATGCACCATGTTACCAGTTTGAAGAACATTCTGGACAGTTTGAGTGAATGATTTGCCACCCAGATTGCCTCACATGAATCTCATCAAACATTTCTGGGACACAATTGAGAAGTTAGCTTGTACGCATAATCCTGCATCAGTAACATATTCACAACTATGGATAGCTATAGAGGTAGCATGGCTCAATATTTCTGTTGGGAGCTCCCAATGGCTTCTTGAGCCCATGCCATGTTGCATTGCTGCACTACACAGTGCAAAAGGAGGTGCCCCCTGACTTTGGTCACCTCACTGTACATACAATGGATTAAGCTGCATCTCTTATACATAATTACAGATGTACATAGTTAACAATACACTTAATTACAGTCATAGATAATTACTGTCATTTAGTCATACATTTGCAATTTTAACATATGTTCACAATCTGTATATCAAGAAGTCCTGATATATTATAAAACAGGATTTCAGCCAAGTAGTTAGACAATGTTCTTTGAAATAATTTCCAAGATATGTACCATGCTGGGGGTAATAAGTTATTAAAGATGGTCACAGAGCTGATTCTGGGTGAGTGGGCTACTTTTACCAGTCTGTATCTTGGAATATCCATTTCCATTTTGCCCCTGGTGTTCTGCTCATGAATATCTCCTCCTATGTGAAATTCTTTTATATTTATTATAATTTTTAGCTATGAGAGATGTATGCACAGGTTTACATTTTTGAGTATATTAAGTTTTCTAAACAGATGTTGACAGTGATCTCTTGGGTCAGTCCCACACATTTCTCATATGACCTTTTCTTTTTTATTTTCGGTATATCATGTATGATGAAGAGTGACACCCCCCCCCCCCCCTCCCCCACCAGCAGTCAATAAGAAATGTGAGACTGGAACAGACTAAATATATTATGTGAGCCATAGGTATTCAGAAGTAAATACATCTTGTATTCTCTAGACTATATATATTTCTCTTGATATTCTTTAGCAAAACTGACTGAAGTGTACTCCCCAGGTCAACTTATAGCTAATACGACATCTCAAAATTTTAGCTGATTGATTTTCTGTATTGTTAGATAGTTCTAACAGAAGATAACGATTCTCATCTGTGTTGCACAGAAATTATCTGGACGAGAACAATTTCACTGAAGCACCTAGTGATTCCAGTGACTTTTATTTTAATAATGAGTTGTCTTTATGGGTGGTAAACTATTTTTGTGTCATTTGTATAGTAGATCACAGAATAGGAAACACAACATGAGAAATTATTGATTGAAATTATGAAAAAGAATGAACCAAAAACTGATACCCGTGGCACCCCATCCTCAACAATTTTCACCAGAGATTCTCTGTTTCTCATAGAGACAAAATATTTTTATTACTGAAGTATGAAGTACTTATTTTTACGGATGTATGACCCAGAAAATTCAAGCCTCTCAAGTAATATTTCATCAGGAATAGACTCAAAGGGGTATGTAGGTCACATAAAACTATGAAGGCTATGTTCTTATTTTAAAAAGCAGTGAGTATCTGGTTAGTAACATCAAGAACTCCTGCCATGGTATTTTACTCCATCTGTAATACAACTGATTCTTTGGAAAGAGGTAATTTTCTTCAAAATAATCACTTAATTGATTGTATACAAGAGTTTCAAATATTTTGGAAATTATTGGAACTATTGAGATTGGACGAATACAGAATAAGGAATACCTTTAAGAAAATGGCAGCTGTATTCATAAAAAGTTGTTTGTGACCGAAAAACTGGGGCTTACATAGAAAACTAATTAAAAAATCTGAACTTTAATTTACACTGAAGCTGTATTAGAGAAGTAGGCACAAGCATAGAACAGATTGGACACATACCACAAAAAGGAATACATTTAAGAAAATGGGAGCTGTATTCACAAAAACTTGTTTGTGGCCTAAAAACTAGGGCTTACATAGAAAACTAATTAAAAAATCTGAAATTTAATTTAAACTGAAGTGCCTGTAGACAGGCGGAACAAATAAATAAATAAATAAATGTGCATTGGTTGGCAATGTCTATATAAGAAAAGAAGTGTCTGGTGCAGTATGGCAGGTTATCAAGATTTAAATGAGTTTGAGCGTAGTGTTATACTTGGCACATGAGTGATGGGACACAGCATCCCTGAGGTAGTGATGAAGTGAGGATTTTTCAATACAACAATTTCATGAGTGTACTGTGAATATCAGGAATCCAATAAAACATCAAATCTCTGACATTGCTGTGCACAGAAAAAGATCCTGCCAAAAAGGACCAACAATGACTGAAGAGGATCATTCATGACAGAAGTGCAACCCTTCCACAAATTGCTGCAGATTTCAATGCTGGGCCATCAACAAGTGTCTGCATGTGAACCATTCAACAAAACATCATCAATATGGGCTTTCAGAGCTAAAGGCCCACTCATTTAACATTTATGACTGCACAACACAACGCTTTGTGCCTTGCCTGGGCCCGCCAACACTGATATTGGACTGTTGATGACTGGAAACACATTGCCTGGTTGGACGAGTCTCATTTCAAATAGACATGCATGGTTACGGAGGCAACCTCATGAATCTATGTCAGCAGGGTTCTATTCAGTCTGGTGAAAGCTCTGTAATGGTGTGAGGCATGTGCAGTTGAAGTGATATGGGACCCCTGTTATGTCTAGATACAACTCTGACAGCTGACACATATGTAAGCATCCTGTCTGATCACCTGCATCGATTCATGTCCATTGTGCATTCCAATGGACTTGGGAAATTCCAGTAGGAAAATGTGACACCCTACATGTCCAGAATTGCTACAGAGTGGCTCCAGGAACGTTCTTCTGAGCTTAAACACTTCCACTGGCCACTGAACTCCCCAGACATGAACATTATTGAGCGTATCTCAGATGCCTTGCAATGTGCTGTTCAGTTGAGATCTCCACCCCCTCATACTCTTTTGGATTTATGGACAACCCTGCAGGATTCTTAGTGTCGGTTCCCTCTAGCACTACTTCAGACATTAGTCGAGTCCATGCCATGTCATGTTTCAGCATTTCTGCATGCTTGCAGGGGCCCTACATGATGTTAGGCAGGTGTACCAGTTTCTTTGGCTCTTCAGTGTATATAGGAACAGCGTTAATCAAGACTCATATTCCCAACCAAAGGCAGCATCAAAGAATATCAAAAAGAGAATAAGTTGTTAACTGAAAATTAAACAGACTCAAATTAGCACAAAATAGTATTACTATCTTCATGGCATTAATTTAGTTGTGAATAATGAGAGCAAGGATAATCTGAGCTACTTACATATGCTGGACCAGACCCACTTAATGCAGTAATAGGATCCATATAAGTTTCAGGAACCTCTTCACAAGTTCCAATTGAGCCAAACAACTTTTTTGTCAAATTTATGTCCTCAGGTCTGGCTGCACTTCCACAAGAGAATACTGATGCTGCACAACGAACAGTTGCTGGAGTATTAGGCATCACCCTGATTACACGAACATCTTTGGGTAGGCTCTGAAAGGTAGGAAATATGAAACATTTAAAATCAAACAATGGAAGATCCAGGATGGAATGTAACAATATTAGAGAAGAAAAGTTGCTACTCACTATATAGTGGAGATAATGAGTCACAATAGACACAGCAAAAAGATTCACATAATTTTAGCTTTTTGCCAATAAGGCCTTTGTCAGCAATAGACACACACACACGCACATACACACACACACACACATGCACACACACACACACACACACACACACACACACACACACACACACACATGCACGTGCGCACAAACGCAACTTGCACACACATGTGCAGTCTCAGATAACTGAAACGACACTGTGAGCAGCAGCACCAGTGCATGATGGGAGTGGAACTGGGTGGGGGTAAGGAGGAGGCTAGGACAGGGAGGGGGAGGAATAGTATGGTGGAGGTGGCGGACAGTGAAATGCTGCGTTTATATGGAGGGCAGGAGAGAATGTGGGGAGGGGGGTAAGTAGTGGAAAGGAGAGAAATAAAAATAAATTAAAAGACTGGGTGTGGCGTTGAAATGACAGCTGTGTACTGCTGGATAGGGAGCAGGGAGGGAGCTGGATGGGTGAGGACAGTGACTAATGAAGGCTGAGGCCAGGTGGGTTAGAGGAATGTAGGATGAATTGCAGGGAAAGTTCCCACCTGCGCAATTCAGAAAAGCTGGTGGTGGTAGGAAGGATCCATATGGCACAGGCTGTGAAGCAGTCAATGAGATGAGGGATATCATGTTTGGCAGCATGTTCAGCAACAGGGTGGTCCACTTATTTTTTGGCCACAGTTTGTCAGTGGCCATTCATGCAGACAGACAGCTTGTTGGTTGTCATGCCTACATAGAATGCAGCACAGTGGTTACAGCTTAGCTTGTAAATCACATGACTGGTTTCACGGGTAGCCCTGCCTTTGGTGGGATAGGTGATGTTAGTGATTGGACTGGAGTAGGTGGTGGTAGGAAGATGTATGGGACAGGTCTTGCATCTAGATCTATTACAGAGGTATGAGCCGTGAGGTAAGGGATTGGGAGCAGGGGTTGTGTAAGGATAGACGAGTATGTTGTGTATGTTTGGTGGACGGCAGAATACCACTGTAGGAGAGGTGGGAAAGATAGTGGGCAGGACATTTCTCATTTCAGGTCATGACTTAAGGTAATTGAAACTCTGGCAGAGAATGTTATTCAGTTGCTCCAGTACCGGATGGTACTGAGTTACGAGGGGAATGCTGCTCTGTGGCCAGACTGTGGGACTTTGGGCGGTGGTGGGAAACTGGAAAGATAAGGCACTGGAGATTTGTTTTTGTTCAAGGTTGGGAGGATAATTACGGTCAGTGAAGACTTCAGTGAGGCCCTTAGTATATTTTGAGAGGGACTGCTCATCACTGCTGATGCAACAACCACAGGTAGCTAGGCTGTATGGAAGGGTCTTCTTGGTATGGAATGGATGGCAGCTGTTGAAGTGGAGGTATTGCTGGTGGTTAGTAGGTTTGATATGAACATAGTTACTGATGTATCCATCTCTGAGGTGGAGGTTAACATCTAGGAAGGTGGCTTGTTGGGTTGAGTAGGACCAGGTGAAGCAAATGGGGGAGAAGTTGTTGAGGTTCTGGAGGAATGTGAATAGGGTGTCCTCACCTTCAATCCAGATAGCAAAGATGTCTTTAATGAATCTGAACCAGGTGAGAGGTTTAGAATTCTGGGTTTTTAGGAAGGATGCCCCTAGATGGCCCATGAATAGGTTGGTATAGGGTGGTGCCATGCGGGTGCCTATAGCTGTACCCTGGATTTGTTTGTAGGTAATGTCTTCAAAGGAGAAGTAATTGTGGGTGAGTATATAGTTGGTCATGGTGACTAGGAAGGAGGATGTTGGTTTGGAATACATAGGGTGTCTGGAAAGGTAGTGTTCGATAGCAGTAAGGCCATAGGCATTAGGAATGTTAGGGTACAGCGAACTGGCATCAATAGTGATGAGCAGGGCACCATGTGGTAAAGGGACAGGTGCTGTGGATAGTCAGTGGAGGAAATGGTTGGTATCTTTTATCTTGGAGGATAGGTTCTAGGTAATAGATTGAAGGTGTTGGTCTACGAGACCAGAGATTCTCTCAGCGGGGGCACAGTAACTGGCCACAATGGGGTGTTCCATTGCCTAGCCTAGCCACCCGTGGTCATCACATCTGCAGTGATGAGAGGGTCTCACTGAAGCCTTCATTGACTGTAATTATCCTCCCAACCTTGTACAAAAACAAATCTCCCATGCCTTATTTTCTAGTCTCTCACCACCTCCCAAAGTCCCACAGTCCGGCCACAGAGGAGCATTCCCCTCGTAACTCAGTAACATCCGGAACTGGAGCAACTGAATTACATTCTCCGCCAGAGTTTCGATTATCTCTCGCCGTGCCCTGAAATGAGAAATGTCCTGCCCATTCTCCTTTCCAACCCTCCTACAGTGGTATTCCACCGTCCATTGAACCTACACAATATACTCGTCTATCCTTACACAACCCCTGCCCCCAGTCCCTTACCTCATGGCTCATACCCCTGTAATAGACCTAGTTGCAAAACCTGTCCCATACATCTTCCTATCACCACCTACTCCAGTCCGATCACTTACATCACCTATCCCACCAAGGCAGAGCTACCTGTGAAACCGGTCATGTGATTTACAAGCTAAGCTGCTACCACTGTGCTGCATTCTATGTAGGCATGACAACTAACAAGCTGTCTGTCTGCATGAATGGCCACTGACAAACTGTGGCTGAAAAACAAGTGGACCACCCTATTGCTGAATATGCTGCCAAACATTATATCCCTCATCTCAATGACTGCTTCACAGCCTTTGCCATATGGATCCTTCCCGCCACCACCAGCTTTTCTGAATTGTACAGATGGGAACATTTCCTGAAATTCATCCTACATTCCAGTAGCCCTCCTGGCCTCAACCTCTGTTAGTCACTGTCCTCACCCATCTAGCTCCCTCCCTGCTCCAATTCCAGCAATACACAGCTGTCATTTCACTGCCACACCCAGTCTTTTTATTTCTCTCCTTTCTGCTACTTCCTCCTCCCCCCTCCCCTCCCCCCTACCCACCTTCTCTCCTGCCCTCCATATAAACTGCAGCACTTCACTGTCTGCCACCCCCACATACTATCCATCCCCCTCCCCGGCCCAGCCGCCTCCCCACCCCCACACAGTCACCACTCCCATCATGCACTGGTGCTGCTGCTTGCAATGTGATTTCAGTTGCCTGAGACAGCAGATATGTGTGCAAGCTGCATTTGCGTGAGTGTGTGTGTGATGTGTGTATATGTCTATTCCTGACAAAGGCCTTAATGGCCTAAAGCTATAATTGTGCGAATCTTTTTGTTGTGACTATCACGACTCAGCATCTCCACTATATGGTGAGTAGCAACTTTCCTTCCCTGATATTGAAACATTTAAAACTTATATTTACCATTCTAACTAAGATAGTCCATACTGTTATTTGAGTTAGAGGTAAATTTTGGGAGTTATATTGTTAGCACTTTGGAAATCAGTGCTCTTTAGTTCACCAGTCAAATATTCTCACTGTCATTGTGTTTATACTGAACAGACTCATAAGTGGAGACATTATCCACAACAACATAAATGTTTCACTGATTTCACGTAAGACATAGCTGCTGGAAAAGGTAGTATCAAGATTATAGTATCTAATTTTGACAGACAGAAGTGGAAAGACTCCTAATGGGCATGAAGATGATAGTGCAAGAAGCATTCAATGAATCCAAAAGTAAAATATGGTAACTGATTTGACTAAAATTAATAAGTTTCAGTGTTACATATAGTTAGTATCAGGAGAGAGACTAACATAATGTCCCTGAAGAGGAGCAGCATCCTTTAAAGTGATTGCAGTGACAACAGCTTGGATGATTGATTGATCTGACCTAGCAGCATTGGCCAGTATGGCCTAGCTATGTTGGTATTGTGAACGTCTGAGAGTGATAGGAAACCACAGCAATTATATTTCCTAATGTCCTGCAGTTCTGCTCTATGGTTTAATAATGATATCCTCTTGGGAAAACTTGTCCAGGAGGTAAATAATCACCCATTTGTATATCCAAGTGGGGACTCCTCAGGAGGGAAGAGTCATCAACAAAAACAAAGTTTTCTATGTGTTGGAGATTGGAACATTAGAACCCTTAACTGGATAAGTAGGTTACAGAATTTAAAAATTCTCATAGATAGGATGAAATTAGATATCACAGAAATTAGGGAAGTGCAGAGGCAGTAAGTGTAAGACTTCTAAGTGGTTGAGCACAAAATCAATTAGGGGTAATGAAGAAGTAAGCCTAATAAAGAATAAGAAAATAGGAATGCAGTTGAGCTACGGTGTACAGCATGGTGAAAAAATTTTCATATCTAATATAGACACAAGGTCATCAGTCACCACAGTAGTACAAATTTAAACACCTACTGGGTTTGCAGATGATGGAGAGACTGAAAGACTGTATGATGAGATAAAATAAATTGTTCAAATTATTAAGGGAGATGCAAATCTGACTGTTGTGGGTGACAGGAGTTCACAGTATGAGAAGGCAAAACATAGATTGAGGACATAGAATGAAAGGAGGAGTTACTTGGTTGAATTTTGCATGGAGCAAAATTTAATTATTGCCAACACTTGGTTTAAGAATCATGAGAGAAGTTTGTATACCTGGAAAAAAGCCTGTAGACACCAAAATATTTCAGGTAGATTATATCAGGATAAGACAAAGATACTGAGATTAGATTTCAAACTGCAAAGTATTTCCAATAGTAAAGGTGGACTCTGACAATAATGTATTAGTTGTGATCTACTGATTCAGACTAAAGGAAGTGCAGAAAGGTGGTAAGTTAATAATATGGAATCTGGATAAGTTGAAAGAATCAGAGGTTGATGATGGTTTCATAAAGAACATTAGCCAATGATTAACTGGAACACAGGAAATGAATACAAGAATGAATGTGTAGCCTTTTGAGATAATACAGTGAAAGCAGCAGATAGTCAAATAAACAAAAAGTCATGGCCCAGTAGAAATCCTTGGACAACACATAACGTACTGAAATTAACTGACAAAAGGAGGATATATAAAAATGTGTAAATGAAGTGGGTAAGAGGGGATGCTGAAGTCTAAAAAAATTAGAATGATAGTAAGTGCAAACTGACAAAGGAAGAATGGGTACTGGAGAAATTCCAGGCCGTAGAAGCAAAAATGACTACGGGAAAGACAGACAAATTGTATGGGGAAATTAAATAGATGTTTGGAGAAAAGAGGAGCACCTGTATGAATATTAAGAGGTCAGATGGTAAGTCCATACTAAGCAAAGAAGGAAAGGCAGAAAAGTGAAAGTGTGATGTAACAAGGTGAAATCCTCATCAGACTGCTGGGCATATGAGCTGCCTATAAAAAGAAGATCTATATGCCTCAGTGGCAGAGGTGCTCTACGGGGAACCAACCATCATATTTTTTTTATTTTTATTCCATGTTTGTTATTTATTCAGAAACAATTTTTTCACTTCATGAACCACAAAAAATTTCAAAGTACATATTTTGTGTTCTGGCATAACCACAAGCACCGGAACAAACTGTGTGTCAAACTTACACGAACATTGTATATAGTAAAGGACTCTGACTTGTTTGCATGTCACCCATCGCTTGTGACACCATTGTAAATTCCAAGTTAAGTATTGTCAGTTTTCTTATTTGTAATAAAAACCATTAATATTATTTGCCTGAATTATTGTACAGCATTCTGAGAATGCAGCATCCCTTAGGTACCCTATATGCAATGATTGGGTAGGACCCCAGATTTTGAATGACAAACATTCAACTAAGGAAAACACATACAATATGCTGCAACCGCAGTCTGGATGTTTAATCTGTTGCTTTATAGATTATGTTACTCATGTCACTACATGAAAAATATGTGACATATTTCCTTAAACTTACTCCTTTCTTTAAACTACGTACACCAGCAAAAAGTAAGTTGCACAAACATTTGAATGTGAGACAAAACATCATATTAAACTGTTTAAAGACTTTTACAATTAAGAGCAAATGGATAGATTTGTTCACAGTAACTCATCAACAGGCAACATATGTGGAAGAGAATTTAAACAAAATATTCTCATATAGTATTTTTGATTATAGACAAATTTGGAGCTCATAGAAATGTATGTGTAAGTCTGGCACAAGATGGTGCATAGTAATTTAACTCTAAAATTATTTTAGTATTATTCAGTAACTGTCCCCACAATTTGGAATGTTAGATGTTAAAATCAAAAGCTACTACCTGCAACTACCCATCAAGAGTGACTACACCCGGGGACTATCTACCACTTGGCTCTGCTAGACTGTGAAGTCCTCAAGAAATGAGAACAGGCAGAGTTCATTAAATCTGAATCTGAAAATCTGTCTTCCCAGGAACATAGCATGTGAGAAATCACAATATCAAACTCTCTGAACTGCCAGGGACCTGACATTCTTGATCTACATTGACTCAAGTTAAGATTAACTCATTCCACCGTCTCTCGATTGCACTTTATCTGAGCCTCTAACCCTGGAATTCTTGAAAATTGGCTCATCCAGATCTTTGAAACAGGAGTCACAGGACGGTGGCTGATATGAGTCTCCGAATGTCAGTTTCTCTAACTGATTATAGTTTGGAGGTGTGTACCTTGAATCACAAGATGACGGTGCCCCATCTGATGATAAATAATCACTCACACTCCTGTCATTTACTATGAGCACTTTTATTCTCACAGCATATACAAAGGTGTGTAGCATAGATCATGTGCTACAGAGAAATGATCTGGCAAAGATACAGTTGTTCTTGCTGCAGTAGGGCAGCACTATTATCGAGGGGTGTGGGGTGGGAGGAGGGGTGGTTGGAGCCAGTGGTTCTACATCCTCACAAATAGAATGGCATCAGAGTGACAGCTAGCAGTCATGTGGTGGTTTGTTTGTCAGGGATGAGTCAGAACATTCTGGACAGCAAGTGATTTGCAGACAGATACACATTCTTGGAAATGAAGTACTTAAGGCCGAAGAAGGGGTGTCACTGTTTGGGGATTGGAAAAACCTAGCCATTGTGAACCATGCAATCTTTTATAGCATGAAGAGATAACATTTCTCACACAGTGTGTAAAAATGCAAAGTGGAGTTTTATGGTCTTCACATTAGATGATATTTTGTGAAGGAATAAACATATTCATTAAGCAAAAACAACATATTGAAGACAATGTTGAGACTGAATTACTGGACCTCAGAGCTCTTGAACGCAAACAGCAGTTCCAGAGCTACAGATAATTAAAAAATGTATTTTACTACCACAATTTGAAGTTAGTTAACTCAATTAATAAACCTGATATGACACTCAGACCGATACCAATAGATCTCAGTGAGAGCTGTCTATTAATATATTCACTTACATCATTTGCTTGGCTGCAAAAGGCGGGTGTAACGTTGATGTTCAGTGCAGCGTTCTTTCACGGTGCGTGTGGTTTGACCTATGTAAGCCATACCACATTGGCACGGTATCTTGTAAATTCCGGCCTTTCGTAGTAACAGATTGTCCTTAACTGATCCCACAAGGTCCGCAATCTTAGATGGTGGGCAGAAAACCACTTTTACCTGAAATTTTCGGAGGATTCGTGCTATTTTAAATGAAGTGTTGCCAACAAAAGGAAGAAAAGCTAAAGATTGTTCTGGCATTTTCTCCTCTTTATTCACTTCCTGCTTCTTAGTTTTAACTGTTAGTGCCCTGTTAATCTGCTGGATGGAATACCCATGTTTGCTGAATACTGTCTTTAGATGGGTGAGTTCTTGAGATAAGCTATCTAGATCTGAGACAGTATGAGCTCCATGAACAAGTGTTTTAAGCAAACTCATGGTTTGCGATGGGTGATGGCAACTCGATGCTTGCAGGTACAAATCAGTATGAGTGGGTTTCCGGTAAACTGTATGCCCTAGAGAAGGAAGAATGATGGTTCTCTAGGGCATTCAGTTTACCGGAAACCCACTCATATTGATTTATACCTGCAAGCATCGAGTTGCCATCACCCATCGCAAACCATGAGTTTGCTTAAAACACTTGTTCATAGAGCTCATACTGTCTCAGATCTAGATAGCTTATCTCAAGAACTCACCCATCTAAAGACAGTATTCAGCGAAAATGGGTATTCCACCCGGCAGATTAACAGGGCACTAACAGTTAAAACTAAGAAGCAGGAAGTGAATAAAGAGGAGAACATGCCGGTACAATCTTTAGCTTTTCTTCCTTTCGTTGGCAACACTTCATTTAAAATAGCAAGAATCTTCCGAAAATTTCAGGTAAAAGTGGTTTTCTGCCCACCATCTAAGATTGCGGACCTTGTGGGATCAGTTAAGGACAATCTGTTACTACAAAAGGCCGGAATTTACACGATACCGTGCTAATGTGGCATGGCTTACATAGGTCAAACCACACGCACCGTGAAAGAACGCTGCACTGAACATCAACGTTACACCTGCCTTTTGCAGCCAAGCAAGTCCGCTATTGCTGAACATTGTATTTCTACTGGACATTCAATGGAGTATGAGAAAACAATGATTTTGTCCACAGCAACGTCTTTCTGGGACTCCATTATTAAAGAATCCATAGAAATACAACTGGCAGAAAATCTGTTAAACCGTGACAGCACCTACCAGCTGGACAGTGCATGGAAGGAATCTCATCATCTCCACGATTTGCTCAAATCGAAGACGACAGAGTGCGTCGACAGCCGTGGCAAACAGCAACGCAGAGGGCGACTGAGTTCCGCTATTCCACCAGCGAGGGCGCTGCCGGCGTGCAGTGTTGGTTCAACTATCAAGTTTTTGACGCATGAGCACAATAGTTACAGTACGCTATATATTGTGGAGCGGAGGATGTTACCGCCAGTCTGCGATGGCCCACCTGAAGATGACTGGCAGGTGCCCAGTTGAAATATCGTGCGAAGTATTGAACGACGACCCGAAATTTGTTTGAACAACAAAATTATAACAGGAAAAATTCTAGTAGAATGTAAGTACTTAAGGAATAAAGGAGGCCACTCACCTAAAAGCACAAGTTTTGAGTCATCGACAGGCACACATGCTGGAGTGTGTGTGTGTTTGTGTGTGTGTGTGTGTGTGTACTCTATCTTTACTCTGAAAGCTACGAAGTTTTCCATCTTTTTTGTGTGTGACTGTTGATGACTTACTGTTTCTGCTTCTTGGTGAGTGATCTCCTTTACTCCTAAAACAATTAACAAAATATTACACTGCAGCATACACTGATTTAGGTACTAGCTACCAGAATAAATACAGATTTCTATGCTTCAACAAAAATTAAGATCAAAATTAGGAAGTGTATATTAATAATATCATCAGTTATGTGAGAACCAGAAGAGCTACATTAGTTCTAAATCCGTAATTGTAGATAGGGGGTGTTCCCCTAAGGAAGATGATCTGTTTATTGTATCATCATAAAATTAAGATGGATTTTGACTGTTCAAGATCTCATATTTTATGCAAATTCTACAAATCACAGTAACTCATAAAATATTTTAATTAAAATATACCGGTAGTGTTTAGCGTCAGTTTGTTCAGAAATTAAGTATGTATGTTATAATACAATTATTTTGTAAATATCGTGTGTGCTTCAAAGGATATGAACTTTTGAGCCTGTTGAATCAGGATAGTGGTGGTTGGAGACCCAAGTTGGGGTAAAGATTATAAATTCCAAGACATGAATGTAGGGAGAGACTACTGCATGAGACATTTTTGTGTGAGGTACCTGGGCAAGTCTAGGTGATAGTTGAGCCACATGGGTGAAATAGTTGTTGGGACTTAGAAAATTAGTTGGTGCTTCATTATCTTCGATGTGACTTCATAGAATTTAACTTTAGTGAGTCAGCTATGCCCAACTGATCTTACCATTCGCTACACTCTACACATATAGTAAACAATCAATTTGACTTCAATTCTCATGTATGTCAATTATCATAATTTGAATTCAGCCTTGCATCATAATTATTTTGGAATATTTACAGTCTTTTTGAAGAATAATATCTGCAGCAGAAGAATGCAGTGGTACACAGAAAACCCTTTGACACAAATGAGCCAGTTCATCACCTTACACTGCCAAAGTAAGATTTTTGATATTAATAAAAATAAACTTTATTTTTTTTAAAACCCCAGGCCGGTGCAGAAGCATCCCTGAAGGAATACATAAAGGGGCTATATAGGGGAAACAAACTTGATGATAACATAACAAAAAGAGAAGAGAAAGAAATGATAATGAGATGGTATATATGACACTGTACGAAGAAATTCACAGAGCTCTGAAATACTTAAACTGAAAAAAGTCCTCTGGAATGGTCTATACTCCTCATCCCTGGGAGAGTGAGCTACAACAAAACTGTTCCACCTGGTGTGCAAGATGTATAAGACAGGTGAAATACCTCAGATTTCAAGTGAGTCATAATGATTCAATTTCCAAAGGATGTAAGTATGAATATTACTGAACCTTCAGTTAAATAAGACATAGTTGCAAAATACTAATATGAATTACTTACAGAGAAATGCAGAAACTGGCAGAGACCAACTTCAGAGTGGTTCCAGAGAAATGTAGGAAAATACAAGACTATACTGTCTCTATGACTTAAACTGAAGAAAGACAAGTCTACATTTATAGCATTTGTAGATTTATAGGGAGTTTTTGACAATGTTCATTTGAATATACTCTTCAAAATACTGAAGATATAAAATACAGGTAGAAAAAGTAATCTACAACTTGTACAGGAAGAGGTTGCCATCATATGAGTTAAAGAACATGAAAGGGGAGCAGCAGTAGATAAGGGAGTCAGACAGGGCTGTAGCCTATCCCCAATGTGGTTCTTCAATCCATAATTTAAGCAAGCATTAAAATAGAAAGGACTAATTTGGAAAAGGAATCAAAGTTCAAGGAGAAGATATGAAACCTTTTAGGTTTGCCAGTGACATTGTAACTTTGGTAGACACAGCAAAGGACATTGAAATCAGTACAGAATGAATAGTATTTTAAAAGAACTTCTAAGATAAATACCAACAATACCAAAACAAGGAATTAAATCAGGTGACACTGAGGATACTAGATTGGGAAATGAGATACTAAAAGTAAAAAATGTGTTTTGCTATTTGAGCAGCAAAATAACTGACAATGGCCAAAGAAGAGGAGATATAAAATACAGAATGACAATAACAAGAACAGAAATTTCAGCAAAAGAGGAGTTTTTTGACATGTAATGTAAATTTAAATGTTAGGAAATCTTTGTTGAAGGTACTTGTCTGGAATGTAGACTTTTATGCCAGTGAAATGTGAACATAATTTATGGGACATAGTACTTTATAGGGCCAATGTAAGATACAATGAAGTACAGGCTGCGCATAGCACTGAACACATTAATGGACAACAGTAATACAGGTTACATAATAGGCCAACCAGTCATCTCAAATCACCTAAATAATACTGTTTCTTTGTCTGGTCACCAAAGCACACCAGAAGACCAGCCCAGGTACCCTCGATAAGGAGGCCTGTGAGCTGTTTGGATGCACAATCTCTGAAATTTCGTGTATCATGAGTAAAGGTACATTACTCCTCCCTTTTAGGAAGTGGGAAAATCACATACAGACATAAAAACACTAAGCCCAGAAAAGTACAAGGTACAGAAAAATGTAGGGTTCAGAAAAAATGCATGGTACAGAAAAAGAAAACTGCAGCATGTGAAGGCCAGGCACTGGTGAGTTGGGGCAGAAGTGATGAGGGGGTGGTTTGGTACCTCTCTCATGAAAGGTGTTAGGGCAGGACCAGGGATGGCATCTCCATAGTGATGTCCTTGGTGAGGTCAGTGATCAGCAATGGCATCATCAGTATGGGCGTCAGAGATCATGGCCGCACAGGACCCAGAAATTGAGATGGGGGCTGCACCAGCTATGGCAGTCAAGGAGTAGGGGCAGAGGTAGGGACTCCAGACAGTGATTTGCCAGGCCGTGACCCCCACTGCTGTGCGAAACAGGCTGTCTGCAACACAAGAGCAGGCAAGGTGGGGAAAGCAGTGGGCCCTCCAGAACAGATCCCACCACGCACGGCCACAGCTGGTCAAAGTGATGGGATGTCTGCCCATCAGGAGTGTGAACAACATAAAGGTGCCAGCCCTGGCAATGCTCAATGATGGCAGGAACCCAGTTTGGCCAGTGGCTGCAATCATGAGCCCAGACAGGTGCACAAGGCTGGAACCACCACAGAGTCAGCGACACCAGTAGACATGGTGTCAGATGCAGCATGTGAAGGAGGGTCTGTGGTTGGCATCCATGTAGCAGTTCTGCCAGGCTCTCGACCCCCACCAGAGTGAGAGTGAAATGGTACAAACTCAAAAAATGGTCTAAAGCAGTTTCAGGGAATCTACCAGATACATACTTCCACATCTGAGTTTTAAATGTCCAAACCATTCAGTCAGCCTCACCATTAGGTTGAGGATGAAATGAGGGGGCTGTGAGATGATGAACACCACTAGCCTGACAAAAAGATGCAAATTCTCAAGAAACAAACTGGAGCCCATTATCAGTAGCCACTATATACGGAAACCCCCAACTGCAAAAATCTTAGACAGGGCTGAATTAGTGGTCATCATGGATGTGGATGGACAACAGGCCATGTAGGGAAACTTGAAATAGCTGTCCATGAGCCAATACAGATAATAATAATAATAATAATAATAATAATAATGAGTGTATGGCATTGGTGGCCGGGAGACCCCTCACGGGGCGGTTCGGCCGCCGCTCCACAAGTTCTTTAACGCAACTACGGCAACTTGTGAGTGAATGAGGATGAAATAATGATGAAAGACACACAACACCCAGTCATATCGAGGCACAGAAATCCCTGACCCCGCCGGGAATCGAACCTGGGACCCCATGTGTGGGAAGCAAAAATGCTATCGCAAGACCACGAGCCACAGACAGCCAATACAGATTTAGGAAGGACTCAGAAAAATTGACTTGTAGATGCTCCCACGGGCACTGCAGCATTGGCCAGGGTGAAAAAGACACCCGTGGGGCTACCTGTTGCTGAACACAGTGAGTGCAATCAGTGATAAGCTGCATAATGTCCCCATCTACACTCAGCCAATACACATGCCAGTGGGCCAAAGGTTTGGTGGGAGAGATCCCCCAATGCCCGAAATACAGAAGTCACAGTACTTATGGCATAAGGAAGCAGTGCCCTCTGTAGCTAACAAAAGAACTCCATGAAATACAGAAAGGCAGCACTGGAGAGAGAAGTAATTATGCAAGGGATCCAAGGCATGGCCTGGGGGTTTTTCCGGACAACTATGCCGCACAAAAGAAAAGACATGACTAAGTAC
The DNA here is from genome assembly GCF_021461385.2 of Schistocerca piceifrons. Taxonomy (NCBI): domain Eukaryota; kingdom Metazoa; phylum Arthropoda; class Insecta; order Orthoptera; family Acrididae; genus Schistocerca; species Schistocerca piceifrons. The sequence continues at coordinate 248,954,125 of NC_060141.1, read as the reverse complement.
AGTATCTACAGTCATGGCCGATGCTATTGTGGCACTAGTGATGGGAAAACCATCAACTGCATTCTGGTTCTCAGTACCTAAATAGAAACAAAGCAACTCTTCCTGGTCGAATGCCAGATTCAGCACGGTTGGAAGGCGAGATATGGCATTAACAGAGGAGTGTTGTGCCATCAGTGGGTAATGGATCTGATAATGATAACAGGAGAAGAAGAGAGCCCACCAATGCAAATGATGAGCTGCCTTGTCTGGCAAGGAAGCCAAAAGTTTAAGAAGAGCAACTAATGGCTTATGATCTGTGATTAAATGGAACTTAGAACCGTACAAAAAGACATGAAATTTCTTGAGGGTGAACATAATCACTAAAGCCTCCTTTCTTAACTGAAAATATCACTGCTGAGCAGGATTAAAGTCTTAGAAGCATAAGCAGTGAGTTATTCATACCTATCCTCATATTTATGCACCAACAGTGCACTAAGACCATGATGAGAGGCATCTGTAGCCAACACAAGATGCTGACCCAGCTGAAAAGTGGCCAGACATGGGGCAGGTTGAAGCTAAGATTTGAGCAAAATGAATGCTCGATCACAAGCTGGAGATCAGAAATAAGGCACATTTTTATGTAAAAGTGTGTCAGGCGCTGAGCAATGGTGAATGCATCCAGTAAAAGCTTATGGTAGTACACGTTACCTAGGAAAGCCTGCAGTGCCTTAATGGAGGTCGGCCATTGCAAAGCTGCAGTTGCATCAACATGATGATGCAACAGCTTGACACCTGTGTGGGAAACATCAAAATGTAGGTACTCAACCGATGTCTGAGAAAATTGTGATTTGGCAACATTGTACTTGAGACCAGCAGACTGCAAAACAGAAAACAACAATTGGAGATTGCTAAGGTGGTCTTCAGTGGAAGAATCCAAAACAGTGATATCATCAAGTTAATTGATGCACATGGCACAGAAGCTGTCAACTATTCTAAAAAATGCAGAAAAATGGAGGGCACACTAGCGATGACAAAAGGCAAGTGTTGACATTAGTACAGGCTGAAAGGTGTATTGACAAGAGAAGGTGCTTAGTGGCCTGAACCAAGGGAAGGTGGACATATGCTTCTTGACAAATCAATCTTGGAAAAGTAGTGGGCACTTGATAATTTTGTGAGCAACTTATCAGTGTGTGTATTTGTCATGGACTATAACATTGAAATCACCATAGAGGATAAGCTTATCAGTTTCTTAATGGTGACCAGTCATGTAGCGCATTCACTGGAAGAAATAGGCCAAATGACTGAGTGATGTCAAATGATCTAATTTAGCCTTGACAGACTCACAACACACAACAGGCACCTGAGATAAAACAGGGTGGGTGGACTCTTTCATGGTGGCACAACCAAGCACAAGGAATAACAGTGATGAAAACCCATAGCAGAGAGACTCCAGCTGCTGATGCAGAACCTGATCCAATGCTAAATTTACCTTATTGTCAATGGAGAAACTGAAAATGTTAAATGCATATAACCCAAATAGGCCTGCAGTATGGGAATGATCCAGAACATGGAAGGTAAGAGGGTGAATAACAGATTTTTAAAATACAGGAGTGGAGAACTGATCAAGAATCAGAATTTCTTGTTTATTGTAGCTAACCTTTATGAAGGGGGGACCGCCCAAGTCCATATACTTTTGTGCGTTTACTTAAGTCATTGCAGCTCCTGTGTCCACTATCATTTTTATCAGTTTATTAAACACACGCAAGTCAACAAACAATTTGTTCAGGGAGACAATCACTGTAGAGATACAGTTTATGTCCATTGGTGCTACTGTGTCCACCACATTTTCAGAGGAGTTATACTTCAATGCAGTGTGGCCTTTCATCTGACACTTGTTGCAAACAGCCCAATGCTTAGCATGTGCAGTTCGCTCATATTGGATGAGGCAGTGCAGGTAAGATGGGAGGGGGGCACACAGCCACTTTTATGATGTGGTCTGCTGCTGCTGTGGCCGTAACCGATGCTGTCCAATGTGACATTGAGTTTAATGTTGTACTGCTGCAACAGCTTCCCCATCATAATTAACACTTGCAGAGTGCCTAACAGGACTTGACTGAGCAACTCCCAGTACCTCCTCCCAGGCAGCAATCTGACTGCCTGTGACTCATGACACTTCAAAGAACTGTGTTATATTGAGCACAAGTGTCAAACTCTCACATTGAAGTGTCTTTTTACAGAGTTCCCTATCTGGGGCCAGATGAATAATAACATCACACATCATGTCATCAGTGTAGAATTTGTGATGGGTACTAGTGACAAATTTACAATGATAGCTCAACCTGGGTAATTCTGCAGCCCAGGCTTTGTAAGATTGATTTGAGTGTTTCTGACAATAGTAAAACACTACATTCATTACAGAGACGTGTTCTGTCACAGTCAGAGGTTGAGAGAAGCTTGTACATTTCATCAAGTGATAAGCTGGCTGGTTCTTGCAAAGGTGCAAGTTGGCATAACTGATACATGGACAATCAAAGACAGGAAAGAAAGAAAGCCCTACACAGGTTAGCATTGCCAGCACCAAAAACATGGAAATGTTGGTGTAACTGTGTCTTATAAAAGCTTCAATCAAACGGACGAGTAATCTGCCTTGAACATGCAGATACCACTTGACTAAGTGCAGTGGTGTTGTTCCATGAAAGCTTGTAGCTGGACAATGATATGTTGGAGTATTTCTTCCATTGAGATGTTTGTGAGGTGACTTAGCAGTGATGCTAACACACAGATAAAACATAACCCTCACTCATTGCCAAGTTTGTTATAGCAAGAACAAACACGATTTGTGGAACATAGTACTTTATAGAGATAATGTGAGATACAATGAAGCACAAGTTGTGTGTAGCACTGAACATATTGAACGGTCAGCAGTAATACGGGTTACAATATAGGCTAAGCATTCATTTGTGGCTGCTTAAATAATACTGTTTCTTTGGTGGCTCACCAGAGAGCACAAGAAGGCTAACTCAGGTGGCCTCTATAAGCAGGCCTGTGAACTGTATGGATACATGATTTCTGAAACTGCATGCATCATGAGTGAAGGTATGTCAAATGTGGATGACAAATACTTCCAACAAAAAGAAAATAGAAATTTCTGAAATGTAGTGCTACAGGAGAATGCTGAAGATTATTTAGATAGGTCATGTAATTAGTGAAGAGGTACTAAATCAAACTGGGAGAAAATAAAATAGTGGCTAAACAAAGGACTTGGTTGATAGGATGCATTCCAAGGTATCAAGGAACTGTCGGGTTAATAATGGATGGAAGTGTAGTGAAAAACAGTTGAGGGTGACAAAGACTTGACTACAGTAAACAGGTTCAAACAGATGCAAGTTTCAGTAATTATGCAAGGTGAAGAAGCTTGTAAGGATTGGCTAGCATGAAGAGCTGCATCAAACCTCCTTGAAAATGAACATTACAGCAATGCAAAGAAGTCAGTATACTGAAATCAACTATTCAGTCAATCAGTAACCATAATGCTACCCAAACAGATGATGTCATAAGGCTGAAATACTGAATTTGGTCTTCTGAAAGAGTCTGGTCTTCAAAGATCATGTTATAATTCCTCCTTTCAGTCATCACACAAACACTGAAATAGCAGGTATTGAGATAAGTGACTATGCAATGGAAAATCAATTAAAATTGCTCAAGAGTGGAAAGGAATATGGAGTGGATGACACACCTGTGAAATTCTACACAGATTATACAAAAGAATGTTTTTCCTTCTAACAACATTTATCGTTGGTCACTGGAGCAATGAAAGATGTGAAGTGATTGAAAAAAAGTGCAGGTCATTCTTGTTTTCAGGAATGATCCTCAGACAGAAATACATAATTATGGACTTACATCCCTAATGTCAATCTGTTGTAGAATATGTTCTATGTTCATGCATTATGACTTTTTAGGTAATGAAAATCTCCTCTCTTAAAAATAAACATGGATGCTGCAAAGAGAGATTTTGCAAAACACAATTTTGTGTCTTCAGCCAGGATACCCTGAGTGCCTTAGATTACAGTGGCTAGGTTGATGCCGTGTTGCTTGACTTCCAGAAGATATTCAGTGTAGTTCCACAGTGACATTTAGTGAACAAATTTCAAGCTTACTGAGTATTAGATTGAATTTGTGACTGGATTGAGCACTTCAAAGCTGACCAAACTCAAGGTGAAATTAACATATCTAAAGATAATTTTTGGAGGACAACAAGGTAGTGTTATAAAGCCCTTACTATCAACATATGTGAGTGATCTAGTAGAGTACATCAGAATATCTGCAAGGCTGTTTGAAGATGATGATGTCTGTAGGAATATTACAATGCCAGAAGACTCTTGCAAACTGTAGTAATAACTGCAAATTATCGATGATTGGTACAGCACTGTCAATTTATCAGTAATGTAAGTATTGTTTAGTATTGCACATAAATAGCCAAGAGATCCATAATTGCTTGAATATGCTATTGGTGATAAATTACAGAAACAGCATCAACCATAAAATATCTAGGAGTAAGTGTGCAGAGTGATCTAAAATGAAATGACCACATAGAACTAACTGTAGGAAAAGCACATGGCAGGTTGAGATCCATTGGAAGAATTTTAAAGAGATGTAATTCATCCACAAAATAAGTGGCTTACAAGATGGTTGCTTTATCTGTTTTTAAGTATTGGCCATCAATATTGAGATCTTTTACCAGGTTGGGTTAATAGAACAAATAGAGAAGCTTCAACAAGTAGTGGCACATTTCATCATGGAAATATAAAGTGAGTGCAAGAGCAATAAAATATTCTCAGATTTCTTGCTGAATCAATCTTTGGGTGATGTATTCTCTGTTCCATCTTATAACTTCAACAGAAAACATTTTCCAAAATGTTGTGGACATACTGAAAATTGAGGTAGCGGAAACCTGAGAAGATTTTATTCCATTAACATCCCATGATAACCGTCATTTGATATAACTGCAAGAGTGTTTCAAAGATGCCCCAGTGGCAGATTCTGCAAGAAAGATGTTGTGCATCACAGAGAGATGTACTGTCAAAGCTGAAGAGGTTGGCAGAAGAAAGTGGTAATAAATGCACCACATACTGATAACAAGTAGTTCCATATTTCCCCCAGAAAGTACTGTCTGCTATAAAAATTCCTCATTCCTATAGTATTTATGTTCTACTCTTTGAATTTAAGCAAATATATAACATGCAACAACGCAAAGTACTTTCTTGTGGGTTAGCACTTTCTTCCAGCAACTCCTTCAATTCCAAGAGCTTACATTCTTAGAAGAGTCTCGTAACATATTACTTCCTCCTACATGTGTTTGATAAAATGACCATGACCAAAAAATAAGAGAAATTAGAGCTAATGAAGAGGTTTACCAACAGTAGTTCTTTCCATTCACCATTCACAACTGGAACAGGCAAAGAGGGAAGGAATTATGTTACTACAAGTGCCCTCCAACACACACCATCATGTAGCTTGCAGAGAGTAGATGTAAATGTAAAAGGCAAATACAGACTACTTACTAAGATGAGTGCTACAAACTAGAAATAATTGTAAAGGTAGATGGAAATAAAAGGTACTCACTAACAGCAATAGGGAGAAAATACATAAATAAGTAATTTTTTTAAATTTCAGAAACTATAAACCACATATGGGCTGCAGGAAAAACATGGAAAGAGATAGACTCATGAAGCACTGAAAGAGACAAATGAAAGTGCTTTATCATTTAAAAAACAGTCTGTTTTACAGTTCACAGTGCAGAACATCCAAGGTCTGTGGTTTTCATTGACAAATATGATGTTGTTCTGCTAAGTTTTATCAGTATTACATCAAAGAACACATTCAGCTATAGGATATGGGGTTAAGTTAGTATAAACAGTTTGCTATCAAAAGTATTTTATTGACTTCTTTATGTGCCCAACTTTTTGATGTCTTTTGCTTACTTTCTCACACTTTTCCTGTCTTCTCATTTTCTCAATTCTTCCTTTAGTTTTAGTATAACAGTTTATTTATTTTCTTCTCACTTTTTTATTCCTAATTTCCTTTCCATCTGTGACCTGTGATTTCTTTTAGTTTCTATCTCTCATCTTTCAGCTGTTAACTGGTTCCTACCCATATTGTGTTTTGAATGTTACTTGTGTCTCCTTACCAGCTGCTGTCCTCTTATGAGATTTGGTGCTTGTAACAAAATTTACACCCTCTTACATTTGCAAGTTTCTGTCTGTCCAACTTCTTAACTCCCAATCTTTCAGAACTTATGAGTACAGCTGGGTGAATAATGGTATCGTATATTGTTCTGTACACATCTGTAGTCTGAAATTCTGTTCCTTGTCAAGAGTAACATTAAGTCTGAGTCACAGATAGGCACAACAAAAACACTGTCACAAATAAAGTTTTTGGCCAGTAAGGCCTTCATCAACAACAGATGACAGACACACACACGTACACATTCACACTCTCACGCAAACACAACTCACACACATGACTGCAGTCTCAAGCAACTGAAACCATTCTGTGAGCAGTAGCACCAGTGCAGGATCGGGGTGGCAACTGGATGGGGATAAGAGAGGCAAGGGCAGAAGTGCCGCAGGTTAGACAGTGGGCAGGGGAGTGTTGGTGGGGGGGGGGGGGGGGGGTGATAGAGGAAAAGGAGAGAAAAACCCTGTGTCAAAGACCTACTATACTTACCCCACCCTCCAAATCTCCCTCCCACCACTACACAGAATCCAGAACCTAAACAGACCCGTAACACAGTCATGAATCTTTCCTTCAGAAGCCTTAGCCCCAAGGAAATATCAGTCCTTTCCAAAGGCCTCATCTTTTGCACCATTCCCAAATTTAATCATGCAGGACTTGTAAAGACCTTCTCTCCCTTCCCAGTCCCTACAGTGGAAACACTTTTTCGCCACCAACCCTACCAATCAGACTCAACCAAAGAGCAATGCTGAATCATGCCTAATGCAGTTCACTCCTCAATCCAACCGTGATCCACCCCCACTGCCCTCAAATCACCCCCTGTTAACTTTCCAGAATTTCTTAACCTTAAACCTTGCCCCACCATCATTCTCCAAATCCCTCAAGATGCAAACTAACCTTAAATCCACAGAAAAAACTTATGTCCACCATCTAAAAACTGATACCAGTCTTATAATCCTACCTGCAGACAAACGCTCCACCACTGTTGTTTTGCACCGCAAGGATTACCAGGCAGAAGAACTAAACCAGCTGTCAGATACTTCCACCTAAAAACCTTGCCCATTCCAGAGATCCAGCAGGATCTCCAGTCACTTCTCACATCCTTAGGCTCATCCCAGAATGTCTCCCTGGAGTCTGGCTCTCTGCTCACCCCTACCACTTGCCGCACTCCTACCTTCTACATGCTTCCTGAAGTCCATAAACCCAACCACGCTGGACCCATTGTGGCCAGTTACTGTGCTCCCACTGAGACAATCTCTGCTCTTGTAGACCAACACCTTCAACTTATTACCCAGAACCTACATTCCTATATATAAGATACCATTTCCTCCATGACTCTCCACAGTTCCTGTCCCTTTACCACACTGTGCCCTGCTCATCACTATTGATGCCACCTCCCTTTACACTAACATCCCTAATGCCCATGGCCTTACCATTATTGAACACTACCTTTCCCAACACCCAATGGATTCCAAACCAACAACCTCCTTCCTAATTGCCATGACCAACTATATCCTCACTCACAATTACTTCTCCTTTGAAGGCAATACTTATGAACAAATCTGGGGTACGGCTATGGGCACTCACATGCCACCACCCCATGCCAACCTATTCATGGGCTATCTAGGGGAATCCTTCCTAAACACCAGAATACTAAACTCCTCACCTGGTTCAGATTCATTGATGATATCATTGCTATCTGGATCAAGGGTGAGGACACTCTATCCACACTCCTCCAGAACCTCAATAACTTCTCCTCCATTTTGCTTCACCTGGTCCTATTCAACTCAACAAGCCACCTTCCTAGATGTTGAGCTCCAGCTCAAAGATGGCTACAGCAGTAGCTCCATCCATATCAAACCTACTAACCACCAGCAAAACAACTGCCACCTGTTCCATACCAAGAAGTCCCTTCTGTACAATCTAGCCATCCGTGGTCATTGCATCTGCACTGATGAGTAGTCCCCCTCGAAATATATCGAGGGTCTCACTGAAGCCTTCCCAGACTCTAATTATCCTCCCAACCTTGTACAAAAACAAATCTCTGATGCCTTATCTTTCCAGTTTCCCACCACCTCCAAAAGTCCTACCGTCTGGTCACAGACAAGCATTCCCCTTGTAACTCAGTACCACCCAGGACTGGAGCAACTGAATTACATTCTCTGCCATGGTTTCAATTTCCTCTCGTCCTGCCCACTACCCTTCCCAACCTTCCCACAGTGCTTCTCCGCTGTCCACCGAACCTGCACAACACATATTCATCCATCCCTACACAACCACTGCTACTAATCCCTTACTTCATGGCTCACATGCCTGTAACAGGCCTAGATGCGAGACCTGTCCCATACATCCTCCCACCACCACCTACTCCAGTTTGGTCATAAAATCACCTATCCCATCAAAGGCAGGGCTACCTGTGAAACCAGTCATGTGATCTACAAGCTAAGCTGCAAGCACTGTCCTGCATTCCATGTGGGCATGACAACCAACAAGCTGTCCATCAGCTTGAATGGCAACTGACAAACAGTGGCCAAGAAACAAGTGGACCACTCTGTTGCTGAGCATGCTGCCAAACATGACATCCTTCATTTCAATGACTGCTTCACAGCCTGTGCCATATGGATCCTTCCCACCAAGACCAGCTTTTCTGAAATGGCTAGGTGGGAACTTTCCCTGAAATACATCCTACATTCTCATAATCCTCCTGGCCTCAACCTTTGTAAGTCACTGTCCTCATCCACCCAGCCCCTTCCCTGTTCCCATTCCAGCACTGCACAGCCTTAATTCCACCATTGCACCAAGTCTTGTACTTCTCTCCCTTTCCTCTATCCTCCACCCTCCCCACCTCTCCCCTGCCCTCTGACTAACCTGCAGCACTTCAGTGTCTGCCACCCCTACCCTACTGTCCCTCCACCTCCCAATCCCAGCCTCCTCCTTACCCCCATCCAGTCACCACTCCCATTATGCTGCAGTCATATATATGTGTGTGTGTGTGTGTGTGTGTGTGTGTGTGTGTGTGTGTGTGTGTGTGTGTGTGAGATCTATTTTTGACGAAGGCCTTACTGGCCAATAGCTTTATTTGTGACAGTCTTTTTGTTGTGCCTATCTGCAACTCAGCATCTCCACTATATAGTGAATAGCAACTTTCTTTTCATAATATTGTTACATTTCATCCCAGATTTTCCATTGTTTGATTTGTAACATTAAGTCTTGTTGATTCTCTGTCTCTCTCTCTCTCTCTACCCCCACCCCTTGCCTCTTTATTTATTTATTTACTTATTTATGGGATTGTTCATGAATCCATCTGTAAGAGTTGTGTACTCCACCAAAATGAAGCACAACTGCATACAGTCTACATTACTCATTAATTTTTGACTATAAGCAAGAATACAGGTGTTGCTCACATGCCATGCAGTTCAGACTTAGCTCTGTGTGACTTGTTCCTCTTCTCCAACAAGAGAGAGAGCAAAAATTTGACACTGTAGAGTAGACTCAAGTGGAGTTGCAGAACAGCTTAACAAAGAAATATCTGCAAGAGCCATTTTTAAAGAGGCAGAAATGTTCAGATCAGTATATTCACTCCTAAAGAGACTACTATGAAGGTGATGGTGCAAAATAAGAACTAGGTAAGATGTTATAATTTTAATTAATATATTTAAGGGATATTCAGTTACCAACCCACACATCTATACTACAAAAATATTAATAATTAATATATTTAAGGGACTTTCAGTTACCACCCCATACATATATACTACAAAAACCACCTTATGGTGGGTGCAGATGGCATTTTGTGTACCACTGTCACCTCTTTCCTTTTGTGTTCCTGTTGTGAGTGGCACACAAGAAGAATATTATTGGTAATTCTCTGAATGAATTCAAATCTCTCTAATTTTACCCTTTTTGTCTTTTGGTGGGAAACACACATGGAGAAGCAACATGTTGGTTTACTCATCTAGGAATGAACACTCTTGGAATCTTAACAATGAATCACACTATGATGCACAATGCATCTCTAGGTACCAGTGCCACTGGAGCTGGGCTTATGTGCTTTCTAAATAAACCTATGTTAAAATGAGCTTTTGTCCCAGCATCTTTTCTGTTTCCTCAGTCAATCCTCTCTGCTACTGATGAGTAATATTTGGGTCCAGGTTGAACTAGGGATACCTCCTTTGTGGCTGATTACACTTCCTAAATATTCTTCCAATGAATCCAAGTCTTGCATCTGCCTTTCCTGTAATTAGTTTTATTTGGCGATTCCACTTTAAACTGTTCTGTACGCATAGTCTGAGACATTTAATGAAAATGACTGCTTCCAATGATGGCTTGGCAATCACATAATTGTGCAATGATGGGTCTTCCCACCTATTTATATGCAACATATTCCATTTGTTTATGTTGAGGATCGCTGCCAACCACGCACCAAATGTGCAGGCCTACTTGTAGTTTGTTATAAGCTTATAGCACTGCATTTTGTCTGTATAGTGAACAGTAATGGTCCTATAACACTCCAATATGATACACTCAAAATAACTTTTACATCTTGTAATGTAACTAGTCAGTGACCTTATTTTCTCCACAAACTCTAACACACAATACATCCAAATATTTGGAATACCCAATACATTTGGACTACCAGATTACCCGATACACAAAAATACTTCGGAAATCATATATTTTGGTTTTGGTTTCATTTGCTATGATTAAATAAATTATAGAAAATTATTTCATTCAGGTACAAATACATTAAAATATACAGTAAGAAAATATTTCAAAATGTGAAAAGAATAAGCAGCTTTCACTCAGTTAATACTCGGCAGAAACCAAACCTCTATTTGAATTGGACTTCCTTAACTCTTGTGCAGAAAGGTGTGCAGCATACTGCTGCATCCATTTTCAATAAGCTACCACTTGAATTCAAAAGTCTTAGCAGTAATCCACGCGCTTTCAAATTGAAACTGAAGAGTTTCCTCATGGGTCACTCCTTCTATTCTGTCGAGAAGTTCCTTGAAAAATTTAGCTGATTCTTGTTGTATTGTTGCTTTCGTTTACTTAAACTTATGGACTGACTTTTTTCAGGTTCATAAACATTTTATTACTTTTATGTTGTAATTTCATGTACTTACATGTTCCATGACCTAGGAGATTTGCTCCTCAATTTAGTCCTATGGAACATTTATATATTAGTCTATAGAAAATAGAAAATAAACATTCACAAAAGTTTAAACACTCAAACTCAAAGTTTAAAATCTGGGTCAGTATGTAAAAACATTACATATGAGATTTAGAAACTTGAGAAGAAAACTGGGAGTGTAGCAAGAAAACTTTTGGCTATAGAAACAAAAACGGGAGAAGTAGAATATAGTCTGAGTAGTGAAATCAAACAAATCAAAGAAAAAATAAGTACCCACATGGGGAAAAATCAAATTGCTTTCCAAAGTGTCAACACAGGAATAAAAAATGTTTATGAGAATCTGAAAACCTGCATTTCTAATGTTAAAACAAATGATGAAACAAAATTAACAGCCACTGAAAGTAACCTTTATGAAAACGTGAAAGTAAATTATAGGAAGCCCAAGTTGGAATACTGACACAGAATTATGAAAAGGATAGATTGCTACTCACCATAAAGGTGATACTCTGAGTTGCAGACAGGCACAATGAAAAGATTGTAATATGCTGAGCTTTCAGCCAAAATCATTTTTTATTTTTTTAAAGTCATATATTCACACAAGTGCTGAGCATTCAGCCAAAATCATTTTTTATTTTTTTAAGTCATATATTCACACAAGCACGCACACCTCACACACATATGTTCAAGGAACAGATGCAGTGTGTAGTAAGAGTAGTGCCACATAAATTACAAAGGGTAAAAAAGGGGTGGATAGATGCTGGAAGCAGATAACTCAAGAAATTATTTGGGACAGCAGATGAAAATGATTTAATTGAGCTGAATAAGACAGCAGAAGCTGCAAGAGAACTGGCAGAAGGGGAATGGGCTACTGTAGAGAGGCATTCCACGTGGATCGTTATTTCAGAGAGCAGCATGTTGAACAACACATGCATGCTTTGACAGCTAATTAGAGAGGTAAAGGAATGCACCAGAGAGCATTGGTTAGTACTTTAAGCCAGAGTTTAGAGGCAGTTTAAACACAGATACATGAATAATGCTAACAAGACTATTGCAGTCCCTAGGAGATAGTATCGGGCTGAAAGAGTGGAGTTAACAAGCTAACTAAAGGCTCTTTATCAAACACTAAATGGGCAAATGAGTTGAGTGCTGTTGTCACCTGAGCAGTATCTGAAAGGTGTGGTGAGAATTACCACCAGAACTGCAGGTAGTAGAGAGCCCAGCAGCCAGAACCTGACTTTCTGCTAGCATGAAGCAACTGTGGAAGTATAATAAGGATAATGCACTGTTACATGTGCCACTAAAGGTACCAGTAGTGGACAAACACATATTGTTAAGGTGTTACACAGTGCAGACCTTTCCAGTAAGGCTAGAAATGGTGGGGAAGTTTGTGGAAATAACTTGGGGTGGTCACCATATGTCCTACTCATGAAATCCAGATAGGAAGTGGCACATGCACCATGCTATTGTTCAGTTGCAAGACAGAAGGTCAACCCTGCTGAAAGCAGGTGTTGGAACTGATGCTGCACTTACAGCGAGTGAGTCTACATTGGGTGTGCTCAATGTACAATGATATAGTAGTGATGGCAAGTTGCTGTGAACAAAGAAAGCCATGGGAGTTGCTTAGAGTTGAGAGACAGTTGGTGGTTGATTAATGGATCCATGTGTGATACTATGAGATCAATGTTTCATTTACCAGCTACAATTAACAGAGTGACTCTTCTAAATATAACACAACTGCAGCTATATTGGCCAGACAAGCATTTGGAGATGTTGCCTAAACAAAACATTACTGTTATTGGGACAATTTTGCCCCTT